>NC_090449.1:575508085-575815335 GCF_031143425.1 Pleurodeles waltl | reverse complement strand
CCGTTGCCAGCATGATTGAAAACACAGGCTGTGACATTCCTGCTGCCAAGCCCACTGTCACTTGGAAAGAACCAGTTGCCAGGAAATTGAGCACTGATAGCACTTGCACAAAAGCGGGGATTCCAGTGGGATGACGGATAGCTGAAATCAGGTTAGGCTCCAATTGGGCACACAGCTCTGTGATTGTGGCCCTGTCCAGTCTATAATTCAGTATAATGTGAATGTCCTCCAGTGCAGGCAAGTCCACTAGGGGTCTGTACACGGGGTTTGTCTTCTCCTCCGATTCATCCGCAGCAGTAGGTATCTAAGTGACACAAGAGTGAGTAGGCTGTCATAATTTGAACAATGGAACCCCCACCTCAGTGTACATAGTGCATTTATTTGATGGGACAGTGGGAATGGCAAGGTATGTGCCAATCTAGGCAGTGACCCAGTTAAGGTTAATCTGATCGTTGTCCACCACCATGAAATGGCGACCGCCTGCCCTGTATGTAGGGACAGGTGGAAGTGAGATAACTACGCTGACGTTGGACGTCGTGGCGGAAGGCAGTCTTGCACCGCCGTGCAATTGCTCATTGGATAATAAGGGGCTCTATGGAGTACAGTGGCCAATAGGGATCAGCGTCAGCGGTGACGGTGTACACCGCCGCAGACGTGACCGCCATTTTCTATCTGATTCTTCACTTGTTTTCTGACCTTCAACAGGAGAACACCTACACTGTGTGTGCTGCTGTGACCTGTGTCTGGAACCTACCATGGCCCATGTGACTGGGGAAAGGGCCCCTGTCTTCACTGCCGAGGAGTTGGAGCGATTTGTGGATGGGGTCCTACCCCAGTACGGACCGCTGTATGAGCCTCCAGACCAACAGGTAAGTACACCTTGGGCATGTGGGAAGGATGCATGGAAATGTGCGTGCAAGCATCGCGTCATCGGTGGGGATGTCTTGTGGTGGTGTACATGGTGTGTGACGGACAATGAGTGTGCCACTGGTGATGGAAACTGGATTGGTGGGCCATATGTGTGAAAAGCTGAATTGTATGTGTAATGGTGTCCTCCCATCTGCATCGCCTCTGCAGGTCAGCGCCCATCAAAAGAAGGGATTATGGCGTGCCATCGCCAAGGACGTGCGGACCCTGGGGGTCTATGGCAGGTGGAGCACCCACTGTCGGAAACAGTGGGAGGACCTGAGACACTGGGCATGGATGACTGCAGAGGCCCAGCTGGGGATGGCCTCCCAACGAGGAAGGGGAGCCAAGCAGAACCTGACCCCCCTGATGGCCTGCATACTGGCGGTGGCCTACCCAGAGCTGGATTGGCTCTTGAGGGCATCACAGCAGCAGTTACAACAATAATTTGTAGGTGGCATGGGATCCGGGTGGTGGGTGTCAGTTAGTGTGTGCCCCTTAATGCCAGGCCAGACATTGCAGCGTGATCCAGCTCAAGGGTATTGGTTCAAAGGGAAAACAAAGTAACCTAGCTAGGTTGCATTTCATGTCAGACAGGGCTTAGAGGGTCCCAGGAGGGGTGCAGTTGGTGGTGGTTGGCCCTCATCTTGCTGAGGCATCTAGCCAATAGTTTGGCAGTGCAATGCATAGTGCTCAATCCTAATCCCTGTGTGTGATGACACTGAGTATACCTTCTGTGGTGTTGGTGCAGTAATTGACCTAGTGCTCCCTTTCTCTCGCTCCCCTTTTTTCTTCTGTCTTCCTATCCATGTGTGCATTAGCATCAGCTGGTGGAGAAGCATGGGCACAAGCGACAGAGGGAGCTGCATCCCACAGGACCCAGGAGGCAGAGTCCACTGATGTCAAGGGAACCAGTAGGACAGAGTGTGAGGGGAGCACCACGGCGGAGACAGGAGGTGACAACACTGACTCAGATACCTCCTCCGATGGAAGCTCCCTGGTGGTTGTGGACACCTCGGTGACCACCCCAGCTGCAGGCACCTCCGTACCAGCACCGCCCTCCCAGTAGCCCCTCAGCAAGTTGTCCATGCCGCTCACCCAGGAGGGTGGGCATCTCCTTCGCCCCAGGCACATCAGGCCCTGCCCCGTGAGCCCTGCTGCCATGAGTGAGGAGGCTATTGACCTCCTGAGGCAGTCAACCATTGTGAATGCCATCCAGGGGCTGGCATCCCAGATGTAGCAGTGCAATACATTTCTGGAAGGCATCCACAGTGGATTGGTGGACCAACAGAGATCGAGTCAGGCTCTGGCCTCCTCTCTGAAGGCAACCATTGTCCCTGTTCCTACCACCCCCCCTCCAACTACCACTTCCCAGTCCCAGTCTCCTGAACCCCAACCCATCCCATGCACACATTCAGACGGGCATGCACACAAGCCATCACACAAGAGTGGCACAAACACAGGCACCACACTTCAGCACACAAGCACTCACGCAAACACCAGACAGTTGCAGACACAACCACATCCACTGACTCCACTGTCTCCTCCTCCTCCTCCACCTCCCTCATAGTCACGTCCACACTCACACCTGCATGCACTGCATCAACATCTACCACCAGCATCACCACACCAAGCAGCACACACACCTCACTAGCAGACACCTCCATAACATCCATCCACGCAACCCCTGTGTCCTCTCCCACCCTATCTGTCCCTCCCCTCCTAAAGGACACAAACGCAAGCACTCAGACACCCAACAGCCATCCACCTCACACTGCACACTCCCAATGCACCTGCACCCAAGTCCAGCAGACATACACCTCCAACAACCACCTCAACCAACTCCTCAACCTCCACTCCCATCCCTCCTCCCTCTTCCCGCCCCACCGTCCCTAAGAAGCTTTTCCTTGCCCAACTTGAACTCTCCGCTCCCTCTTCCCCCCACCCTGCCTGTAAGAGCAGGGTCCCAACAACCCAGCCCAGCACCTCAACCAAACAGTACACCTGGACAGTGGAGGCACCTCCTAGTTGTGGAGCCAAGACTGTGAAGGATCCCACTCCACCAGCCAGGAAGGGTAAGGATCCCACACCTCCTGCCATGAAGAGGAAGAAGCCTTCAACTCCTGCCATGAAGGGGAAGGAGCCCACACCTCCTGTCATGAAGGGGAAGAAGCCCTCAACTCCTGCTATGAAGGGGAAGAAGCCCTCGACTCCTGCTATGAAGGGGAAGAAGTCCTTGACTCCAGCAGAGGCCCGCAGGGTGACACCACCACCACCATCAGTGGTCACGGAGCCCTCACCTCCAGCTGAGGCAGTGCAGACCACTCCTCCTGCAGAGGCTACACCTTCACCTCCTGAGACAGTGCAGCCCTCACGTCCAGCTGAGGCTGCCCAGGAGGCACCTTTACCTGCTGAAACAGTGCAGCCCTCACCTCCAGCAGAGGCTGGCAGGGTAACACCACCACCAGGGTCACGGAGCCCTCACCTCCAGCTGGGGCTATGCAGCCCTCACCTCCAGCAAGCCTGCCCAGGAGGCACCTGCTGACACAGTGCAGCTCTCACCTCTAGATGAGACAGTGTAGCCCTCATCTCCAGCGGAGGGCATGTAGGCTACTCCCCTGGGACTGCTGTACAAGGAGCCCCCTCCAGAACCAGTGGGCAAGTCACCCACCTGAGAGACTGTGACCTTGCACTCCACAGCACAGAGAAATGGTCATGGAGCCCCCTCCAGAACCAGTGGGCAAGTCATCCACCTGACAGACTGTGACCTTGCACTCCCCAGCACTTAGAAATGGTCATGGAGCCCCCTCCAGAACCAGTGGGCAAGTTCCTGAATTCGGCTGAGGTGCCCCCACCCCCTTAAGTGCCTGCCCACTTGGAAACTGGTGGCCCTGCAGAGTTCTGTGCAGATGATGTCAGGAAACAAGTTGGGCCTTGGACTGTGCCCTGTGGCCATGTGGGCCCTTTGTACTTTGGAATGGGCATTGGCTCTTTGTGGACATTTGTACATATCTCTTTTTCATCAAATTGGTTCATTTGGTGGCTGTTCCCATTCAATACATTCTCATTACTGCCTTCTTGTTGTCCTTGCATTATTATGCTGTGTGTTGTGTACTATTGTTTTTCGTCTGCAGCTGGTTGTATGTATGGTGTGTGTGCATGAATGGTATGTGTTGTGCGTGTGTGTGTGTGTCACTCTCCTTTTCCTCCCTCCCTTGTGTGCTAGACGGCTGTACTCACCATCGTGGTCTTCGTCGGCGTTGGTGTTCCAGGTGGAGCATGGCGTAGAAGAGCATCGAGAAGACTGGCAGTTCCGGTTCCATGGCGGCTTTGTCCTTCTCTGTGTCTTTGATAGTGAGCCTTTCGTCTTCTATATAGTGTTTCCGCCAGGCTTTTGAAGGCTTTGGTTCCGCCCCGGAAATCGTGGCGGTGTGCTGTGTCGTGATATGGTGGGTGGTACTTTGTCTTCCGCCAGGCTGTTGATGGCGACCACCGGCGTGCATGTTGTTCACACCCTAGTGGATGGTGTGGTACGTTGGCTGTCTATGGGAGTTCTCACCGCCATGGTCATAATTTGGCGGTGATTACCGCCGGCCTGTTGGCAGTATTTCCGCCACTTTATCACTCATTGCCAATGCCATAATGACCACCTAACAATGGCCACTTGCCTGTGACCCCGGCCCTCCAGCGTCATGGCGAGTGGAGCCACAGCGTCCACCTTCTCACTGGGACCACTGGACCTCAACACGTTGCTGTGGTGATGTTCTCCCGGGTATTCTCCTGGTCTCCTTCCTCTCTCTCCTGTCCGGGCCGCCCTCTGCCTCATCCTGATCACCGTCCATTGCACATCTTCCCGCCTCGCTCTCCTTTTCTGGGCTTCTCTGTGTCCTTGGGTCGTCTGTGTCCACGCAGATGCCTTCCTCCTTCATGGGAAATTATCCAATGCAGAATTTGGGGCCACCGCGCTCTTTCGCAAGAGCACAGGCTGACGGTCCAGTGACATGGGTAGCTGGTGCACTGTAGCTCCCTATTTCGGGGTTCATGTCGGCAGCCATCTGGAAGTCCTAGGCCACAGGGAGCGCAAGATCACAATTACTGTTAACAATGCTATTGTGAAACAAGTTTTCGTTGAAATACTTACATTTTTGGAACAGGCAGTTGAACAGTATGGAGGCTGCATTGCCAGTTTTTTTATTACTGTTCCAGCAAGTGTTGTGAGATATTAGGTGTAATTTGTTCACCCAAGTAGAGATCCAAATAAATCTATGTAAGACCATACTTTTTGTTTGTTCTAAGTGGTGATTTAGGCTATGAAATGAGTCTCCCATATTAGAGGCCACTTATTTTGTAGAAATATTCAGTTTTTATCTCTCAACACTAAGGCCCTCATTACAACTTTGGCGGGCGGCACCCGCTGCCCGCCAAGTTGTAACCACTGCGCGGCCGCCAATGCGGCTGAACTTTGTTTCCGCCCGCCGGCCCAGCGGGGATGTCGGACGCAACACAGGAGCCGGCTCCAAATGGAGCTGGCGGTGTTACGGCAGTGCGACGTGTGCAGTTTTCACTGTCTGCTATGTCTGGCCCAGGCGTTAAATAATGGTGCAAAGCAAGCTATGCACCATTATTTAGCCCCTCCTCCCACCCGTCTGTCATTTTAGCATGGGGGGATAAATATGGGGCAATGGGGTTAGCACAATTTTTTAGATGGGAACGCCTACCTTGTATATCTTGACCCAAGGTAGGTTCACGCATCTAAAAAATGGTACAAACTCCAGTATTTTGACGTTAGATGGGTCTAACGTCAAAATATAAATATGGAGTTAGTTTGCGCTGAATTTGCATTAAAAAAATCACGCAAATTCAGCGCAAATGGAGTAAATATATGCCCCTAGGTCTTTTAGATAGAAAATCCCTTGTCCATACCATTAGTCCCAGAGCACGTTGGTGCCCTCTATTTAAAATTTCTTGTTGAGCCACAGAGAAGTGAGGCTCGACTTTTTCAGTGTGATGTCAAATTTACAATCTAGTATGGTGAAGGTGTTTTTGTGTCCCACACGATCATTGTAGAAACTTGAGAATGAATCTTGCAGTTCGATATTAGCGAGATTAGAGAGCTATCACTTAGGAGGTAATGTTCAGGTTTTAGCGAATGTGGTCGAGAAGGGTCCTCTGCGACGCGCAACAGTGCTCATTGTTTTATGACAAAAGCTGCCAGATAGGTTTGGAATTCTGTTAGGTTAACAACATCCAGACATTTGGAAAGGTGAAGTTTCTTTAGAAAATTGTGGGCTTTTCTCCTTCTAAAGTACGTCATTAACTAAACTGTCTATTAAAAAAGTCTTCCAGCAGACTGATGAGGACCATATTAATTGAGTAGATGATCACTAAGATAGCCATCATCTTTTTTTTACTCTTGCCCTTCATGAAAGGATTTTCTGAGTCAACTTCCTAAAATATCAGAGTTGTTTTTCAACGATTTGTGTTCATTGTGTTTGTCAGATGGCTTTTTCTTGAACTCATCAGTAAGAACAACAATTATTTTTTCTGAAGGACATTAGGTAGCAGCACAGACAATAACAGACCATGTAATTTTGCTGTCTAATATTGCGGAGGCTTGGAGCAGTTAGGTTAGCTTTATGGTTCTGGCCACTCCCTACTATGTGCTAGGACAGTCATTATATCTCTAAACAGATTCTTACACGTAGTGCTATTGAGAGAGTGTAGCATTTACACTCAATATTAACAATAAATGTTTATGAACTAATGCATAATAATGCCGCATAGAAAATGTATTAATGTACTTTTGCTAAACATGCGCTTGAAATGTGCCCACGGGGAGTGGCCACCAATGTATACAATGACTAATGAAATTGACTAATAATAATGAAAATGAGATGTTAAAGTATGATTTTACACTAATATTAAGAATTATGGGCCTCATTCTAAGTTTGGCTGGCGCCGGCCCAGCGGGAAAGACCCTGCAACAAGGAAGCCGGCTCCGAATGGAGCCGGCGGAGTTGCAGGGGTGCGACGGGTGCAGTTGCACCCGTCGTGATTTTCACTGTCTGCAAAGCAGACAGTGAAAATCCTGCTGGGGCCCTGTTAGGGGGCCCCACGACACCTGTTCCTGCCATCCTGTTTCTGGCGGTGAAAACCGCCAGAAACAGGCTGGCGGGAAGGGGGTCGGAATCCCCATGCAGCGCCGCCATGGAGGATTCCCCCAGCCGGGGGAAATCCGGCGGGAAACCGCCGGTCCCGGCTGGGAAGCCGCGGTCAGAATGCCTGTTGGCGGTGCTTCCGGCATCCTCCACCCTGGCAGTCATAGACCGCCAGGGTTGGAATGAGGGCCTATATGTTAAGGTTTTGCTAAAAAAAATCATTAGGCTTTAGATAGCATGAGTCGAGGCCTAGCTGCCCGGTTTCCATATTAAAAATGTTTTTCTAACGTGCAGTGTGCTGACTTGCTGAAGGACATGTACTCGTATTTTTGCAAAGCTAAAGGATGAATGTAACCGTAGTAGATCTGTTCTCATGAAATCTGACTTGCTAGAAGAAACATTTTTGCTAAATGCAACACTGTAGACTAGTAACAGGTACAAGGTCACCTGAACCGGTACAGACAATGGACCTACTGACTGAAGATGCGAGAGGACCACGAGAGTATGAAATCATACCAGACATTCTGCCCCCTGGAGACGTCAATCATAAGAACCAATAAACTACATGAGAACTGTTATGGGGTGACAATTTTGATGAAATCTTTGAAAACCTATTGGATGGAGATAGTGGGGTGCCAACCCTGACCAATGAAGAATTAGGGGACTGTACAACAGAAAAGGGTTAAAACCTTTGACACGAGGAACTATTAGGAGAGATGCCATTGCGAACTTGTTATGACCCAGACACTTTGTCACTCTGCATAGAGACTTTGCTGTTTGGTTCTTCAAACCATCCTTGCCTTGCCTTGCCCGTTATATACATTTCCTCCTTATGAGGGAAGTGACCCTTTTTACCCATCTTGCTGTGTTTCCCTGACTGATGGCGAATCAACTGATGTCCTGAGGATGAAGATTGAATCTGTATGCTGACCCATTACGGTGGGTAACTATATGATGATGAAATTGTAATTGTCTGATTGCCTTTCCTTTCTAGGTACCAACTGCTTCTTTTGACAGGGACCATAGTTAGATGTTTTCCAAATTCGTGTTACCAAATTGTTTTGCATGAAGCCCAACATGCCAATGCTAATTCGAGGTTAGTTAAGGGGATCACTGAATCGGACGCAAACAGACACATGACTGGTTCAATGCTTTGTTGAATGATGTGCTGATGATACTCTGTTAAGGTTAACCTATGTTGACGTCGTGCTAAGTTCTAATGTTTGTGATCGTTGCCTTATTGAAATCTTATTCGAGTTGCCATATTATGACAATGCTAATGTGTGTCATGGTTTTGAGACTAATAAATTTGCAGTAGAATTGTAATCGATAGGGAATAAACTTCATATAATCGTACTAAACTGGTGTGGTTATTCATGACTGCAAGGTCATGGTGGTTCCTGAGTCTTATTGATGACGTTATTGACATATTGATTGACATGTTGATCAGTTATCTCGTCCTAAGATGTCTTCAATCAGGGTCAAAAGATTCATTGGCCTAAAACGAGTCCCAGAGTGAATAAAATAATCAGAAAGGGACGCGTTAACAGTTTTGGTAGCAGAGGATGGTTCTGGCCCTTTGGGGCCCTAGGACGAGGGACCATTGTTTAAAAGTGTTTTTTGAATTAAAGGTATGATGTGTCTCTAAATTCCCCATGACTTTCCCGGAATCTCAAAGCTTACCTAAGTGAGTTGGGTATGTTCTCGGCGTTTTAGTATGCGTGGTATAGAATTTGCACTTGCTCACCTTGTGCATATTGCAGGTGATTTGTGAAATTTGTGTGGATTTAGGCCTGGTAATGTTGTTTTAGTAGGAATGGGCGTACTACACAGTATGAGAGTAGGGAAGTCGGCGAACGTCATGTGAGTGTGGCGCTTTGTGCTCAAAATTATCCACATGGTTGTTGGTGATGTACGGACCCGGCGTGGTCTGAGACTCCGGAGTATATTGAGAAGTGTATGAGACACTTGGTTTATGTTGTAATTTGTGCGGTTTAATAGGTCAATCAGGCGTGGTTGACAAGTAGAGTTTGAGTCAAATTGTGTGATTGAAACCTTCGATGGAGATTTGGCAAGTTCTAAAGTGCACTAGAACAAACCATTGACAAGTCAAGAGTAGGAGTTGTGGGTCGAATTCTGCTTGCGAGTGCGGGAGCTGAGAAGGAGAGAGTAGCGGCCGAGACTTAAAGTGAAATCTCAGTAAAGTTCTGAAGCAAATGTGTTACCCTTCCTGTAGTAAACCGGCAAATTTGTTTTTTTGTTGTTAAAGGTGCTCGCAATATATTGCATTCGTTTTGTGTAAGGAGGACAAGCCGCATGACTTTGTCAGCCGCAGAGAGTGTGTGAGTGTGACGTCATTTGAGCCGCGCTGGGATAGGTCAGTTGCTGAGAGGGGTCACGCATGGATTGGCAGCCGTCCGTGAGAGGCATGTGGTTGAGAAGGTAGGCGAAGAGTGTTCTGGGGATTAAAGTCACTTCCTGATTAGATTCTAAACAAAATAAAAGACGCAAAAATGAAGTTTTTCAAGGCTTTGAAGTGTGCTTTGAGGGGAGATATATACATTACAGCGAGTGTGGGGGAGTCTACACCGCCTGAGGGTACTCCAGCTTATATCGTAATGGAGGAGAAGGGAGTCGCGCCATGTCTTTGGTTAAAGCAGTGATGCAAGTTGACAGAGAAGGAGGGATGTTTGGCGTTTCCCGAACTCGGAACATTTAATAGAAGAATTTTGGAAAATTTGCGGTTGATGTTAAGTGTGCAAAAACCGCCCGAGACCAGCTCAGTATGAGGCATTATCAGTCTGGGATTTAATGGCCATACAGAGGCAGCAGAAATTTATGAGGAGAATGAAAAGAGCAGAAAAGACTTTAGCGGAAGCTAAATGGGACAACAAGACCAAAATGTGGAGAAGGGGACTAGTTGACGGGATTAAAATGTTTCTGGCAATAACCCAAGAAGATAAGATGCAGGGAAAGAAAGCCACATGTAAGACAGACAAGGGCTCTAGTAAGCAAAAGGAGACTCAGAGGTCTTGGGTAGATGAAGATGATTCAGACGATGAAGAGTTTCTTAACCCCTTCGCTGCCAGGCCTTTTCCCCCTCCTGTGCCAGGCCTTTTTTTGCCTATTTGGGGCAGTTCGCACTTAGGCCCTCATAACTTTTTGTCCACATAAGCTAACCAAGCCAAATTTGCGTCCTTTTTTTCCAACATCCTAGGGATTCTAGAGGTACCCAGACTTTGTGGGTTCCCTTGAAGGAGGCCAAGAAATTGGCCAAAATACAGTGAAAATTTCGTTTTTTTCAAAAAAAATTGAAAAAGTGGCTGCAGAAGAAGGCTTGTGGATTTCCCCCTGAAAATGGCATCAACAAAGGGTTTGCAGTGCTAAACTCAGCAGCTTCCTAGCTTTCAGGAACAGGCAGACTTGAATCAGAAAACCCAATTTTTCAACACAATTTTGGCATTTTACTGGGGCATACCCCATTTTTGCAATTTTTTGTGCTTTCAGCCTCCTTCCAGTCAGTGACAGGAATGGGCATGAAAACAATGCTGGATCCTAGAAACCTAACCATTTCTGAAAAGTAGACAAAATTCTGAATTCAGCAAGGGGTCATTTGTGTAGATCCTACAAGGGTTTCCTACAGAAAATAACAGCTGAAAAAGAAAAATATTGAAATTGAGGTGAAAGAAACATACATTTTTCTCTACGTTTTACTCTGTAACTTTTCCCTGCAATGTCAGATTATGGAAAGCAATATACTGTTACGTCTGCTGGACTCCTCTGGTTGCGGGGATATATAGGGCTTGTAGGTTCATCAAGAACCCGAGGAACCCAGAGCCAATAAATGAGCTGCACCCTGCAGTGCGTTTTCATTCTATACCGGGTATACAGCAATTCATTTGCTGAAATATAAAGAGTAAAAAATTGCTATCAAGAAAACCTTTTCATTTCCAAAAAGGGCACAAGATAAGGTGCTGAGGAGCAGTGGTTATTTGCACATCTCTGAATTCCGGGGTGACCATACTAGCATGTGAATTATAGGGAATTTCTCAAATAGATGTCTTTTTTACACACTCTCCTATATTTGGAAGGAAAAAATGTAGAGAAAGACAAGGGGCAATAGCACTTGTTTTGCTAATCTATGTTCCCCCAAGTCTCCCGATAAAAATGATACCTCACTTGTGTGGGTTGGCCTAGCGCCCGCGACAGGAAACACCCCAAAACGCAACGTGGACACATCCCATTTTTTTGAAAGAAAGCAGAGGTGCTTTTTGCAAAGTGTCTACCTGTAGATTTTGGCCTCTAGCTCAGCCGGCACCAAGGGAAACCTACCAAACCTGTGCATTTCTGAAAACTAGAGACCTAGGGGAATCCAAGGAGGGGTGACTTGCGGGGCTCGGACCAGGTTCTGTTACCCAGAATCCTTTGCAAACCTTAAAATTTGGCTAAAAAAACACATGTTCCTCACATTTCTGTGGCAGAAAGTTCTGGAATCTGAGAGGAGCCACAAATTTCCTTCCACTCAGCGTTCCCCCAAGTCTCCCGATAAAAATGATACCTCACTTGCGTGGGTAGGCCTAGCGCCCGCGACAGGAAACACCCCAAAGCGCAACGTGGACACATCCAAAATTTTGGAAGAAAACAGAGGTGTTTTTTGCGAAGTGCCTACCTGTAGATTTTGGCCTCTAGCTCAGCCGGCACCTAGGGAAACCTACCAAACCTGTGCATTTCTGAAAACTAGAGACCTAGGGGAATCCAAGATGGGGTGACTTGCAGGGCTCGGACCAGGTTCTGTTACCCAGAATCCTTTGCAAAACTCAAAATATGGCTACAAAAACACATGTTCCTCACATTTCTGTGGCAGAAAGTTCTGGAATCTGAGAGGAGCCACAAATTTCCTTCCACACAGCGTTCCCCCAAGTCTCCCGATAAAAATGATACCTCACTTGCGTGGGTAGGCCTAGCGCCCGCGACAGGAAACACCCCAAAGCGCAACGTGGACACATCAAAAGTTTTGGAAGAAAACAGAGGTGTTTTTTGCGAAGTGCCTACCTGTAGATTTTGGCCTCTAGCTCAGCCGGCACCTAGGGAAACCTACCAAACCTGTGCATTTCTGAAAACTAGAGACCTAGGGGAATCCAAGGAGGGGTGACTTGCGGGGCTCGGACCAGGTTCCGTTACCCAGAATCCTTTGCAAACCTCAAAATTTGGCTAAAAAAACACATGTTCCTCACATTTCTGTGGCAGAAAGTTCTGGAATCTGAGAGGAGCCACAAATTTCCTTCCACACAGCGTTCCCCCAAGTCTCCCGATAAAAATGATACCTCACTTGTGTGGGTAGGCCTAGCGCCCGCGACAGGAAACACCCCAAAGCGCAACGTGGACACATCAAAAGTTTTGGAAGAAAACAGGTGTTTTTTGCGAAGTGCCTACCTGTAGATTTTGGCCTCTAGCTCAGCCGGCACCTAGGGAAACCTACCAAACCTGTGCATTTCTGAAAACTAGAGACCTAGGGAAATTCAAGGAGGGGTGACTTGCGGGGCTCGGACCAGGTTCTGTTACCCAGAATCCTTTGCAAACCTCAAAATTTGGCTAAAAAAAACACATGTTCCTCACATTTCTGTGGCAGAAAGTTCTGGAATCTGAGAGGAGCCACAAATTTCCTTCCACACAGCGTTCCCCCAAGTCTCCCGATAAAAATGATACCTCACTTGTGTGGGTAGGCCTAGCGCCCGCGACAGGAAACACCCCAAAGCGCAACGTGGACACATCAAAAATTTTGGAAGAAAACAGAGGTGTTTTTTGCGAAGTGCCTACCTGTAGATTTTGGCCTCTAGCTCAGCCGGCACCTAGGGAAACCTACCAAACCTGTGCATTTCTGAAAACTAGAGACCTAGGGGAATCCAAGATGGGGTGACTTGCGGGGCTCGGACCAGGTTCGGTTACCCAGAATCCTTTGCAAACCTCAAAATGTGGCTAAAAAAACACATGTTCCTCACATTTCTGTGGCAGAAAGTTCTGGAATCTGGGAGGAGCTACGAATTTCCTGCCACCCAGCGTTCCCCCAAGTCTCCCGATAAAAATGATACCTCACTTGCGAGGGTAGGCCTAGCGCCCGCGACAGGAAACACCCCAAAGCGCAACGTGGACACATCAAATATTTTGGAAGAAAACAGAGGTGTTTTTTGCGAAGTGCCTACCTGTAGATTTTGGCCTCTAGCTCAGCCGGCACCTAGGGAAACCTACCAAACCTGTGCATTTCTGAAAAGTAGAGACCTAGGGGAATCCAAGGAGGGGTGACTTGCGGGGCTCGGACCAGGCTCTGTTACCCAGAATTCTTTGCAAACCTCAAAATTTGGCTAAAAAAAACACATGTTCCTCACATTTCTGTGGCAGAAACTTCTGGAATCTGAGAGGAGCCACAAATTTCCTTCCACCCAGTGTTCCCCCAAGTCTCCCGATAAAAATGATACCTCACTTGTGTGGGTAGGCCTAGCGCCCGCGACAGGAAACACCCCAAAGCGCAACGTGGACACATAAAAATTTTTGGAAGAAAACAGAGGTGTTTTTTGCGAAGTGCCTACCTGTAGATTTTGGCCTCTAGCTCAGCCGGCACCTAGGGAAACCTACCAAACCTGTGCATTTCTGAAAGCTAGAGACCTAGGGGAATCCAAGGAGGGGTGACTTGCGGGGCTCGGACCAGGTTCTGTTACCCAGAATCCTTTGCAAACCTCAAAATTTGGCTAAAAAAAACACATGTTCCTCACATTTCTGTGGCAGAAAGTTCTGGAATCTGAGAGGAGCCACAAATTTCCTTCCACCCAGCGTTCCCCCAAGTCTCCCGATAAAAATGATACCTCACTTGCGTGGGTAGGCCTAGCGCCCGCGACAGGAAACACCCCAAAGCGCAACGTGGACACATCAAAAGTTTTGGAAGAAAACAGAGATGTTTTTTGTGAAGTGCCTACCTGTAGATTTTGGCCTCTAGCTCAGCCGGCACCTAGGAAAACCTACCAAACCTGTGCATTTCTGAAAACTAGAGACCTAGGGGAATCCAAGGAGGGGTGACTTGCGGGGCTCGGACCAGGTTCTGTTACCCAGAATCCTTTGCAAACCTCAAAATTTGGCTAAAAAAACACATGTTCCTCACATTTCTGTGGCAGAAAGTTCTGGAATCTGAGAGGAGCCACAAATTTCCTTCCACCCAGCGTTCCCCCAACTCTCCCGATAAAAATGATACCTCACTTGTGTGGGTAGGCCTAGCGCCCGCGACAGGAAACACCCCAAAGCGCAACGTGGACACATCAAAAATTTTGGAAGAAAACAGAGGTGTTTTTTGCGAAGTGCCTACCTGTAGATTTTGGCCTCTAGCTCAGCCGGCACCTAGGGAAACCTACCAAACCTGTGCATTTCTGAAAACTAGAGACCTAGGGGAATCCAAGATGGGGTTACTTGCGGGGCTCGGACCAGGTTCTGTTACCCAAAATCCTTTGCAAACCTCAAAATGTGGCTAAAAAAACACATGTTCCTCACATTTCTGTGGCAGAAAGTTCTGGAATCTGGGAGGAGCTACGAATTTCCTGCCACCCAGCGTTCCCCCAAGTCTCCCGATAAAAATGATACCTCACTTGCGTGGGTAGGCCTAGCGCCCGCGACAGGAAACACCCCAAAGCGCAACGTGGACACATCCAAAATTTTGGAAGAAAACAGAGGTGTTTTTTGCGAAGTGCCTACCTGTAGATTTTGGCCTCTAGCTCAGCCCGCACCTAGGGAAACCTACCAAACCTGTGCATTTCTGAAAACTAGAGACCTAGGGGAATCCAAGGAGGGGTGACTTGCGGGGCTCAGACCAGGTTCTGTTACCCAGAATCCTTTGCAAACCTCAAAATTTGGCTAAAAAAACACATGTTCCTCACATTTCTGTGGCAGAAAGTTCTGGAATCTGAGAGGAGCCACAAATTTCCTTCCACCCAGCATTCCCCTAAGTCTCTCGATAAAAATGGTACCTCACTTCTGTGGGTAGGCCTAGCGCCCACGAAAGGAAATGGCCCAAAACACAACGTGGACAGAACATATTTTTTCACAGAAAACAGAGGTGTTTTTTCGCAAAGTGCCTACCTGTGGAGTTTGGCCTCTAGCTCAGCTGGCCCCGGGAGGGGGGGGGCAGAAATGCCCTAAAATAAATTTGACCCCCCAAGCTCCCCCTGCCCGGGAACAACCCCTGCCTACGGGGTCGCTCCCCCTGCGTGACATTGGCGTCAAAAAACAAATCCCAGGTGCCTAGTGGTTTCTGCCCCCTTGGGGGCAGATTGACCTAAAATCGGCCAATCTGCCCCCAAGGGGGGCAGAAATGGCCTAAATACAATTTGCCCCCCAGGGGAGCGACCCTTGCCTGATGGGTCGCTCCCCATCTCTAAAAAAAGAAACAAAAAAAAAAAACCACCAAAAAAAAAATTGCCCTGGCGCCTAGAGGGTTCTGCCCCCCCCCCCGGGGGCAGTTCGGCCTAATAATAGGCCGATGTGCCCCCGGGGGGGGCAGAAATGGCCTAAAATAAATTTGCCCCCCCCAACTCCCCCCCCCCGGGAGCGACCCTTGCCTACGGGGTCGCTTCCCCTGCGTGACACTGGCGCCAAAAAACAAATCCCCGGTGCCCAGTGGTTTGTGCCCCCTTGGGGGCAGATTGACCAAAAATCGGCCAATCTGCCCCCAGGGGGGCAGAAATGGCCTAAATACAATTTGCCCCCCAGGGGAGCGACCCTTGCCTGATGGGTCGCTCCCCATCTCGAAAAAAACAAACAAACAAAAAAAAAACACAACAAAAAAATTTGCCCTGGTGCCCTGAGGGTTCTGCCCCCCCTGGGGGCAGTTCGGCCCAATAATAGGCCGAACTGCCCCCAGGGGGGGCAGAAATGGCCTAAAATAAATTTGCCCCCCCAACCCAACACCCCCCCCCCGGGAGAGACCCTTGCCTACGGGGTCGCTCCCCCTGCGTGACATTGGCGCCAAAAAACAAATCCCAGGTGCCTAGTGGTTTTCGCCCCCTTGGGGGCAGATTGACCTAAAATCGGCCAATCTGCCCCAAGGGGGGCAGAAATGGCCTAAATACAATTTGCCCCCCCAAGGGGAGCGACCCTTGCCTGATGGGTCGCTCCCCATCTCTAAAAAAACAAACAAACAAAAAAAAAAAAATTGGCCCTGGCGCATAGAGGTTTCTGCCCCCCCCCCCCCCGGGGGCAGATCGGCCTAATATTAGGCCGATCTGCCCCCGGGGGGGCAGAAATGGCCTAAAATAAATTTGCCCCCCCAACCCAACCTCCCCCCCCCCCGGGAGCGACCCTTGCCTACGGGGTCGCTCCCCCTGCGTGACATTGGCGCCAAAAAACAAATCCACGGTGCCTAGTGGTTTCTGCCCCCTTGGGGGCAGATTGACCTAAAATCAGCCAATCTGCCCCCAGGGGGGCAGAAATGGCCTAAATACATTTGCCCCCCAGGGGAGCGACCCTTGCCTGATGGGTCGCTCCCCATCTCTAAAAAAAGAAAGAACAAAAAAAAATAAAACACAAAAAAAAAAATTGCCCTGGCGCCTAGAGGTTTCTGCCCCCCCCTGGGGGCAGATCGGCCTAATAATAGGCCGATCTGCCCCCAGGGGGGGGCAGAAATGGCCTAAAATAAATTTCCCCCCCCCCCGGGAGAGACCCTTGCCTACGGGGTCGCTCCCCCTGCGTGACATTGGCGCCAAAAAACAAATCCCAGGCGCCTAGTGGTTTCTGCCCCCTTGGGGGCAGATTGACCTAAAATCGGCCAATCTGCCCCCAGGGGGGCAGAAATGGTCTAAATACAATTTGCCCCCCAGGGGAGCGACCCTTGCCTGATGGGTCGCTCCCCATCTCTAAAAAAAGAAACAACCAAAAAAAAAAAAACACCCCAAAAAAAATTGCCCTGGCGCCTAGAGGGTTCTGCCCCCCCCCCCTGGGGGCAGTTCGGCCTAATAATAGGCCGAACTGCCCCCAGGGGGGGCAGAAATGGCCTAAAATAAATTTGCCCCCCCCAGCCCCCGCCCCCAGGAGCGACTCTTGCCTACGGGGTCGCTCCCCCTGCATGACATTTGCGCAAAAAAACAAATCCCCGGTGCCTAGTGGTTTCTGCCCCATTGGGGGCAGATTGACCTAAAATCGGCCAATCTGCCCCCAGGGGGGCAGAAATGGTCTAAATACAATTTGCCCCCCAGGGGAGCGACCCTTGCCTGATGGGTCGCTCCCCATCTCTAAAAAAAGAAACAACAAAAAAAAAAAAACACACCAAAAAAAATTGCCCTGGCGCCTAGAGGGTTCTGCCCCCCCCCCTGGGGGCAGAAATGGCCTAAAATAAATTGCCCTCCCCCCCAGGGAGCGACCCTTGCCTAAGGGGTCACTCCCTTTGCGTGAAATTCACGCAAAGAAAAAACTCCCTGGTGTCTAGTGGTTTCTACTCCCCTTGGGGGCAGATTGGCCTCATCAAAATAGGCCAATCTGCCCCCAAGGGGGGCAGAAATGGCCAAAATATAATTTTCCCCCAAGGGAAGCGACCCTTGCCTACGGGGTCGCTCCCCCTGCGTGACATTGGCGCCAAAAACCAAATCCACGGTGCCTAGTGGTTTCTGCCCCCTTGGGGGCAGATTGACCTAAAATCAGCCAATCTGCCCCCAGGGGGGCAGAAATGGCCTAAATACATTTGCCCCCCAGGGGAGCGACCCTTGCCTGATGGGTCGCTCCCCATCTCTAAAAAAAGAAAGAACAAAAAAAAATAAAACACAAAAAAAAAAATTGCCCTGGCGCCTAGAGGTTTCTGCCCCCCCTGGGGGCAGATCGGCCTAATAATAGGCCCATCTGCCCCCAGGGGGGGCAGAAATGGCCTAAAATAAATTTGCCCCCCCCCCGGAGCGACCCTTGCCTACGGGGTCGCTCCCCCTGCGTGACATTGGCGCCAAAAAACAAATCCCAGGCGCCTAGTGGTTTCTGCCCCCTTGGGGGCAGATTGACCTAAAATCGGCCAATCTGCCCCCAGGGGGGCAGAAATGGTCTAAATACAATTTGCCCCCCAGGGGAGCGACCCTTGCCTGATGGGTCGCTCCCCATCTCTAAAAAAAGAAACAACCAAAAAAAAAAAACACCCAAAAAAAAATTGCCCTGGCGCCTAGAGGGTTCTGCCCCCCCCCCGGGGGCAGTTCGGCCTAATAATAGGCCGAACTGCCCCCAGGGGGGGCAGAAATGGCCTAAAATAAATTTGCCCCCCCCAGCCCCCGCCCCCGCCCCCAGGAGCGACCCTTGCCTACGGGGTCGCTCCCCCTGCATGACATTGGCGCAAAAAAACAAATCCCCGGTGCCTAGTGGTTTCTGCCCCATTGGGGGCAGATTGACCTAAAATCGGCCAATCTGCCCCCAGGGGGGCAGAAATGGTCTAAATACAATTTGCCCCCCAGGGGAGCGACCCTTGCCTGATGGGTCGCTCCCCATCTCTAAAAAAAGAAACAACAAAAAAAAAAAAACACACCAAAAAAAATTGCCCTGGCGCCTAGAGGGTTCTGCCCCCCCCCCTGGGGGCAGAAATGGCCTAAAATAAATTGCCCTCCCCCCCAGGGAGCGACCCTTGCCTAAGGGGTCACTCCCTTTGCGTGAAATTCACGCAAAGAAAAAACTCCCTGGTGTCTAGTGGTTTCTACTCCCCTTGGGGGCAGATTGGCCTCATCAAAATAGGCCAATCTGCCCCCAAGGGGGGCAGAAATGGCCAAAATATAATTTTCCCCCAAGGGAAGCGACCCTTGCCTAAGGGGTCGCTCCCCACCAAAAAAAAAAAAAAATGAAACATAAAAATAAAAAATAAAAAATGGTCCCTGGTGCCTAGAGGTTTCTGCCCCCCCTGGGGGCAGAAAAGGCCTTCCCGAAAATATGCCCCCCTGGGAGCGACCCTTGCCCAAGGGGTCGCTCCCTTTTGTCAATAACAATAAAAAATAAAAAAATCCCTGGTGTCTAGTGGTTTCTACACCCCTTGGGGGCAGATTGGCCTCATCAAAAGAGGCCAATCTGCCCCCAAGGGGGGCAGAAATGGCCAAAATATAATTTTCCCCCAAGGGGAGCGACCCTTGCCTAAGGGGTCGCTCCCCACCAAAAAAAAAGAAATGAAACATAAAAAAAAAAAAAAAAAAAAATGGTCCCTCGTGCCTAGAGGTTTCTGCCCCCCCTGGGGGCAGATCGGCCTAATAAGGCCGATCTGCCCCCAGTGAGGGCAGAAAAGGCCTTCTCAAAAAAATGCCCCCCCTGGGAGCGACCCTTGCCCAAGGGGTCGCTCCCTTTTGTCAGTTTCAATAAAAAATAAAAAAATCCCTGGTGTCTAGTGGGGTTTCAAAAGCCAGATTGCAAGCAATCCTCCTTTTGAAACCCTCGGAGGGACTTCAAAGGGAAGGAAATACTTTTCCTTCCCTTTGAAGCCCCTCCGGGCCTCCCAAGTGATTGAAAAAGAAATGCTTTTGCATTTCTTTTTCAATCGCGCTGGAAGCAGAGCTTCCAGCGCGACTAGGGAGGCCCCTGTGACAAATCAGCGAGCGCTCGCGTGCTGACGTCACAGGGGGGGGGGTGGGGGGGGTCGGGGGTGGAAGGGGAAGGTCTTCCCCTTCCATCCCGACTTGGGGGGGAAGGGGGGTGCACGGGGGGCGCGCTAGCGCGCCCCCAAGTTCCCCTGTGCCATGGATGAGATGATCTCGTCCAAGGCACAGGGGAACTGTAGCCTTGGACGAGATCATCTCGTCCAAGGCACAGAACCGGTTAATCAGTTGTTACATGATCACCCGCCACCATATGCCATAAATGACAATGTACAGAGCAGTAGTGTGGGTTCTGAAGACCCGGCACAAAATAAGGGAATCACAAATATAGTGCAGACAAGTGATACAGTTTTGATACAGAATGGTGTCAGTGTACCCACTGCGCCAGACACACACAGATACAGTTGCAACCACCACAGATTCAGAGGCTTTATCCTGATGTTCCCGTATTAGAGACAACTACAAGTCTGATGGTGCCGCCTGATCCAGTATATACGAGATCAAAGTTAGTGCAGATTGAGCCAACTCCGCAATTGCTGCCCCAGCTGCAGCAACAGGTGGTTACACTTCTGTTGCAGGACCGCAGTCAGTAGCTACAGCACCCATGATGAATCAAGCTATGGGAGTTAATGCTTCACAGGGTTTGGGAATTGGGCAGTCACCAGCTGCTATATCATTGCCAATTACTGTTGGTCCACCAGTACCGCTGTATGCGCAAGGTAAGCCTGGTGTGTGTGATCAGGGAGTAATGACCCAAGAGGCAATAAGAGGAGGGTCTACCAGAAACTTGCAGGGAATGACACAGGGAGGACAGACAGCTGAAAAGTCCAGATCCTTGTTGGACTTTAGCCCGATTGGGGTTCCTTTGGAGACGATGAGGCAAGCAGGGTTGGGAACACTAACCCCACAGGTAATGAGTACAAATACGACACAGACACCAATGATGCAGTCTGGAAATGTCTTGTTGCAAGGCTTAACAGCGCAACAATTGAACGAGTGGTTGGATAAGCTCAACACTCCGCAGACTACTACTGTGACCGCAGAGAAGTCAGAGAGGGAAGAATATCTGAATTTTGTGAGGCTGGGTGTAGAAGCTACGGAACTAGTGGAAGGAACAATGGCGGTGAACAGATTAGAATCATACACGGAAGCAGAATTGAGGTATCTGTGCCCCAAAATAACCAAGGAAGTGAGCAAAGTGCATCAGAGGTTGGCAAACCTAGCAGACAAATACGGCATAGACATAGAGAGTACTAAACATTTGAAAAGGAGCTATAGGCTAGACTCTGAACCTAAAGATTTTGATCACATGAGATCTACCGGGATGAAGGCACACCTCAAAGAAATACTGCAGAGTGCTCAAATTTGGGGAGCATTAGAGAAATGGGAAGGCAGATGGGCAAAGAAAAGAGATAAAGAGAAAGGTGGTGGCCCAGAACCAAAGCAGGCGAAAGCTGTACCTGACACAGGGACAATAAAGATGTTACCAATGAGAGAGACAGCTGGAGGGGTTCTAGTCCATGTACCATGGTCTAGGGGTGACATCCTGTCATTCACAAATGATTACCCCAGGTTGAGGGAGAAGCCGATAGAGTGGCACCAGCAGACGGACAGGTTTGTGAAACTTGCGAAATGTCTGGGAAGACTTAACTACCCTGTTTGAGATTATAGTTCCAGCTGACTTATGGCTTGAGTGCAAGAGGGGTGTGGATTGGCCGACAGAGGAACCAGCAAGGGACAAGGTAACTGGAGCACCGTCTTCTGAAGTGATGAGGTATTATCACAAAGTGATTGAGTTTTTGAAGCAGAAAGTGACGCCGAAAGTGACTGATTGGCAGAAAATTGATTGAACGTCACAAGAGGGCAAAGAGTCGATACATGCTTACTATGAGAGGTTGTTGAAGGCATTCAAACATTACAGTGGAACTGAGGTCATAGAACCGAAAGACATGAATCACCTTGTCTTCAGGTTTGTCGAAGGGCTGAGACCAGAAATTAGCCAGATGATTAAGAATCATTTGATCTGTTGGCAAGCGAAGCCAATCAATGAGGTGTTGCAGTATGCGAAATACTGTAGTGACGAGATTGAATTGAAGCAGAGAAAGTTGAAGGAGAAAGTGATGGTGATGCAAATTAAGGCAGCGCAAGCAGGGATGCAGGGAAATGGGATACAGCAGAAGGTACAGCTGCAACCGCAGGGAATTGGAGTGTTTCAGGCACAACCGAGAGGTCGAGGTTGAGGAGGTTTTGTGAACCGTGGTCCAGATATCAATACTGTTGTGGTTCAAAATGATGTGCAGGGGATGAAAAAGGTGTCACCATGTCACGCGTGCGGGGGCGTGGGGCACTGGAAGCGGGAATGCCCAATGATGATGCAGGATGGTGTTGTTCAACAAAGCAATGATACCGGTACATTCCAAAATGTGAGGGGTCCAAAAGTGAGGGGCCAAAATCAAAATTTCCAGAATAACATGGTGCAGATGCAGGGTCTCCAACCCATGCAAGAAATGCAAATGCCACGTGTTCAACCAGCACGAATGCAGCAGGTACAACAGCAGATTCCCATGGTACCTAGACAGCAAATGCAAATACCATTAGCTCCAATGGGACAGCAACAGGTGATGCTTCCTCAACAGGTCACAGGTCAAACAATTAGTCAAAATAACACAGTACAGCAGTTCCCATTGCGTGGTGAGGATGGAATAAACGATGAATGGTCGGATTATTGTTCAGATAGTGAGGAGTGCAGGCTTGCAGCGTCCCTAGAAGTAGATCAGAGGGGACCTTATGTAGAAGGAAAGGTGATGGGTCATAAGGATTAATTCCTAGTTGATACAGGAGCTACACGCTCTACAGTCAGAAGTGCAGAGGTTCTGAAATTGCCACTTTCGGGGCGTACCATAAGGGTGGTAGGAGTAGCAAATCAGTTCCTGACAAATGCGATTACAGATCCAGTCCAAGTCAAGATTGGTACTTTCCAGGGATTACATAGATTTGTAGTCTGTGACTCGAGTCCCGTATCCCTACTGGGAAGAGACTTGCTGTGTAAAACAAGGTGTTCAGTTACCTGTTCCAGTGAAGGGAATGAGGTGCAGACAAACAGTGATGATAAAGGGGACGATGGTCAGTTCTCAGAGTTAGAGACGGAGACCGCAAATGAAGAATACCCTTTGATATCCCTATTCCCGATGTTCACAGTGATGGACTTACTAGTCAAATTACAGGGAACAGTGACAGAAAAGGTGTGGGACCTGACAGGAAAAGAAGTGGGACTAATAAAAGGAGTAGAACCGGTCAAAGTAGAGGTGAAGCCAAATGCAGTGTTTCCCCAGGTACTGCAGTCCCACATGGCACAAGACGTCCTTATACAGGTGACGCAGATAATTGCGGACTTTATAAAGCAAGGTGTTCTAAAAGAAGTGATGAGCAGCCTGTGTAATTCACCAATAATGGGTCTGAAAAAGCCTTGTGGGAAAGTTCAAATTGTTCAGGACTTGAGGAAAATAAATGAGATTGTGGTAAAATGTAGCCCCATAGTGCCAAATCCAGCCGTGATCATGTTTCAGGTTCCGTGTGATGCAGAGTGGTTCACAGTCGTGGACCTGTCTCAAGCATTCTTTTTGGTGCCTTTTCATGAGGACAGCCAATTTGTTTTTAGTATCAAATTCCTGGACAAGGTTTACAGTTGGTGTAGAATTCCTCAAGGGTTTTCTGAATCACCTTCCATCTTCAATCAGATACTGAAGAAGGATTTGGAGTCATTAGAATTGCCTTTCAGTTCGACTCTAGTGCAGTATATTGATGATTTGTTAATTGCGTCTAAAACAAAAGATGACTGCAGGTATGACACAATTGCCTTACTGAACCATTTGGGAAAGAATGGACATAAAGTGTCCCCAAAGAAGCTGCAATACTGTCAGAAAGAGGTGAAGTACTTAGATCACCTGATTGAGAAAGGGTCAAGAAAAATATCCAAAGAAAGGGTGACAGCCATATTGCAGATGAATCCCCCGACAACAAAGAGAGATGTCAGAATGTTTTTGGGAATGGTGGGCTACTGTTGTCAGTGAATTCCCAACTTCTTGATTATCTCTAAACCTTTGGTGAGATTGACTGTTAAAGAAGTTCAGGATGGCCCGGGTGCCATAACCTTGTCCGAGAAAGAGATGAAGGCATTCATGGAACTGAGGGAAAGCATGTGTAGGGCGCCAGCTTTAGGTATGCCTGATTACACAAAGCCTTCTGTACTGTTTTGTCATGAACGTGATGCTTGTTCTTTGTCTGTCTTGACACAGGTCCATGGAGGTGCAAACCGCCCAGTAGCATATTTTTCAGCTACTTTGGACCGAGTCGCAGCAGCCTTACCGGGTTGTTTGCGTGCAGTTGCAGCAGTTGGTCAAAGCCTCACTCAGTGTGAAGGTATAGTGATGGGACATCCTTTAACAGTAATGGTCCCACATTCAGTTGAAATCCTGTTGACCCGAACAAAGTCGCAGCATATGACAAATGTGAGATTAACAAAGTACGAAACAATTATACTGGGATCACCCAATTTGTCTCTGAAGAGATGTACTGTATTGAACCCAGCAACTTTACTTCCTATTGATAATGCAGACATCGATGATGCTGAGGAGGTAGAACATGATTGTCTTGAGGTGACAGATCTGTGCACCAAACCGAGACCGGACATTAAAGATACCCAATTGGAAGAAAATGATTACATTATCTTTGTTGATGGTTCATGCCTGAGACACGCAGTAGGAGTACTGAGGGCTGGATATGCTGGTGTACAATCACTGGTATCTTAGAAGCTTCCTGGCTCGAGAGAGTATACTCTGCTCAAGTGGCTGAATTAATTGCTCTTACTAGGGCATGCCACGCAGCTGAAAACCTGAAAGTCACTATCTATACTGACAGTAGATACGGATTCGGAATTGTACGTGATTTTGGTCAGTTTTGGTCACAGAGGGGTTTCCTGACCTCTTCTGGTTCTCCAGTGAAAAATGGCGAGAAAATTAAGGACTTGTTGCATGCGATTCAGTTACCTCTTGAAATTGCCGTGATGAAATGCAATGCTCATGTTAAGTCACAAGACTTTGTGTCAATGGGAAATGGATATGCAGATCAAGTCGCAAGGTTCTGTGCATTGAACTGTATATCGTTTCAAGACCAATGGGGATTGTTAACTGAAACTGAAAATGAAAAATGCTCAGGGTATGCATTGAGGGAGGTTGACACACTAGATGAGCTTAAATCATTGCAGGGACGTGCTAGTATAGAGGAGAAACGTTCCTGGCAGAGAATGCAATGCATACAGAGATCTGATGACTTATGGGTTTCAGAGGAGGGAAAAATGGTTTTGCCAAAGTCTTTTGTCACAATTTGCGAGGTTTTACCATGGTCAAGCACATGTTGGGAGAGATGCAATGATCAGGCTATTCAAAATCGATTGGTTCAATCTCAAATTCAGACAAGCTGCAGAAGTCATCTGTCACAGGTGCATCATCTGTCAGCAGATGAATGTGGGGAAAGGGACCGTGGTGAATTTGAGCCACGTTGGGAGAGCAGGAGGTCCATTTAGCAGAATGCAGATGGATTTTATCGAGATGACTGTGTGTGGAGGTCTGAGATACATTTTGGTGATTGTGTGCATTTTCAGTCACTGGATTGAAGCTTACCCTACACGTAGGAATGACAGTCTCACAGTAGCAAAGCTGCTGCTTAGGGAGTTAATACCACGTTTCGGGTTTCCGATCTCTTTAGAATCAGATAGGGGAAGACACTTCGACAATGAGGTGATTAAGCTCTTGTGTGCTACATTGAACATTGAACAGAAGTTGCATTGTAGCTATCGCCCTGAAGCATCAGGACTAGTGGAGCAGATGAATGGTACCTTGAAGTCGAGAATGGCAAAAATATGCGCAGCTACCAATTTGAAATGGCCCGATGCATTACCCTTAGTGCTGATGCCAATGAGAAACACACCCGACAAGAAAACAGGACTGTCTCCCCATGAGATTCTTATGGGCCGAGCTATGAGATTGCCCGCAGTGCCTGCAAATGTTTTTGTGAATATCACGGATGATATGGTGTTGGACTACTGCAAGGGTCTGGCTGACGTGGTCCGCTCTTTTTCTCACCAGGTGGAGGCTACCACATTGCCACCGATAAGTGATCGAGGTCACACCGGAAAGCCGGTGATTGGGTGGTTGTCAAGAAACACGTGTGGAAGTCGTGTTAGGAGCCACATTGGAAGGGGCCATATCAAGTAATACTGACAACTACTACTGCTGTGAAATGTGCAGGTCTTCCAAATTGGATACATGGCAGTCACACAAAGAAGGTGACGTGTCCAACTGATGAGGAACTTGAAGTGTCCAAAACAACAGCTGCAGAAAAGGAAGTCTCAGGGCCGGAGAGTAATCAAAGGGGAACTGAGACTGAAGGAGAGCTCGCTGAGGACGGCTTAATCACTCAAACAGTAAACGAAATCCAGAGGGGTGACAGTGAGCCTATCTCAGCTGAGGTAACAGGGGAAACGACACAAAGAGAGGTTCTCCCAGAAGCAGACGGATACGG
This sequence comes from Pleurodeles waltl, assembly GCF_031143425.1. Taxonomy (NCBI): domain Eukaryota; kingdom Metazoa; phylum Chordata; class Amphibia; order Caudata; family Salamandridae; genus Pleurodeles; species Pleurodeles waltl. The sequence continues at coordinate 575,789,114 of NC_090449.1, read as the reverse complement.
GTTTGAAGTTGAGCCCATAACTGACCCTGAAGGTGAAGGAGGTGAGGCGGAAGGAGGTCACAGTGTCCAGACTCCTCCTGAGCCACATGTAGGTACATCAAGAGAAAACACCATAGCACAAGAGGAGGGCACTGTTCAACACACTAAAAGGTTGAGCGGAAAGAAAACACTTAAAGGAGATAACTGGCCGGAGCCACAAGCTGCAAAGGAGAGAGTGATTCCTAATGAAACAATGGAGGAAGAAGATGACACAACCAGGAAAGAAGATCTCAGTGAAGGAGAGTTACAGGGTGATCGCAAACTGAAAAGAAAGAGAGTTGCAAACAGAAGATACGCAGGTCCTGAATGGGCGTATGCAGCATCAGCTGAATGGCAGCAAGAATTCTTGGCATTCTGTTTTGATCGAGAAATTCCAGGTCAATAATACGGCACCTGAATACAACCAGATAGACTGTGTTAAAATTTTGAAAAATTGAATAAAGAAAGAAATCTGAGAAAAGAGACTGATAAATTACCGGATGTGACACTGATAACCTGAATTGACTCTGAAAAAACAATTATGACAAGCTGCTAACCTGATTTGACATAGGGTCCTGGGAGTGAGTGAAACGCTGTAAATACTTGCTAAAGAGAAAGAGACTTTGCACGAGAAAAACAAAAGAAAGAAGAGCTTTTAGTCTACCTCAAAGTTGTTTGTTTTATCCTATTCTCCTCTCTGATTATTTATAGATCATGAGTCACACTAGAGATAATAATAAGGGTAGGATGCTTGGTTGGTTGAGTGTTATTTTAGGTATTGCGTGCAAAATAATAATTATAGGTGTGATTGTGGGAATGCCATTGGTGGACAAGATTGCGATTAACAATGCTTCAACTCCTGAAACTGCTACACTAACACCATGGGAGAGGTTTGAGCAGGATACAAAGTACTTGCATGAGGTAACTAATTCAAAAGGGGAACTATCTACTAATGTCTTCTATCGCTTGCTGAATGAGTATGTTGACACAATGGATGTGAAAAATTGCTATGTGTGCACCAAGATTCCTTTGTCAGTACAAGAAGGGGTTACTTATCATAGTCTGCCACTAATCTATGGGATAAGTTGTAGTTTGCTATTAACGAGATTCTATGATCAGGATCATGTTCAATACTTCTACTCTAATTTAGATGTAGTTTTTTCTTTTGTGCCTGTGATTGAGTTTCTAAATAAATTAGCTAAAGAACATAACATGAAAATGGTTAGGGGTTTCTTTAAGCCGACACTGACATTTGGAACAGCTTATGCGCACCGCAATAATCTAACCTGCTTACTGACACCTGTAGAAAAGAGCTTCTTAGATCACACTGATGATAGAAGAAAAGCATAAGAGGAAAGGCTAGAAAAAGGATTAGAAAAACAAACGCTTGCAAATGATTATGCTTATAGTGCAATAAAGACACAAGGCAAATTTGCTATAGATGCATTACACGTAGGAAGGCTTTGCATATATAGAAAATCTGAGCATGACACTTTATTTGTGGGAATGAGTGAGTGCAGGCATGTGTTTTTGTTTCAGAGTAAATGGACGTTCATGCTAAATGGAGAGGATCCAGCGATCCCTGGGATCTAATATATATGTGGACTTAAAGCTTATTACCGTCTTCCAAAGGGATGGTATGGGACATGTTATTTGGGAATAGTTTTCCCAAAAATCTACCAGATTGATGACTTAAAGCAACTTCCTAAGATGTCTGAATTACATCTTACTAGACAAAAGAGAGAGACAGAGGCTGCTTCCGTAAGTGACGTATTTGGAGCCATAATTCCTTCAGTAGGGGTTATCTTAAACTCCATAAAGATTCAAAAGTTGACCACTATTGTGGATAACATGCTGACAAACTTCACAGGGGCTATACTCCTAATGGATACTGAACTTGCTGCGGAGAAGGCTATGACTCTTCAAAACCGGCTTGCTTTAGACATTCTTTTAGCCAAGAGTGGCGGAGTCTGTAAGATGCTTAATGAGCGCCATTGTTGTGCATTCATTCCAGATAATAGTAAAAAGATTAGAGGTATGCTTACTAACCTAACAAGAGACAGGGCAGATTTGAAGGAGCTGAAAGAACCTGGAGTTTGGGAAAAGGTTGGAAAAGGAATCACTAAAGTAAGGAATTGGTTTAGTAGTATTTGGAATGGCGTACTTGCAAAAATATTAGGGGGTATATTGATTATTCTAACTTGTTTATTTGGACTGTGGTTATCATGCAAAATTAGTAAAAGAATTAAAAGAAATTTGGCAAAACGCAATAAAAGAAAAGAAGAAAAGAAAAAGGAGAAAATGTTTAAAGAAATTTGGGAAAGATCACACGGGGAAGAAATTGAAATGCGTAGCTTAAGAAAGTGAAAGGTTGTGAAGGGAAATGTTTTGTGTGATGACAAGTGTCATCAGAGGAGGGACTGAGAGAGCGTAGCATTTACACTCAATATTAACATGAAATGTTTTTGAACTAATGCATAATAATGCCGCATGGAAAATGTATTAATGTACTTTTGCTAAACATGCGCTTGACAGTTGCCCACGGGGAGTGGCCACCAAGGTATAGAATGACTAATGAAACTGACTAATAATAATGAAAATGAGTTGTTAAAGTATGATTTTACACTAATATTAAGAATTATATGTTAAGGTTTTGCTAAAACATCATTAGGCTTTAGTTAGCATGAGTCGAGGCCTAGCTGCCCGGTTTTCATATTAAATGTGTTTTTCTAACGTGCAGTGTGCTGACTTGCTGAAGGACATGTACTCGTATTTTTCCAAAGCTAAAGGATGAATGTAACCGCCGTAGATCCGTTCTCATGAAATTTGACTTGCTAGAAGAAACATTTTTGCTAAATGCAACACTGTAGACTAGTAACAGGTACAAGGTCACCTGAACCGGTACAGACAATGGACCTACTGACTGAAGATGCAAGAGGACCACAAGAGTATGAAATCATACCGGACATTCTGCCCCTGGAGACGTCAATCATAAGAACCAATAGACTACGTGAGAACTGTTATGGGGTGACAATTTTGATGAAATCTTTGAAAACCCATTGGATGGAGATAGTGGGGTGCCAACCCTGACCAATGAAGAATAAGGGGACTGTACAACAGAAAAGGGATAAAAACCTTTGACACAAGGAACTATTAGGAGAGATGCCCTTGTGACCTTGTTATGACCCAGACACTTTGTCATTCTGCATAGAGACTTTGCTGTTTGGTTCTTCAAACCATCCTTGCCTTGCCCATTATATACTTTTCCTCCTTATGAGGGAAGTGTCCCTTTTTACCCATCTTGCTGTGTTTCCCTGACTGATGGCGAATCAACTGATGTCCTGAGGACGAAGACTGAATCTGTATGCTGACCCATTACGGAGGGTAACTATATGATGATGAAATTGTAATTGTCTGATTGCCTTTCCTTTCTAGGTACCAACTGCTTCTTTTGACAGGGACCATAGTTAGATGTTTTCCAAATTCGTGTTAACAAATTGTTTTGCATGAAGCCCAACGTGCCAGTGCTAATTCGAGGTTAGTTTAGGGGATCACTGAATCGGACGCAAATAGACAAATGACTGAGTCAATGCTTTGTTGAATGATGTGCTGATGATACTCAGCTAAGGTTAACCTATGTTGACGTCGTGCTATATTCTAATGTTTGTGATCTTTGCCTTATTTAAATCTTATTAGAGTTGCCATATTATGACAATGCTAATGTGTTCCATGGTTTTGAGACTAATAAACTTGCAGTAGAATTGTAATCAATAGGGAATAAACTTCATATAATCGTACTAAACTGGTGTGGTTATTCATGACTTCAAGGTCATGGTGGTTCCTGAGTCTTATTGTTGACGTTATTGACATATTGATTGACATGTTGATCAGTTATCTCGTCCTAAGGTGTCTTCAATCAGGGTCAGAAGATTCATTGGCCTAAAACGAGTCCCAGAGTGAATAAAATAATCAGAAAGGGACGTGTCAACACTATGATTACATATATAAAGCTGGGGCGTGCAAGAACTCTCAGGACAATGGTACTGAAGGGTTGTTTCAGGCAGTCATTAAGTGCCATGCAGCCTGGTGACTTTCCCTGTCCCAAACAGGGAACATGAATTATTTCTCAAACTACTGTCTCTGTGCATGTTTAATCTTTGGCCAAACTTTTTATGAATGTACGAAAATTACACCTTATGTTTGGGTTGCTTGCCAGAGGATTATCCTCATGGCTGAAGCTGGCTTTCAGGTGGAGATATGCACAATCCCCAGAACAGTGACCATGGAGTTATTACATATTTGTGGCCTTCACTAATGTGCTTGACAAGGTCAATAGGTTTACCATCTGGATGAAAATGTTTAAGTGGAGTGCTCCACAATGGTTTGTCCCCATTATTAATGAGATGTACCACGAGCCATGGATGTGTAAAACAATTAGGAAGTTGGACCTTTCTAGAAACCTTCTTTAATAAACATGGCATAAGATAAGCATGTGTCTTACTTCTCTTTGATTTCTGTATCAATGCCCTGGTGTACTGCCATTTGTTAAATTTTGTTTTGACCAATGACTTTGTGTTTCACCACTGCGCATATTAGTTGCTCAATGTTCACATTGTATGTTTTGTTCAGTTTAGCCGCCTATGGGCTTTGACATTGCATTAGTCATTACATTCTGTATTCTGCCTATTGGCTTTGACATGGCATTAGCCATTACTTTCTGTATTCAGTTGAGCCGCCTATGGGCTTTGACATTGCATTAGCCATTACATTCTGTATTCTGCCTATTGGCTTTGACATGCTGTATCCAGTCTAGCCGCCTATTGGCTTTGACATTGCATTCCTATTGGCTTTGACATGATGTATTCAATTTAGCTGCCTATTGACTTTGACATGCTATTAGATATTCTGCCTATGGGCTTTGACATGATATTATATATTGCATTTTGTATTCAGCTTAACTGCCTATTGGCTTTGACATGATATTATACATTGCATTTTATATTCAGCTCAGCTGCCTATGGGCTTTGACATGATATAAGACATTGCATTTTGTATTCAGCTTAGATGCTTATTGGCTTTGACATGACACTAGACATTGCATTTGATACTTAGGTTAGCTGCCTATTGCCTTTAACGTGGAGTTAGACATTGCAGTTGAGAATCCAAGCTGTATTTTTCCAAGCTGTGTTTTTGCACCAGAGAACCAAGATGTTTTTCTCACAGTAGACTAGACATGATAAGAGAGAGTACATGGGTGTTGTTTTTTCTTCGCTTGAGCTTGGGAACAGGAGTAGTCTTGGAGACCTGGCCAGTCTCCAAAAGGCTTGCTCAGTTTCCCAGGTCTGAGAGGAGGGGGCACACCTTTGTAACGAATGTAACAGGCTGCAGAGAGTCAGATTCGAATCTGCCGGACCTCGTGCTGGAGCTTGGCGCCAGCTGCCAGCAATCCCGTGTGGGTAGATGAATCTCTTCCTCGCGGCTGACAGGGGTCATCAGCTTGCAGACCTTAGAAAGATGAAGCTGTAAATAGTTCCCACACGGTGAAGTATTTGTTTTGCTTTGCATTCAATATCTTATAAATACAACCTGCTGTGTATATTGCAAACTGATATATTTTGTTTGATTAACGCGGACTTGAAAGCTACTAATTCGTCATACATAAAAATTGGGGTTGGGGAAGAATTAACAACAATAAAAGTCTTATTTGACCTCAGAAGTGCATTTCTGTTGTGTTATGCTAGTGCTTAGAAACTAGATAAGAGGAAAGCACTACAATTGGTACCAGGAGTCGTGGGGTCGGTCATTAAGAGGTGATTAAGAGGGTGTTGACGAGTTGGTAGATTTCTAAGTGCACACTTTAAAAGTGTAATTGTTTTTGTTGTTTGGAGAATTACAGAAAGTGTTTTTTTTGGAGAATCACAGTAGCACGGCAGACCATGTCTTGGAATGCATGTGTTGATAAACTGCCTGATGGTGCTAAGAAAAACTGTGAGTTGTTTTTTGTTTGGAGAATCACAGTAGCACGGCAGACCATGTCTGAGAATGCATGTGTTGATAAACTGCCTGATGGTGCTAAGAAAAACTGTGAATTGTTTTCTGTTTGGGGAATTACAGAAGAAAATGCATGTGTAGCTAAAATGCCTCATAGTGTTTTGAGAAATAATTTCTGTTGTACATATGTAGAAAAAGTGTCTTTTGGAAGTAATGATGACAGAAAGGTCTGGATACCTTTATCTGCTTACAGAGAAATGCAGGAGAAATGTAGGAAGTTGGAACATGAAAATAGGAATTTACGTGAGCAAATTAGCCCGACTGAAAGTTATAAAAGGGCTGTTTTAGAAGAATCTTTCTTGTCCCATTCCAGTAATGAGGGGGTTAAGACAGCTCCGAGCTGCACTGAGTTTTCGTGTGACCAGGGTTTTTGGCAGCCAAAATGCATTCCTTAACTGATAACAAGGACGAGAGAGACCAGAATGTGATTGCACAAGTAAAACGAAAGATTTTAGAGCAAGAGCCGACTTTCATTAGCTTGTTTGATTTTTGGAAAAAGAATAGCCCTCATTTGAGAGAAATCCTAACACTTTTGTATATGGTCACTGTGAAAAATTATATGCAGCTGCGCGTTTGTGATTTGGCAAATGAAATAATGCAGACTTTAGGTTTCTGCGCAGTGCAAGAAGGAAATACTTATGTACATTTAAATCATGAACAAGGAAAGAAAATAGTGCCCCTAGCTAGAATCATACAATGGATCTGGTACTTGCAAGACAGGGCTAGAGTACCACAGATAAAAGAGTTATCAATGAAGTTGTGTGCACCATTTGAATTCGTGTCTACTGAAGATAAAAAGCATGTTTGTTTTACTAATGATTCATTGACTGAAATGTTGTTTTCTGGCACCGTAGAAGGAACAGCGTTGTATAATGTGTGTCAGATTTTAAAGCAAGAGCTACGTGAGATGTGTCATTTTTACGCTGATTTTTGGTTCATTGCTAATGTTTTAGCACCTAACTGGTTCAATTACCTTGCAGATGTTAATGAGAAAAATTCAGAGAGAGAAGTGTACACCCAGAATTCTGCCTTAGTGGGGATGGCTAAGTGGGTGCCCCAGAAATGTGAACAGCAGAGAGAAAAAGCCACTTACAGGTGGGCAGAGATGAGAGAGATGCACATTCCCCTACATTTGATAAAAACTGTGCAGCACGCAGTCACAGAGCAGTTGGGGAGAGGAAAGTTACCAGAACAGAAATGGCAAATTGATCAGGTTTTAGGGAGAGTGATTGCTGCAAATTACCAAGGAAAAATCGAGATTATGCTGATACCTAGAAAAGAATCTGATTCATTCATACAAATTGGAGACAGAATGGCCCAAATTGACAAAAGTGCAGTGAATGGAGGTTTGGTAAAGAAGGAGTCTGCCCCAGCCCTTCTGACAGTGCAAGAAAAGGGAAGCTGTGGCGCAGCAGATAAAAACCTCAGTGCTGATGTGTGGGCTGAAGCCCTAAGTGACCCTCCAGAACCTGCAGAAAATATAACAAAGGGCCTCAAAAACGTCCTGCTGATTATAAAACAGGGAAAGAAAGAGGAAGGGTGCAGTTTAAATGAAAAATGTTATTTGCAAGAAAAGTCATACTTGTTTCTTTTGCAGATCCTATCACGTTTCGCTACTGTCCCTGAGTGTGCTGTGTGGTCCCCCTTCCGGTGTGTGCGTGTGGGGTCGGGGAAGGGACCGAATCCCCAACCTGAACCTGGCTGAGTAAAGTGCCAGCACCATGGATCCATTTTGCGCAAACTGCGCCTTCAGTTCAAGTTCAACTTGTTTGATTGCATTCTTCCACTGGAACTAAGCTGTGTTTTTTTTTTTCCCCTCTCGTATGGAACTCTGACTTTTGCTTACCTTCCAGCAATCCTTTCAGGTGGACCGTGCACCTTTACGTGAGCAGAACTCATGCCACATCAAATTGCTAACACTGTTGAATTAGAGACTCACTCAGAGTATAAAAATTGCCCAGTCTTTTCTATGTAGATGTATCTGATGTGAAAGGTTATTAAATCAATGTGTTAATCCACTTCTATTGCTTTACAGGGATTGTTTTGATCATTCAAATGTGACTTGCTGATAATGTTTTTTTTTTGTGCTGATGTTTTTTGTTTTTTGTTTTTGTTTGAAACAAGAGATATGTGAAACAAAAATTCATTGGTCAAAGGGCGGAATGTACTGCCATTTGTTAAATTTTGTTTTGACCAATGACTTTGTGTTTCACCACTGCGCATATTAGTTGCTCAATGTTCACATTGTATGTTTTGTTCAGTTTAGCAGCCTATGGGCTTTGACATTGCATTAGTCATTACATTCTGTATTCTGCCTATTGGCTTTGACATGGCATTAGCCATTACTTTCTGTATTCAGTTGAGCCGCCTATGGGCTTTGACATTGCATTAGCCATTACATTCTGTATTCTGCCTATTGGCTTTGACATGCTGTATCCAGTCTAGCCGCCTATTGGCTTTGACATTGCATTCCTATTGGCTTTGACATGATGTATTCAATTTAGCTGCCTATTGACTTTGACATGCTATTAGATATTCTGCCTATGGGCTTTGACATGATATTATATATTGCATTTTGTATTCAGCTTAACTGCCTATTGGCTTTGACATGATATTATACATTGCATTTTATATTCAGCTCAGCTGCCTATGGGCTTTGACATGATATAAGACATTGCATTTTGTATTCAGCTTAGATGCTTATTGGCTTTGACATGACACTAGACATTGCATTTGATACTTAGGTTAGCTGCCTATTGCCTTTAACGTGGAGTTAGACATTGCAGTTGAGAATCCAAGCTGTATTTTTCCAAGCTGTGTTTTTGCACCAGAGAACCAAGATGTTTTTCTCACAGTAGACTAGACATGATAAGAGAGAGTACATGGGTGTTGTTTTTTCTTCGCTTGAGCTTGGGAACAGGAGTAGTCTTGGAGACCTGGCCAGTCTCCAAAAGGCTTGCTCAGTTTCCCAGGTCTGAGAGGAGGGGGCACACCTTTGTAACGAATGTAACAGGCTGCAGAGAGTCAGATTCGAATCTGCCGGACCTCGTGCTGGAGCTTGGCGCCAGCTGCCAGCAATCCCGTGTGGGTAGATGAATCTCTTCCTCGCGGCTGACAGGGGTCATCAGCTTGCAGACCTTAGAAAGATGAAGCTGTAAATAGTTCCCACACGGTGAAGTATTTGTTTTGCTTTGCATTCAATATCTTATAAATACAACCTGCTGTGTATATTGCAAACTGATATATTTTGTTTGATTAACGCAGACTTGAAAGCTACTAATTCGTCATACATAAAAATTGGGGTTGGGGAAGAATTAACAACAATAAAAGTCTTCTTTGACCTCAGAAGTGCATTTCTGTTGTGTTATGTTAGTGCTTAGAAACTAGATAAGAGGAAAGCACTACACCTGGTCAAAGAAAAGGGTATGGTTAAATTTCACCAAAAATAAGTAGTCTGCACTTTTCTACTCTCTTCTTACTGACATGCTGCAAATGAGTATTGCTCTAGTTGGAGACCAACATGGGAATGGTTGATTAGGGATAGCACTAAGGCCCTCATTCCAACCTTGGCAGGCAGCGGAGGCCGCCTGCCAAGGTTGAACCACCAAACGTCCGCCTATGCGGCCGCAAAACCGCCAGCCGCTTTTCAACATCAACAGAGTTTCCGTCCGCCAGCCCAGCGGGGAAGTGGGCCGTAACATTGCAGCCGGCTTCTAATCGAGCCGGCGGCAATGTGGCAGTGTGGCGGGTGCAGCAGCACCTGTTGCGCTTTCCACTGTCTGCCAAGCAGACAGTGGAAATCGCGATGGGGCTGTGCCTGGGGGCCCCTGCACTGCCCATACCAAGTGGATGGGCAGTACAGGGGCCCCCAGGGGCCCCGCGAGTCCCCTTACCGCCAGCCTTTCCATGGTGGTGTCTACCGCCATGGAAAGGCTGGTGGTAAGTGGAGTCAAAATCCCCAGCGCAGCGCTGCCCTGGCGGATTGCGACCGCCGGAACTCCATGGCAGTAAACTGCCAGTCCCCGCGGTGTGACCGACGTGTCGAAATGAGGCATTTCGAACCGCCAGCCTGTTGGCGGTACGAATGCCACTTTGTTGAAATGAGGCCCTAAATCATTAAATGGGACGAACCAAGAGTAAATAACTCAGTTGTTGTAGGATAAAACATTTTCTAGATTACGCGACAATAATTTTCGATTAAGGACAGGGAGGCGAGGATTATGCTTCTCTCGCTTTATTGTAAAACCCACAGCAGCCAATAAAAAGACTTCAAACTAAAAAATAAGTTTCTCAAGAAACCTAGAAGTCCATAACACCATCTAATCATATGTAGACCACACATATATATTTCAACAAAGAACAAAGTCCTTCCTCTTTCTTTGCAACAGATCAGACCAACATCTTATTGTTTACTCTAAATGAATCCAACTTCCTAAACTTCAAATGTCTTCAGCCAATAGGGCTCTGACCTCTGAAGAACTGAACGAACTCCACCTCTCATGTATTCTTATCGGCACCTAGGATAGATGAGATAAGCCAGTCACAACTATCTCCAGTAATGTAACAAAAGGAGGGAAAACAACAGTAAAACATTCTGTAAACTCAATGTTACAACATCATATAATAATACAATTGTTTATTTAAACCAATATGGGAGGAATAATCCTCGTCTCCGCGTCCTTAATAGAATCGAAAATTCTTGACGCATAAGCTAGAAATGTATTTATTCCATGACAGGACCGGAGGCTAGTTCAGAATTGATTTACTACTGCAGAGGCTACATCTACAATATGTTTGTGGTAAAACACCTTGAAAGAGGAACCAGAAGACCAATCTGCCACTGCCATAATGTCCTCTAAGCGAGAACTGGTTGAGAATGCCTTACAAGCCATAGCTCCTCTAACCGAATGCGCTCCAAATATGAAAATATCTATGCCACCCTCCTTCATCAGCCACCTCACCCATCTGGCCAGGGTGGCTAATCAAACTGGCCCAAAGGGTTTCTGAAAAGAAATAAGTAATTGACCTTGGAAATCCCAACGCACTTCTCTAGTAGATTCTTCATACGTTTTCAAACATTTAACCACATATAATTCTGGTGATGAGGAAATGTGGGAAAAGAAACACATCTGGAATCTGTCTTCATTCTTTTGGAAATAGTGAAAGACACTCCAGCGGAAGTAAATACTCTACCTGCCAAATCTAAAGCTTTCACATCCGAAACTCGTCGGCATGAAAACAAAGAAGTATCATCAGCTTTGCTGCCAACTATTTGCGCGAAAGGTCCTCGTTACAGGCCCGTGTTTTTCAAAAAAGGAAAATTACGTCAACATCCCAAAGAACAGAGTACTTTTGGCTTTGTAGGTTTGGCCGGTCAGATAACATGTAAAACTTTGCACACCAATGGGTGTTCTCCAACTGATTTACCCTTGATCTAATGGATGACCGGCCAAGATTGCTGACCTAAAATTATTAATAGTTCTATAGTTCAAACCCTAGGCTGCTAACTCTGAAAGAAAAAAATCATGTTAATGTTTGTCCCCTTGGGATCAATACCTCCTTCACCACACCAACCAGTCCATCTATTCCAAGATTACTTATACGGTTTGTGACTGGCAGGGGCCCAGGACTGACCCAGGAAAAACAAAGCATTGTCTGAAATTCCTGACACTTGCCAACGTTTCTCGAAAGTCTCTATGCCATAAGGGACAACTGAGCTGTTATGATCAGAGGGTGCGATAATCCCGCTGGATCCCTCAAGAGAAGCAGATGGGAAGGAATCCAAATCGGTCCGGCACGCGAGAGCTCCATTGCCACCGGAAACCATGGCTGGGGCTTCCAAATAGGAGTCACTAGGATAACTTCTGCTGACTGTCTCCTCACCAGAGAGAGTACTCTCTGAATCATGGAAAATGGGGGAAAAGCATACAATAGCCCTGTTTCCCATGACTGGAGAAAAGTGTCCAACCTCATGGCTAGGAGATCCGGTCTTCAACTAAAGAACCGAGGGAGTTGAGCATTCAGTCGTGAGGCAAAAGGATCGACGGAACAGGGACCCCACAACTGATTGAGGTTGGAGAACTGCTGGGGATCCAGTTTCCAGTTGCTGTCGTCCCTCAGGAAGCAAGAGTTCCAGTCTGCTATCAAATTGGACTGACTCAGAATGTACTCTGTCAATAATGAAATCTGATGCTGTAGACAATATTCCTAAAATTCTTTGACTATTGTCACCAAGGCCAGAGATCTCGTACCTCCAAGGTGTTTGATATACCAAATTGCGGAAATGTTGTCCATGCGGAGAAGAATGCAACAACTTGCCTTGCGAGGAGATAGGGACTGAATTGCAAAGGCTCCAGCCAGAAGTTCTAGGCAATTGATATGAAGCGCTTTCTCCTTTGAGGACCGCCTCCCCCATCTCCAGTGACCCGCAACAGGCTCCCCATCCCCAAAGGCTGGCCTCAGATTCTATCACTATTTCCGGCCAGGATGCGAAGATTGCCCTGCCATTCCAGGCATCCATATGATCTAAAGACCATGTTATCTCTGCTTTGGCTTCTTCAGAAAGAAGAATTTGTTCTGAGTATGATAGACCCTTGCGAAAATGCAAGATCTTTAGACGTTGCAGAGTCTGATAAGGGAGGGGTCCTGGGAAAATCGCCTGGATGGAGGAGGATAAAAGACCAATGAGGCGTGACAGAGTCCTCAGTTATATAATCGAGAGACAAGGGCTGTTTTCAATTCTTTCTTGATAGAGGTTCATTTTGCAAGAGACAACAGAAACATTATATGCTCTACGACGGGTTCAAGATTGATTTCTCCAAATTGATGAGAAACCCCAAATCTTGGAGAGGTTTCAACGTCCATGACAGATGTGTCAATATGGTTTCTTCTGACTCTGTCATGGTAAGAATATCGTTGAGGTAAATAATAAGAGAAACGCCTCTTTCCCTGAGACATTAAACCACAGGTCAAGGAGTTTGGTGAAACACCAAGGGGCGGAGGAGAGACTGAAAGGGAGGACGTTAACTCATACTATTGATTTCTCCAACGGAATTGGAGAACTCTTCAATGTGGTCCAAAAACTGGAACGGAGAGGTAGGCGTCTTTGAGATCTAAACGCACTAGACAATCCCCCTCTCGCAACAAATCTCTCAGCAGATGGATACCTTCCATCTTGAATGTGGGTAAGCTATCCAAGCATTGAATTCCCTGAAGTTGAGAACTGGATGAGAACCGCGCCGTTCTTTTGCACCAGAAAAATTGGGCTGACAAACCCTTCTGGATGTGGAGTTGGCCAGATTATGGCCTGTTTGCGAAGCAACTCGGACACTTCTACATATATGAGGGAGCTCTCATCTCAGGAAAAAGGGAGAACCTGGCGGGTTTTGGACTATAGGGTGAAGAGCATAAAACTCCAGTCTGAACCCCTGCACAGTCTCCAATATCCAAGAATCTTGAGAAATAGACTCCCAAAATTTTACATAACACTGTATTCTGCCCCCCAGAATTACCTCTGAAAATTGAATAATTCTCACCTGAAGTGGAACTGCCTTAGACTGAGGATCCAGCCCGGTTACTGCCTCTAAAACCATGTCCGTAACCTCTTTGTGATCTGGAGAGGTAGAAACCAGATGACGCATAGGAGGAACCTCTTCCTCTCTGGGAAAAACCCCGAGCCCAGTTGAAATCCACAGCTCAGCGCATGACCTCTGAATCACCAGGTCCTGCCAAAAAGGCCCCCACTAAACATCTTCTTTATAGATGATTGTGCCTTGTCCAGAGCAGAGAAAGTAGCTACTTACTTTCCTAAATCTTTGACAATTTGTCACCAAACAGCACACCATTTGCAATGGTGCCAGCCTCATTGGGAGCCAATTTTTGATCAATCATCATGAGGAATGATCGCTTTCTTTCTGCAGAAATTGTGCAATTGCCAAGCAGAACATATGGCTGTTTGAGACCATTGCAGGATCATGTCTGGATCCAAAGGCGCACCTGATTCTTTAGCTTGTAGTGCAAGCTCAAGGTTTTTTGTAATGGGGCCTGAAATGTTCAGCAGATTGTCCTGACAGCCTAACCAGGCTCAGTCCAGACCCTTCTTGGGGTCCTTGGTAAACTTTTTAATAAAAGTCGCTAGGTGTGGGTCCAATTCTGGTGTATCTGCAACCTTCCATAGGAGTGATGGATGAAGACATTCGGAATGCAAGGTATTACACACATCTCAGTCAAATCCCTTATGAAGCCTGTCCTGCACATAGTGCACAACTTTGCTGCAGGGAATCCATTCCGTAGATGGTGGATGAATGATGGCCTCTGGATCAAAGGTTAAGGTCCTTTGAGAATGAGGTTCCGCCTCAATATTTCGGGATTTGCGTTTTCTTTTACCCAAGGGTTTAGGGTCACCTGTTTGCTCTGAATCCGAAGAGCGCGAAGAGGCCGATTGAGAGGCATCCAAGACCTCAGTTGAAAGCCTTGGTACAGACCCAGAAGCTTCCATAGAAGCTAACGAGTCATATTTGTGGTCCTTTAACACTGACTCAGCCATCTGTGCAAAAATTTCAGATGATGAGGTTGGACCTACAGAGGCTCTTTGGGCAATGCCCACATCAGATGTCAGATCATCTCTGGACATATTCGTAATGGGGAAGCATCCCCTAAATTCACGATGACCATACATCATTAAAGGACATGTGAATAGTCTCATAGCCTTGATTAAAGCCTGATTTAGAGAGTCCTGGACATGACTGCCCATGGCCTCAATCAATCTTTCCTCCATACAATGCTCATCCTTCATTTCAGGATTCTCCTGGTAAAAATCCTCTTCTTCGGCATAATACGCCATTGTTATATAAGAGGAATGGAGGAGCTCAACGGGGTGGGAGGCACCCAGACAGGCAAATAACAATAAGCACAAGTGCTTCAAATGGCAAGGATTATAAAGAGTGGAGGGAGCACCTGCCAACCTCTAGGGCAAAGGACTACACCACTTATACGCCTTGATGGGCGTTCAGGGACCAAAAGAACATGTTATATGAAGTGTTCTGTACTTTTCTAGCTCGTGCTAGGTTTCTAACAAAACCGGCAAACCAAGCGGAAGCCGAGCGCATGCACAAACTTAAAATAGAACGAGGACTCAGTCCTCATCCGCTTGTGGTCAAGGTGCACGTTGCTGCGCGTTGTGCGAAAAATATCTAAAATTATGTAAGGGTGGTACTGACCAGGTGATGAGCCTTGCACGAATCAAACTGCTAGGTAAAGCAGACCGCGTACGACCGATAATATCTAATTTAGCACCGCAACTCGTCGAGATCGGGACCCACTCCTGCTCCACTTGCCAAACTAATTGTAGTAACAAAAGTCATATGTAACAATAAACATTGGTAATGAAAGAACACTTATCTCGTGCTGTGAGCAGCAAAGAAGAGGAAGGACTTTGTTCTTGGTGACATATTAATGTGCAGGCGTGGCTCCTCCGTATGGGCAGAGGATTGTCGCATCCCCCTCCCCCGCCAGCAGCAACCACTGCAAATCCTTTTACGTGGAAAGGATAATAAACTCTGTTTATTATCCTTTCCATGTAAAAGGGGCAGGGCATTGGGGGTGACAAGCTGAGAGGAGTGCACTGTGCACTCACCTCAGAACGCATGTGTGTTTGGCCAGCCATCTTGGGCCGGCCATACACACATACGCACAGGGCTCCTGCACAGGCTCCCAGTCTGCCTGGGACAGCCCTGGCTGGGTGCTCCCAGACAATCCTGGCGCTGCTGCTGGGAGCCTATGCCTGCAGCAGTGACGGGAGAGGAGCGGCGCAGGAGCAAAGCAGGTAAGTGTTTTTTATGTATTATTTTTTTATTAATTTTCTCCCGTGCCCTCTGTGCCCCCCCACCCCTTGTCCCGCCTAGCCCCGCGAGCGGCTCCTGTATATGTGTGGTCTGCATATGATAGGTCAGTGTTATGGACTACTGGGTTTCTTGGGAAACATAGTTTTTTTGCTTGAAGTATTTTCAATGGCTGCTTTAAAGAGAGAAAAGCAAAATCCGAAGCCTCAGTTTCTGACACAGAATTCATAACAATTGGTACCAAGCTCAAGCAAGCTTAAAGGTGAATATAAGTAGTTAGATTGTGGTTCAATACATATGGAACCATTACTTCAAGGTAATAAAAGTACCTTAATTTATAATTTTACATCAAGCGTGCCTTTCTCTCACATCATTAAGTGTGTGTTAAATTTAATGTAATAATTATTACATTACTATAATGCACAGTTGAAATGTGATTTCTGTCATCACCATAGTTTATTTAGTTATGATTGTAAAACAAATTTAATAAAGTGTTAATGTTTTATTTCTAAAAGAAATGGAATGAATTCTCTTTTTTAATACACATTGTCTATCAAGTACTTTTTAAAGTTTATATGAATATAATTAATTCCTTAACTTAAGTTCTAATTCTAAATTGATAACATAACTAAGAATTAATATATATTATCTTATATATATATATATATATATATATAATAAACTTTTTTTTAAATATACACATTAAACCCCAAAATACGTTTACCCCACAAAACACAACCCATTCCTGAACCCTAAAACCCCTTACTTCTGAATACACAAACTAATCCGAACCCTTAAAACCCTTTTAACTCCAAAACACAACCCATCATGTAACCTTGAAATTCCCTTAGGCCCCAAAACACAACCTACACTGAACCTTAAATGCCTCTTTGCCTTAACATTACTACCCACCACCTAAAAACCAAGTAACTATAATTAGATATTTAGCTTTAAAAAGTAACATTAATTGCTTAAAATTAAATTATAGGGGCGTGGCCAAGATGATGGCATGAGCGGATGTGTCTTCGCGAGCTCCGCCGCCCGGGCCCCATCAAAAACATCCGACTCCGAATCACTGCACCACGGACCTCCCCTGTTCAGAGAGGGGTGGCAGGAGGTTAAGGGCGCCCCGAGGAGGGATCCGGAGATCGCCCACAGGCGCAGGGAGCCCGCGGCATCGGGCCTTCTGGCCTGCGTTCGCTGTTGGCGGGGCCGGAACGCAGTGGGGACGGCCGCGTGGTGCGGCCCGGCGTGCGGCAGCGCAGTGGGTGGGCCGGTGGGGCCAGCGGAGGTACCGAATGAGGATCCGGCGGCGGTATGGAAGGCGGAAGAGCCTTGGGCCTGGGGCCCGTGTCCCGGGACGTGCCTGGTGAGTTTGGCCTCCAGAGGCTGGGGCGGCCATTTTGGTGCCGAAAGCCAGTGGAGGGACCCTGGTGAGAGGTGGGGGCGGCGGTGAGGTGTCGCCGGTCTGCCTCTGGGTCCCCGGTAGAGGGGCCCTGCGTGGCACGGAGACGTGGGGGCCCCTGGTCGGCGGTGCAGTTGGCTCCCGGTGGATGTGCCCGCGACGAGACGGGGCACGTGCAGCCACGCTGGACTGTTCCCCGGGAGAGGCAGAGTGCAGCGAGGGCCCATGGCTCTGGCCGGAGTGCAAGGGCGTGAGGAGACATCATTTTCGCCGTCCTGGTCGGCGGCGGATAGTTACAGGAGACCACTGGTGAGTGGGACGCACTCGCAAGAAGAAGGGGCCTACGGCGAGGTGGACGAGGTCTGATACCGGGCCCAACATTAAGCTGGTGCAGGAGTGGACATCTCATGGAGTCCTCTAAACCCAAAAGGGACCAGTCAGTGAGGGAAATGTTGACCAGATCCCACCCAGTGCAGAATAGGCCGGTTGAGGGGTCGACTTTGACGAGGGGTCCCGAAGATCGTAGAGAGGCGGAAGATGATGGCGAGGCCCCAGTCACGAAGGGTTTTCTCGCCTGCTTGTTTGATTCGCTTAGGAGAGATCTACAAGAACTTCGGAGGGACACTTCCCAAGAGATGAAGGAGCTGCGTGCGGAGGTCAAGTCCCTAGGAGAACGAGTGGTGAATGTTGAGGTTGGCGAGATATTCGGGGGAGGAGGTCGAACACATGCAGCAGGAGATCATACGTCTTCGTGAGCAGCAGGATCTCCTGCAGATTGTGATTGAGGACTTGGAGAACCGGTCGCGACGGCATAACATACGTATCAGGGGAGCCCTGACCGGAGCGGAGAAGGAGGACATTGGAGAGTTTGTCACAGCGCTGTTCCGCTCTGTCCTAGGCCCTGATGATTTACGAGAGATCACGCTGGATCGGGTTCACCGTGTGGGCCGCTCTGGAGGAACCGGGGGCCGCCCACCTGACATTTTAGCGTGTGTCCATAACTATGAAATTAAAGAAAACATCCTGCAGAGAACCCGAAACCTCTCTCGGGTACAGTTCCGTGCGCACGCGCTTCAGTTGTTTCAAGACCTCTCGCTGCGGACTTTGCAAAGGCGGCAGGAATTTAAACCCATCACAGAGCACTTACGGTCGCATTCTGCATCTTATTCCTGGGTTCACCCCTTCCGCCTTATGTTCCGGTGGGAGGACCAGTTGCAACAGGTGAAATCAGTGCTAGAGGCGCAGAGGATTCTGCACTTGCAGGAGATCGAATGAGATGTTAGCACGCGTGCGGAGGCTGCTGCCGGGGAGCGTCCGCGTTGGCGGCAGAAGGAAAGGAAGAGGAAACAGCAGCAGCCTACCACAACGGAGCAGGCGCTAGAAAGACAATCAGTACTGAGTAGTTTGGCTGCTGGGACCAATGCCTAAGCAATGGGCACCTGGGTGCTGCTACACTGATCTGGGGTTGCGACAGTTTAGGTCTTAAGACCATTTGGGAGGGGCTTGGGTGGTGGAGTCGCTGGATTCTAAGCGACGAACTCGGGTGGTTCTACTGCCCCTGTCGGGACTTTGCCTCTCTGGAGATGTGTGTCAGAGGACTTCTATGTTGTAAGCACCTGTTGTGCGTTATGGTTGTGTGTTGGTGTGCTTTCCCTGGAATTCACATGGGCGTTGATCTTGCTTGCTGTCCCTGTGTGTGGGAGCTGCTCCAGTGCTGTTTCTGGCCCCTGCCCCTACGTAGTGGTCCCCGCCGTTAGAGCGTAGCCTGTTTGGTGCCACATGTCCCTTAAGTGTCTAAGCTTGAATGTCCGGGGGCTCAACAGTCCAGCTAAGAGATTGGCAATCCTGTCTGGCCTTGAGAGGTCTGGGAGCCATGTCTGCCTTTTGCAGGAGACGCACTTACTGTCCAAGGATACATATCGCATGCGCTCAAAGTGGTTCCCCACGGAGTTTTGGTCCTCAGCTCCTACGAAACATGCTGAGGTGGCGATACTTTTGTCGAGGGCCTTCCCTGGGGAGATGGTAGCCAGGATACATGACGTACAGGGTAGGTTCCTGGCTCTTAGGATGCGGGTGGGGGCCTTCTTCTCTACCATTGCTACATTGTATGCTCCTAACGTGCAACAAGAAACATTTATGAGGCAGGCCATCTCCCCAATGCTCAGTACACCGGACAGGGCTATTTTGGTTGGGGGGGACTTCAACCTGGTAATGGACAATGAGTTGGATAGGTCTGGGCATCAATTTGGGCAGACTGGGGCGCTGACTGTGGCGAGGCGACAGTGGTTGGCTGACAGTGGTCTGGAGGATGTTTGGAGGAGGGCGCATCCAACGCTTAGGGATTACTCATTTTATTCTGCGGCCTCCAAGACGTATACACGTATAGATTTTTTCATGGCCTCTACGGACTTCGCCTCTTGGATTAGTGAGACCACAGCCTCGGGCCCTAACGGACTATGCACCTATTACTCTGGTGGCCAGTCTTGACGTGGGACGAGTGGGGAACCCGAGCTGGCGCTTTAGCAATACCATACTGCAGAGCAGGGCGGTTGAGGAGACGCTGTGGCGCGTGATTTTGGACTATCTTAGTTTTAATGATGATGGGAGAACTAGTTTGGAGACACTGTGGGAGGCTCTGAAAGCAGTAGTCCGAGGGGAAGTAATGTCGCTCTCGGCTAAAGATAATAAAGCAAGTAGGGAGCAGAGGGCGGTGCTAGAGCAAAAAGTGGCGACACTAGAACGCTCCCACAAGTATACCGGCGCACCTAGAGTGTGGCGGGAGCAGGAGAAGGCGCGGCAGCAGTTGAAGCGGCTGGACTGGGACAAGGCAGAATATGTGATAGTGCGGCTTAAACACAAATATTACACTGGGAGCAATAGGTGTGGGAAGCTTCTAGCGCACCGGTTGAGAGCGCAGCGCTCAGCTATGGCTATAAAGATGGTACGCTCCCCCTCTAAAGGTGAGGTGCGATCAGATGATCAAATGGCGGAGGTGTTTGCTGAATATTACAAGGAGCTGTATGCCGCGGATACACAATGTGACGTGGACCCTGCTGCCTTTCTCGCGGAAAGTACAATTACTCCGCTTGGTGAGTGTGATGCGTCCTCCCTATATCAGCCTATTAGGGTGGAGGAGGTTATTTCTGCGATATCGCGTCTAAAGGTTGGGAAATCCCCTGGCCCAGATGGCTTCACAGCACTTTTTTATAAAATCTTCTGCCCGGAGTTGGCGCCGGTTTTGGCGCGGCTCTTTAATTCCTTCAGTGTGTCTGGGGCCCTCACGCCTAGCATGCTGGAGGCCACCATCGCGGTTATTCACAAGCCGGGGAAGGACCAGGAAGAGTGTGCTTCTTACAGGCCCATCTCGCTCCTGAATATAGACGACAAGTTTTTTACTGCTATACTGGCTCACCGCCTTAATCCCTACATGCCTGGTCTTATAGATCCGGATCAGGCAGGCCTCATACCTCATCGACAGTGCGGCGACAATACGAAGTGACTTCTGCACTTAATAGATAAAACTAGCAGATCTCATAGGGAGGTGCTCCTCCTCTCTATTGACGCAGAGAAGGCATTCAATAGAATCCACTGGCCTTATCTTTTACAGGTGCTGGAGCATTACGGGCTGGGTCCTGGGTTCAGGACCTGAATCCAATGCATTTATCGTTCACCTAAGGCTGCTGTACGTGTTAATGGAACTCTGTCCTTTCCGTTTTCGATTGGTCGTGGAACAAGACAGGGGTGCCCGCTCTTCCCTTTACTGTTTGCGCTGTATATGGAGCCTTTTGCTCAGCGCCTCCGCGACAACCCCCTTGTCTCTGGCATCAAGTTTGGGGGCAAACATCACCTCATTAGTCTATATGCGGATTATCTGATTCTTACTCTTGCAGAGCCCATGGTCTCGCTGCCAGCCCTTATGGTGGCCCTTAGTGAGTTCAGCCAGGTTTCTGGGTTTCGGGTGAATATGCAGAAGTCGCAGGTCCTCAGTTTGTCCATCTCTCCAGAACATGAAGAAAGCTTGAGGGCCCGATATCCTTTTATTTGGTCGACGTCGCAGGTACCCTATCTGGGTATTGAATTGGCGACCTCAGTTGTGAAGACGGCGAGCTTGAATTATGCCACGTTAGTTCGCGAGGTGGTGCGAGACCTGGGGAACTGGGGGAGGCATAAACTCTCTTGGTTGGGTAGGGTCTCTGCAGTGAAGATGAACGTGCTGTAGCGCATACTCTATGTGTTACAGGAGCTTCCTCTGACTCCTCCGCCTCGAACGATAGCGACCCTCCAGTCTGCTGTCCTGAAATGTATCTGGGATAGACGACCGGCACGGCTCCCGAGGAATGTTCTGTATTGCCCCAGGGGGGAGGGGGCACTGGCTGTTCCCTGTCTTCTGCTGTATTTTCTTTTGGAGTGGAGTAGACTGCTCACTGAGAAACACTAGTGCTTTATGGATCAGGCGGTGGCTGGGTCCCACATCTGGAAGGAGCCTTGGCTCCGATGCCGTCATAGGGCGCGGGGGCTCTACTCCTCCCCGATCACGGGAGCAACGTTCCACGTATGGGATGTGGTGGCACGACGGCTGGGATTGACGATGTTTCCGTCCCCTATGTCACCGATTGGGGCAAATCCTGACTTCGCACCCGGCCTGCAGATAGAGAATTTTCGCCGTTTGTATGATGGGGCTGCAAGAGGGTGGGGAGTCTCTTTGATGAGAATGGGGTGATTCCTTTTGATCGGATGCGGGAGGCGTATGCCTTGACCGAGGCTGATAGATTGTTGTATTTTAAAGTGCAGCATTGGGCCCTCATGCCGTCGAATAGGGCTTTGATAGATAGGCCGCTTACCCCGTTTGAGAAATGGATATTAACAAAGAAGGATGATAAGCAGGTGATACCAGAGCTTTATCGATTTCTGCAGGGTGTGGGGCGTCCGCCTAAATCTAAAGGACAGCAGAGATGGGAGAAGGAGCTGGGGAGGGAGTTCACGGAGGAGGACTGGGATAATATATATTATAGAACACATCATACGGCCTATAATGCTGCGGGGACAGAGACTGCATACAAGGTAGCTTCCTATTGGTATTATACCCCAGCAAGGATACTTGCATGGGATCCCGCTAAGTCCGGCCTTTGTTGGAGGGGGTGCGGTAACACGGGCACACTTGTACATCTTCTCTGGCACTGCCCCAAGTTACAGAGATATTGGACGAGTATTTTGGATGACATCGACAAGGTGTTTCAGACAGAGATTCCTAGATTTCCATCGTATGTATTTTTGGGTCTACCCAATTCCCTCACCTTCCCCCTTCGATCGCTGCGGGGGCGACAGATGGCCGTAGCTCTCAATGCTGCGCTGCAGACGATCCTCGCTTTATGGGGCTCGGACAGGTTACCGATGTATGTGTCTTGGCTTCAGAAGCAGTGGTTCATTCTAGCGACGGAGAAGCTTACTCTGGCTTCCAAACAGAGAGTGGGTGACATTTGTACACTGTGGAGGCCGTTTCTCCAGATTTTGTCTACAGAGTTTACTGAACTGACTTGCCCAGCATATCTAAGAGTCCTGGGGCTGACCTGGGAGGTTTAGAGGAATGATTAGACCTGTGGGGCCTGGAGAGGGGCGGGGACACTATTGTAAAAGGAGGTTGGGAGGGTGTGGGGGGTAGGAGAGGGGCGAAGCATTCAGGCGGGGAAGTACAGTTATTTCTTTATGTTATCTTGTTCTCTGTGGTTAGCTCTGAGAGATCCAAACTATTGTGCTTTGCCTGCCCCGATTCTTATATGAGCCAGGGTGGACGGAGGAGGACGTTCTTCCCCAACGGGGAGCAATGATCCTGTGGAAGAGCCCCTAAAGTGAATGATATGGGACTTTTTGACATGTCGCTAGTTGAAATGTTTGGAGGATTGATACAGAGCTTTGTATTGTTTTGTATGTTGATCCATAAAATGTAATTATATAATCTTAATTAATAAACAATTAACTATGAGGTAAAGGACTCCCTAATTACAGGTGGGAAACGTATCTGCGATGTTAAGACTCCCGATGTAAGTCTGCTGAAGTAATGGTAACATATTTTGAGGTTGTACCCAACTATTACCATGTCCGCCTGTTGATTGATCACAAATTGCCAGGACCAGTACTAAGAAGCACAAAACATACTGATTGCCTTGGCTGTAAGTCACTCAAGGTTAATTGTAAATCATGGTGGTTTATTTTGTGGTTGCTTACAGGAAGGCATACATAGCCCAGGGACTAACTGCCTTAATATATGGGCCTGCGGTCTGGTTCCCATGGCGTAATTAGTTAATTAGATGGGCTTATATAGACTATTCCTGGGCTGAGGATTTTGATCCACCCTGAGACCCTTTGCTTATACCTTTTGGTGAAATCTGTATGGGCCCTAGCAATGGTGATCCTAGTGATTTGGTAATATCAGGTCACCAAGGATCCTCCAGCTTAATTCCTGACCCTCATTAAATAGGGACGATTTAAAACCTTTAGCAGCATCTAAAGCGGGTATCTGTTTAATCTCAATAATGTCTTCTTGAAGAAGGGTCTCCGTAGCCTGGAACCGATTTTTGTTCATTTCAATATTATGGTGCAGTTTTGTGACTATGGAAAGATCAGAAAGGAAAGATGACGACTGGCTTTTAGTTTGTTCTCGGACGCCTTTGTTTCCTGCATCCCCCCTACCACAACTGATTTTAGTGGTAGATAGTAACCATAGAATTAAATAATCTTTTTTTCTCTGATTGATCTGTTGTTTTTTTCTCCTTGGTACTCTGACAGCATTACTGGATGGAAACCAGTGAGGGATGGTGCCTTCTCGGTCTGATCGCATTAGAGAACCCTTGGCTATCCTTAATTGAACTTTGGTTTCTCTCAGTTTTAGTTCAGGCAGATCAAAACAGGAGGTCTTTTCAAATGTCAAAATGATTGATATTTATATGCCTAAGGCTGTTCTCCCATGCACAGACACAAATACGTTTATTCTAAAACGTTTTCAGTGGCTACTAGGGCTTATAGAATTTCATCAGACTTTACAACAAAAGCATGAAAGCTAGGACCCTCAACACTGATTGTTCTTTAGAACAAACAACAATCTGGCATTAGACAAGCAGTGCACAATTCGAAAAGATTTTGGTGTGACACACTGATGGCTTACTCCTGAATTCCAGGAGTAATCCAGGAGCACTGCTGGCTTATTCCGGAGAACCAGAAGTAAGCCAGGAGTACTACAAAAGTAAGTCACACCCATTCATACACAAGTCTCTGTGAATCTGGCCCACAGGGTCGTCTCTCTCACATATGCCGGGTGCCAGTCTGACTAGATTGTGAGCAATAACCTGACCATTTATTTCCTGAATGGTACTCTTCTGCCTTTGGGAGCATGAGAGGGCTTGGAGCAGAAACCCCTGCTCAAAATTGTATTCTCCTTAGGCCTAGCAGGAATAGGTAAAATCTAGGCATTTTCAAGGCTGAAGCGGCTGCTAAGGTTGCAACTTAATTGCTCTTCAACCTCTTTACTTGCCCATTAGACGTATTTGTACATCAGCAGGCATGCCCATTTAAAAAGGGGACTGGGCACTGCTTTAGGTCACCAACTACCATTCTTGCCCATTTAGCATAATTTTACTTATTTGATCATATCTACAGATTATGCATGTTTCTATGTGTATTCTATGATTACCCCTTTTTTAATGTACATGAACAAAGCACCCTCCTGCCCCTCTGGCTAGACAGTTACTGTGAAGCTGCATATATATTTTAGTCTCTATGCATCCTCCACCCCTACCTACACACATAACCACACTACATACAACATTGACCCTCCAGGTAGATCCCTGACTCTTGCAATAATAAAAGCCATGAACGATAGATAACACTGCACCTTAACAATAAATTATAACAACCAACTAGTCACCGTTCTATTTTGGTGCTCTTTAATCACACCTCTTTATTCACACTGCGAAGCACCAAGACAAGATAAGATCATCTCACCGGACACTCATGCCTGAAACCAGATTACTACCCATATAGGATCAGAGCAAAAACAAGACTGCCAACTAAGTGTTCCCTCACAATGTAGCATGTTCAAATGAATGCTACTGTGCCCACCTTGAACTACATCACAGACTGGACAATGCTCAATTAGGTTTTCAGAAAGAACCACAGCACAGAAACCACACTCATCGTAGCCACTGGCATCCAGACTATTCTGGATGGAGGAGAAACAACACCTCTCATCCTGATCGACCTCAGCATTTGACACAGTATCCCACAACATACTCATAAGAAGACTCCAGAAGATTGGCATCCAAGGACCCGCACTCAGATGTATGTGTTCCTTTCTCACTGGAAGAACCCAGAGTCAGACTGCCACACTTCACATCGGAGACCAAAAACCTGATCTGCGGAGTTCCCCAGGGATCGTCCCTCATCCCCACCCAGCATCTACATGACACCACTCGCCAACATCATCTGATCACAGGGCATCAACATCATCTCTTACGCTGACAACACACAACTCATCCTCTCCTTGACAGACAAGATAACCACCACTAGAACCATCTTCACCGACTACATGACCATGGTAGCAGAATGGATGAGTACCAACTGCTAGAAGCTCAACTCCAACAAGCCAGAAATAGTGGCCTTTGGAAACAAGACCTCCACATGGGATGCCACCTTGTGGCTGACAGAGCTAAGACCAACACCCACTGACCACACCAGGAATCTGTGGATCATCCTGGATGTCAGGCTCAGCATGACAGCACAAGTCAACGCAGTGAGCAGAGACTCCTTTCACATCCTACATATGCTACACAAAATCTGCAGGTGGCTGCCACAGACTTGGAATCACAAGAGGGAGTAGGAGGATTATATGGACCGGACCTACCCTCCTAAAAGACTATGGTGGTCATTACAACCCTGGAGGTCGGTGTTAAAGCGGCAGTAAAACCTGCAACAGGCCGGCGAAAAAAAAAAAAGAATTACGACCGTGGCGGAAACCGCCAACTTTAACACTCCGACCGCCAAGGCGGTACAAACAAACACTGCGGCGGTAACCGCCAACAGACAAGCGGAGGACAATGTACCGCCCACAGAATCACAACAGTCCAATCCGCCACCTTTTCCGGAGCGGATTCACCGCGAACAAAAACACGGCGGAAACAGTACTTGGAAGGGGAAACGCTCACCTCCACACACTCCACGAGGAAGCAGGACGCCATGGAACCCGAGCTCCAGATTCTTCCAGCTTTTATCTTCCTGCTCCTCTACCAGGAGCACGAACGCCGGCGGCGAAGACCACGGTGAGTACTGCACCTACGACACAGGGGAGGGGGAGGGAAAAAACAGTGACACACACACGCAACACACAAAACCCCCACCCTCACCCACGACAACACACACACTAATACATCAGGATACATTACAGTGACACCCCCCAGCCCCCCCTTGAAGAATGCAAGGACAAAAGGAAATTAGTTGAATGATTGTAATATATTCAAATACATAAATCAAAAATATATACATATATAAAGATATGTACACTATAAACAAATATATACACCAAGAATACAAGGCCAAGGTATTCCACTATCATAGTCCGTGGACCACTGGGCCCAAAAGGCATGGGCGAGGCCCACACAAGATACCCGAACAAGACGGAGAGAACACTGCTGGGGCATTAGATAGAAAAAAACAGGCACCTCAGGGGGAAGGGAAGGGGGGGCACCTCAGCCGGATGAGTGCACAACGCCAGATCCACGAGGAGGAGCCATACCCATTGATGTATCCTGGGGAGTGAAAAGCCACAGTCTCTCAAGTCTCTACAGTGGGTGGTTTGCCCACTGTTCAATCCTGGGGCGTGCAAAGCCACAGTCTCTCAAGTCTCTACAGTGGGTGGTTTGCCCACTGTTCAATCCTGGGGAGTGCAAAGCCACAGTCTCTCAAGTCTCTACAGTGGGTGGTTTGCACACTGTTCAATCTTGGGGAGTGCAAAGCCACAGTCTCTCAAGTGGATAACATTGTCCACTGGTTCTGGAGGGGGCTTTGTGCCCAGAATGCTTCATCCTGCCAAGGACTGAGGTAGTGGATGCCTTTCTCCACTGGTTCTGGACGGGGGCTTTGGGCCCAGAGTGCTTCATCCTGCCAAGGAATCAGGTAGTGGATGCCTTTCTCCACTGGTTCTGGAGGGGGCTTTGTGCCCAGAGTGCTTCATCCTGCCAAGGACTGAGGTAGTGGATGCCTTTCTCCACATTGTTCTGGAGGGGGCTTGGTGCCCAGAGTGCTTCATCCTGCCAAGGACTGGGGTAGTGGATGGGATACTCCACTGGTTCTGGAGGGGGCTTTGTGCCCAGAGTGCTACATCCTGTCAAGGACTGAGGTAGTGGATGCCTTTCTCCACTGGTTCTGGAGGGGGCTTGGTGCCCAGAGTGCTTCACCCTGCCAAGGATTGAGGTAGTGGATGGGATACTCCACTGGTTCTGGAGGGGGCTTTCTGCCCAGAGTGCTACATCCTGCTCGTGTCGGCCTCAGTAGCATTGGAATCTTTGGCGCTCACTGGCCTGCGGTGCTTGTTGCGGCAGTGTCCTGGGCAGCGGTGCTGGTGGCGCGGTGTCCTGGGCAGCGGTGCTGGTGGAGGCGGTGTCCTGGGCAGCGGTGCTGGTGGTGGGGGTGTCCTGGGCAGCGGTGCTGGTGGCGGTGGTGTCCTGGGCAGTGGGGCTGGTGGCGGCGGTGTCCTGGGCAGCGGGGCTGGTGGCGGTGGTGTCCTGGGCAGCGGTGCTAGTGGCGGCGGTGTTCTGGGCAGCAGGGCTGGTGGCAGCGGTGTCCTGGGCAGCGGGGCTGGTGGCAGCGGTGTCCTGGGCAGTGGGGCTGGCGGCGGTCTTGTCCGCCGTGCAGATTTTCCCAGACTTGCCAATTTTACTGTGCCTCTTCCCCACCTTGGATGGTGACGCAGCTGTCTCCACACTCCCAACTGTACCCCTGGGAGTGGCTTTGGTGGCTGATTTCTTTCCTCTCTCCTGCCGGGCACTGGCCAACTTTATGTGCTGTACAGGTGGGGGACTGTCCGTGCTCTGGCTCCTTGCCACACTGGCTGCCCTGCTGCCTGGCGCACTCCAGAAGCCGGTTACTACTGGCACCACTGGTCCCGGAGATGTTGTGGCTGAGGTGCTGGGTTGGGACCTGGAGAGGCAGGCCCTAGGAGAGTGAAGGGGTGGGGGAGGTGAGGGGAAGGGGTCAAGGTTGGCCAGGAAAAGTTTTTGGGGAACACTGGGATGGGTAGATGGAGGGGTTTTGGAGTGGAGGACGAGGTAGTGGTTGTAGGAGGTGTACGTTTGGTGACTTTGGGTGAAGGTGCATGGGCTGGAGGCTGTCGTGAGGAGGATGGCTGTTGGGTGGGTGTGTGGCTGCGTTTGTGTACCTTGGGAGGTGGTCTCACAGACACACTGGGAGAGGACACAGGGGATGTGTGAAGGGTAGTGGGGGTGGTTACTGCACATGAGCGGGGTGTGGTGGTGGGTGTGCTGGTGATGGACGTAGTGGCTGAGGATGTAGTGCATGCAGGTGTGAGTGGAGACGAGACAGGGAGGGAGGAGGGAGACGAGGAGGAGGGGGACACAGTGGAGGCAGTGGATGTTGGTGTGTCTGCATGTGTATGATGCTTGCGTGAGTGCCTGTGGGATGGGTGCTTATGTTTGCCAGAGCTTCCCTTGTGTGTTGAGGTGTGTGCATGCTGGTCTGATAGTGTGCTTGGGACAGGCTGAGGTACAGGGGTTTGGGTCTGGGTGGAGGAAGTTGGAAGGGGAGGCAAGAGACAGGGACAATGGCTGCCATCAGTGCTGAGGCCAGAGTCTGAAAAGCTCGCTGATGGGCTGCCTGACCAGAATGAATGCCCTCCAGGTATGCATTGGTTTGTTGCAACTGCCCCTCTACACCCTGGATGGCATTCGAAATGGTAGACAGCCTAACAGTGAGGGACCTGAGGAGGTCAATGACCTCCTCACTGAGGGCAGCAGGGGTGACAGGGACAGGGTCTGAGGTGCCTGGAGCGAAGGAGATGCCCACCCTCCTGGGTGAGCAGGCACGGGACACATGCTGAGGGGCTGCTGGGAGGGCGGTGCTGGTAGGGGTTGGCGGCTGTACCTGTAGATGCGGGGGGAACAGATGGGCCCACCACCGCAAGGGAGCTCCCATCAGAGGAGGAGTCCGTATCGCTGGTCTCAGCTCCTGTCCCTGCCGTGGAGCTCCCCTTGCCCTCTGTCCCACTGGTGAATTCAGACTCCATTGTGTCGCCCTCAAGGCCATGTGGGATGCAGCTCTCTCCTGCTCCGGTGCCACTGCTCCTCCGTCTGATGATGCTAATGCACACAAGAACAGGGAGACCACAAAAAGGGAGGGGAAGACAGAAGAAAAACATGTTCAGTGCATGCAATACCGCTACCGTTGGCGGACACTACAGACACAGAACCCCCTGCACTACGCCGTGCACTTGGAGTTCCCTAATCAATCCCAGGGACATGGGTTACAAGGCTATGCCTGATTGCTGCACACATGGATGTCACAGGAGCCTGACTAGGTGTAGTTGGCACTGTACACAGGTGGGGTGCCACGGGGCCTGCCTTAAGAAGGGACCTTGTCTACTAAACTCGCCCTGGCCTAGGGGAACCCACAGCCCACCTCCCCCACCCAGACACCTACAATGCACAGCAGAATGAGAGTGTACTCACCCCCTTGTGGCTGCTGTGATGCCCTCAAGCGCCCATCCAACCACAGGTACGCCACCGCCAGGATCCTGAACATCAGGGGGGTCCACGGTGTGACGGGCACCCCTCCTACGTTGGGAGGCCATCCCCAGCTGGGCCTCCGCCGTCTTCTTGCTCCAGCGGTGAATGTCCTCCCATCTTTTCCGTCTGTGGTAGAGCCCCAGGGTCTGGACTTCCTTGGCAGTGGCACGCCAAATGTCCTTTTTCTGGTGGGCGCTGACCTACAGGAATAGTACAGGGGAAAAGGAGAAGATATTACCGTCCGCACCGTCACAGTCATTGGCCCGCATCCCTACCCTTGCCATGACGCACATCTACTCACCGTTGTTTCATGCACGCCTCATTCTCACCCCCCCCCTATCTTTCATCCACACCACTCCACACAGGCATTGCCCATACAGCATGCTCACATTGTACTTACCTGTTTGTCTGGAGGACCGTAGAGTAGTGTGTTTTTCGGGGAGGACCCCATCCACTAGTTTCTCCAACTCCTCCGTGCTGAAGGCAGGGGCCCTTTCCCCAGACACACGAGCCATTGTCTCTTCCAGACTGAGGTCACAGCAGCACTTGCAGTGTAGGTCCTCTCCTGTCGAAGATCAGGTATCAAGTGATTGAACAGAGAGAAAATGGCGGTCACGTCCACGTCGGTGTGTACCATCACCGCCGGCGTACATCGTCATTGGCTCCTGGGACACATAGGGTCCAATGTTAACCAATGCAGGACAGCGCTGCGGTCTTAGACCGCCTACCGCGACGGTGTACAACACCAGCGCAGTTACCTCATATCCCCTTGTCCCACTTTAGAGGTCAGGCAGCCGCCATTTCATGGGCCCACATGGCATTATTTTGGACTGGTCACACATATCTAGGCCTTGCTTAAACACTAATACAGGCATATGTCGATTTGCTAATATTTTCAGATTAAGCTGTGTTTACGTACCTCAGAGTTGGTTGACTCTCTGCTCGCTGTTCTCCTACATAGGCACTGTCCGCTGGGGCATGTGAGGAGATGGCGGCATCCTCCGGTGAACAGACCGCTGGTGGACCTGTCGACAATGGAGGAGCGACATGTGATCATCACCTACAGACTTGATCGTACCACAATCCTGGAACTGTGTGCCCAGTTGGAGCCAGACCTGATGTCAGCTATCCTCCATCCCACAGGAATACCCCCTCAAGTGCAGGTGCTGTCAGTACTCCATTTCCTAGCAAGTGGGTCTTTTCAAACTACAGTGGCCATAGCATCAGGGATGTCCCAGCCTATGTTTTCCAACGTGTTGTCCAGAGTGTTATCTGCCCTGCTGAAACACATGCGGAGCTACATCGTTTTCCCTCAGGTGGAGGATTTGCCTACAGTGAAAGGTGACCGCTATGCCCTGGGACATATCCCCAACATCATAGGTGCTATTGATGGGACACATGTGGCCTTGGTCCCCCCCGCAGGAGTGAACAGGTGTACAGAAACCGGAAGAGTTACCATTCGATGAATGTGCAGATGGTGTGTTTTGCAGACCAGTACATCTCCCATGTGAATGCCAAATTTCCTGGCTCAGTGCATGACGCTTATATTCTGCGGAATAGCAGCATCCCTTATGTGATGGGGCAACTCCAGAGGCACTGTGTGTGGCTATTAGGGGAGGACATGGACCCAATACAGTGTGACTAGGTGTCTGGGTCTGGGGATGTTCCTAAGAGTTAGTGTGTGTCTAACAGTTGTCCCTCGACATTTGCAGGTGACTCTGGTTACCCCAACCTGTCATGGCTACTGACCCCAGTGCCCCAGTGAGGAATCCCAGGACAAGGGCAGAGGAACGCTACAATGAGGCCCATGGGTGAACTAGAAGGGTTATAGAGTGGACCTTCGGGTTCCTGAAGGCCAGGTTCCAGTGCCTCCATATGACAGGTGGTTCCCTATTCTACTCACCAAAGAAGGTGTGCCAGATCATCGTGGCTTGCTGTATGCTTCACAACTTGGCTTTGTGACAACAGGTGCCTTTTCTGCAGGAGGATGGTCCAGATGGAGGTGTTGTGGCAGCTGTGGAGCCTGTGGAAAGTGAAGACGAGGAAGCAGAAGAAGAGGACATAGACAACAGGAACACGGTGATCCTGCAATACTTCCAGTGAGACACAGGTAAGAAGACAACACTGCCTGCTACATCTGATTTAATTCTACTACCTCTCATCTGTCTGTCATTTTCACCCAGTGTATGGTCACTGAGTTGTCACTTTCCCTTACGATTTCACAGATGTGGGTCCCACTGTGTGACATCTGCTTTGTTTCCGCATGGACTAGAGCTGTGTGACATAGGTATGTTGACATTACATTGGATATAGCTTTTTGCCACTGTTACTGCTAATACACATTTTCGAAAGCACAGACAGACTCCTGATTGTTTTGTGACTTAAGGGTGTTTATTTAAGTGCTCAATAGTGGAGGAGGTTGTAAAATGGTAAGGGGTGATGGTGGAGGAATGTCCATGGCAGAGTCCAGTCTATTACTCTCACAGGTGCATTGTCCAAAGGGGCATAGGAAGTGGAGCTGGGGCAGCTAGGGTGACAAAGTGGGACAGAAGGATGACAATCAGGGTGGTCTCATTTCTTGGCGGGGGTCTTGGCATTGTTCTCTGTCTTTGTCCTGGATCTCAGGGACCGCTTGCGGGGTGGTTCTCCATCTGCAGGGGGTGGGGTGCTGGTGTGGTGGTCCTGTGGCAGTGCCTCCTGTCCACTAGCGCCGGCGGAGGTGGTGGGCAGTTCATCGTCCAGGATAGTGTCAGGGGCCCCTTGTTGTGCCACAGTGTCCCTCCTGGTGTTCACGAGTTCCTTCAGCACCCCTACAATGGTGCCCAGGGTGGAATTGATGGATTTGAGTTCTTCCCTGAAGCCCAAATACTGTTTCTCCTGCAGCCGCTGGGTCTCCTGAAACTTGGCCAGTATCGTTGCCATCGTCTCCTGGGATTGGTGGTAGGCTCCCATGATGTTGGAGAGGGCCTTGTGGAGAGAGGGTTCCCTGGGCCTGTCCTCCCCCTGTCGCACAGCAGCCCTCCCAGTTCCCCTGTGTTCCTGGGCCTCTGTCCCCTGAACAGTGTGCCCACTACCACTGCCCCCAGGTCCCTGGTGTTGTTGGGGTGGTGGGTTAGCCTGGGTTCCCTGTAGTGGTGGACACACCGCTGATTGACGTGTCCTGGGGACAGAGATATGGGCCCGCTGGGTGGGTGCTGTGATGGTGTTTCCAGAGGGGGGAAGCTCTGTAGTGGCCTGTGCCAGTGTGAGGGGAACCGACTGTCCCGAGGTCCCAGATGGGCCGGGCTGGTCATCTTGAGCCAGTTGGACAGAGCTGCTGTCATCACTCTGGGCCTCTTCTGTGGGTGGAGTAGAAATGTTTGGACCCGCCTGTCCAGTGACGTTGGGTAGGGGTCCTGCAGGGGTGTAAAGGCATGATTATTGCATCTGTGTGTGCCATGGTGCGCAATGGGTGGGTGACCGTGTACCCCAGTGCTTCCATTCCTGTGTAGGACCTTGTGTGATAATGGTTTAGGGAGGTGTATGAGTATGTGCAGTGGACATGCTTTGGTGATGGGTGTCCATGCTTTGGTGTTACATGCAGGGCTTGGGTTTGGGATGTGTTGTTTGTGATACTGGGAAATACGTGAGGAGTTGGAGGGATGGGGGTGAGGGCGAGGGTGGGGGTATGTGATAGCATGCAGGTGGGTGGGGGATGAAGTAGTTAAAGGTTTGACTTACCAGAGTCCATTCCTCCTGCTACTCCTGTGAGGCCCTCAGGATGCAGTATAGCCAAGACCTGTTCCCCCCATGTAGTGAGTTCTGGGGGAGTAGGTGGGGGTCCGCCGCCAGTCCTCTGAACCGCAAGGTGGTGTCTTGAGACCACGAACGCACCTTCCCCCGTAGGTCGTTCCACCTCTTCCTGATGTCATCCCATGTTCTTGGGTGCTGTCCCACTGCGTTGACCCTGTCCACGATTCTTCGCCATAGCTCCATCTTCCTAGCTATATTGGTGTGCTGCACCTGTGATCCGAATAGCTGTGGCTCTACCCAGATGATTTCCTCAACCATGACCCTGAGCTCCTCCTCAGAGAACCTGGGGTGTCTTTGCGGTGCCATGGGGTGGTGTGGGTGATGTGTGGGGTGGTGTGTGTGTTGTGATGTGTGGGGTGTTGTGTGAGGTGCTTGGATGTTGTGTGAGTGATGGTGTTGTGTGCCTGTGGATGCTAGTTTGTAGATGGTGGTGTCTCTCTCTGGCCTTCAGTCGCAATTGTTGACGTAAGGGTTTGTGGGTGTGTGTTTTATATTGTATTTGATGTGTGGGAGTGGTGTGTGTATGTGTATCAGGTGTGTGTATTTGGAATTGTCCAATGTGGATGTGTTTTGTAGATGTGTGTGTATTTTGAGCGCAGCAGTGTGTACCGCCAATGGAATACCGCGGTTGAAAGACCGCCGCATGGATTCGTGGGTCGTGATAGTGTGGGCGTATTCCTGTTGGGGTGACGGTGTCGGTTTTGTTATCGCCAGTTTATCACTGACCTTTGGTGTGGCGGACTTGTGTTGGTGTCTGGATTTTGGCAGATTCCGAGCTGTGGGTCATAATGACCGTGGCGGAAATCCGCGGCTGTGGCGGTGTGTTGGCGGTCTTCTGCACGGCGGTAAGCGGCTTTTACCGCCAATGTTGTAATGACCCCCTATGTAACATAACCTAGAAGCCCAGCCCAACTTTAAAGAGGGACCCTCCAGAGGAGAATTGTGGTAAAAATAGTAGTTTTCCTGAGAAAGCCCTCACCCACCAGGGTTACCCCTTGGTGGCATGCTTCATCATTGGGTCTATCTTGTTCCATTGTGGACCGAGGCGTGCTGCGACCCAAGAGTTACGTGGGAGCTCTTTTTTTTATATGTAACCGAAATCACTGAGGAGGAAGGAAAAAGGAAATAGGAGTGCGGGTGTCTAGAAAAGGTTATAAATACCTGCCTACCAAGGAAATCAATATTTTAATGCTAGAGGGGTATATTATGTACCTGCCTTCCTGGTCTAGATGTTTCAAAGCCTACCCCTAGGCTTATCATCAGGACCAAGGATGACCCCCTAGTGCCACTCCTTAAATGGAAAATGTGCCCATACACATCATTTGCATGCTAATGGACTGATATACTGCACCTAACTCTTGTGGTGTCATCAATTTATTACCTGTGGAGACATAAAGGAACAGTTAGCCTGCCCAACTTTTGGCAGTATCCTGGTTTAATTATATGCAACAGGGTGCTGTGCAAACAATTAGCATACAACACCCCAAACGTGAAAGAAAAACTTGTGACTGCAGCATTCAGGAAATAATGCTGCATGACTGCATTCAATGATGCTTATTTATTGTTGTGATTGCAATCAGAAGTGTCAGTGTCCGGTGGTACAACATATGACAACCAACATAAAGCATATATGTGATGAATGCACAAAATACATTGAAAATCATTGGTTCAGGTATCATCGATCCACTGGTGGGGGGGTGGTTGTGTGTGGCTTGTAGTCACACTCTGAAAAAGGGAGATATTATGTATTATGGCTTTATGGTTATAGCTCCTGGTGGTCTGCTCCCATGCTGGTAAAATAAATCGGAGTCAATACTCCCTCCCTCAAAGCACCACTCCAGCTCCCTGACCTATTAGTCTTCTCACCGGGGTCAGAATATTGCTTTCTCCATCATGTATGGTAAGTTTCATAATGCAGAGAGAATCGCTGGGAGGCGTGCTGGGTCAGTGTGCTCTCCGTAGCGTGCTCGGTCATGCTGCCGCATACGAAGAGACACTGTGGCACCCAGCCAGCTCACTGAACAGGTGACTAGATCGTGAACCATCTCAAAATGACGGCCGGTCTTGGCACTTCATCTCATTTTTCAAAGGCCCCAAGAAGGAAAAGGTGGCTAGAAAAGTGACTTTTTCTCCAGAATTGCTCTAGAGCCAAATGTGGGAAGTAATAGTAAAAGAAGCAAAACAAGTTTGGGGGTGTTTATAATCATACGACCAAACTGGTGGTTAGATTTTGCATGTCCCCAACTCAATTTTGTTTGTTTATTATGGTGTAATTCTAAAGGCATTTTGTAAGAGATGGCCATATCTATTATAAGAAAACAAACCTAAAATCTATGCAGGCAAACCTTGCAACCTTCTAACATCTATCACCCCCAGATCCCCCTTTTACCCCACCACTGTTTGTCCATGTATTCACTCCCCTACCCATGACACCGAGACCACTTCCGGTTCACTGAGCAATCATGACAACGATGCTCCTTCCATCTTGCAGGCACATTGCCCACCAAACCTAGTGCTGCTGCCTAGGCCCGCAAGCACTTCCTGGATCAGGACCAGGCCAGTTCCAACAGAGGAACATCACCAACCACCGCAAGCCTCACGGGCAAACATTGGTATCAACCCATCTCTGCTCCCTCAGCCACATCTGCCAGACCAACCCCCGACAGCCAACTTTACAAACCCCGGGCATTTAGACAGGACAACTCAGCCACAATCTGGGGTACGACTTGTCTCATGGAACGTGGCAGGTCTGAAATCTGTTCTTCCCCTTCCATCCTTCTCCTCATTTATTGACGAACATGACATATGTCTCCTCCAGGAAACATGGTCACTCGACCCACTCTTCCGAACAGGCTACACAAATTTCCACATCCCCGCTGTGGCCAGCACGAGAGGCAGGCCCTCAGGGGTTCTGAGCATCTGGATCAAAACATCACTTAGCTGCCATATATCACAGCTACCTACAGTCTCTCCCGACCTGTTAGGCCTTCGTCTATCCTTTGGGCCTGACTCTGTGGTGAACATCTTTAATATCTACACTCGAGGGGTCAGGGGGGGTCAAGTCTCCAAAACCCTCTGCGCCCTCGTAGCCCTCTTACAAAATTATCCCCGCCATCACAAAACCATTGTGGCTGGGGACTTCAACGTCACATTCGAACCCCTTGACTGGGACGATCTCAGGTCCACCCGCGAGGAAGATCAAGCCTGGTCTATCCCCGCCCTGTCAATCCCACCCATCAAGAGGTGGACGTCGGTTGCTATTCAGGTCAAATCACTGACCATGGAGTTTGGACTCAGGGCGCTAAATGGCAGAACCAATTCAGACACCAACGGTAGTCACACGTATAACAAAACGAACCACACCAGCAGAATCGATTATTGCCTATTCGATATAAGATTATGGCCTCTAGTCATCGATATGACAATCATCGAAAGGACTGAAAGTGATCATAACCCTCTCTCTGTCCACACATTAGCCCTAGGTAACCTCCCAGCCACGTCTAACCCCGCAGCAGTAGCACCTGAGGGTATTAGCCTGGCCAACAACAAAAGACACCTAAAATGGGACAACATCGTGGCTCGGCCCGCACTCATCAACGCTGCCAATAACACCCTAAAATCCACACTAATGGACCTAGAGGCAGGTTCTGCAACTCCCCACCAGGAAATAAGCACAATCCACACCTCCTGCTTTAGGGATATCGCAGCCCACTTCTCAGCACCCCCAGCCCACGACGACAAACGACCCAAAGGCAGGCACCGCTGGTTCAACAAAACGTGTCAGTCCCTAAACAAGCGCCTAGTTCAAGCCATTAAATCCAAGGACCCCACCGCCATCCGCGTAGCTAGGAAGTCCTATAAATCTGCAATATGCATAGCCAAGCGTGATCAAGATAACAAATGGTGGACAGCACTCAGCGACGCTGTGCGCGAGAGGAATTATAGTCTGTTCTGGTCCCTGGCAGCGCGAGGCCCAGAAACCAGTGGTTTGGACATTACAACCAACATTGCCCCAAGAGACTGGATAGTCCACTTTAGTAGTCTGTACTCCCCTGATCATGACAGCCCCACCTCTGTTTGTACGGGCCCCCTCCTATTTCACTCATTAGCACCCACCACCGCAGCACCCCTGTTGTACTCTCAAAGTGATATAACCTATTCTCTAAGCACTTTAAAACGCGGCAGGGCCCCTGGATCAGACTGCGTCCCAGCAGACCTATTCTCAACAGACCTAGCATCCTGGTCAAGATACCTCACCATTCTAGCTAACGCAATAGCATCTGGGGCGCCAATTCCCGACTCTTGGAAAGCGGCCATTGTTATTCCAATCTTTAAAAAGGACGACAGATCTCTTCCCTGTAACTATAGACCTATTAGCCTAATTGACTGTGTCCAAAAAGTCTTCTGCCACTGCCTCCTAGGGAAGATCGAAGAATGGATAACTGACCACGATATCCTTAGCCCCCTCCAAGCCGGTTTCCGAAAGAAGATTTCCACCACTGATCAAGCCCTCAGATTCCTATTATTATATTGGAAAACAGTGTTCATTGGTAAAGGCAGCCTTTATGTAGCTTTTGTGGACCTCAAATCTGCTTTTGACCTAGTACCTCGCAACAAACTTTGGGTCACTGTCTCTCGGATGGGAATCCCGGAACACATCCTTGCCATTTTGATACGACTCCACGAGGACAACTACGCACAAGTCAGGTGGGGCAACAAGGGCCAACTAACCGATAGAATTCACGTTTCCCGGGGTGTGCGGCAAGGTTGCGTATTTGCCCCAACCCTCTTTTCCCTGTATATCAATGAAATTGTCCCCTCCCTCCTCAGACTGCAGGCTGACGCACCTTCACTTGGCACACAAAAAATCCCAGTCTTACTTTTTGCCGATGACACTCTTTTGATATCCAAGACCCCCAGTGGTCTAAGGAAACTCCTTGCGTGCTTCGAGCATTTCTGATCATCCCAGGGACTCGAAATCAACGCCTCGAAAACAAAACTAATGACCCTTAATCCCCACAGATCTTTCAAAGGGAAATTTACTTTAGAGGGCTCCTCACTTGAGAAGGTGGGCATTTTCAGCTACCTGGGCATAACACTCACTGACAACATGTCCTGGAAGCCACACATAGGAAAACAAGCCCTTAAATTAAGACAAACAACTGAGGCTCTACTAAAAAATTTCCACCTCTCACACACAAAACCAATTCGCCCAGCATTACAGTTATACGAAGCCCAGGCAGTTTCCTCAGCGCTTTACGGGGCTGAACTTTGGGGTTATACCAAAACCCAAGACCTAACCACCGCTGAAAACAACTTCCTAAGAAACCTTGTGTCCCTTCCGCTAAGCACCCCACTGTTCCCTCTTTTCAAGGATCTCGGCATCAAACGCATTGGTCACAAAGCCCACCTGCGACCTCTGCTGTACTGGTGGCGTCTCTGGACCACTACGGAGCTTGACATCTTCACCGAAGCTCTACAGGTCATCCTAAAAGCCGACCACCTTCACAGAATCCCCTGGCTACGATCCATCAAGGATTTACTATACTCTCTCGGGCTCGATGATCTCTGGAACTCACCAGCCACGTCAGTCTTTCCCTCGAAAAGCGAACTAAAGAAACTATACTGGCATATGGCCAACCACGAAGACACACGGGCTGCACTCCACACTACATTATCTTGTGACTTTGCCAACCTAAAAGAGTCATGCAAGTACGAAACTTTTTGGGACCTAATCACGGCCCCAAGGGAAAGGAAACTGTACTTCCAGCTCCACATTGGAACACTCCCATTAAGACTTTACACCAGCAGCTGGTCACACAATGAATCCACCGCATGCCCTGCTTGCAAAGCCCCCGTCGAGAATCTCCCTCACCTCCTTTTTGCATGCCCCGCGTATACCGCCCCCCGTAGGAAATGGCTGGCCCCGGCATGCAGACTACTGGGAGTACGCTGCTCTGCGCTAGCCCTGCGAATCCTTAGATCAGACACCAGGCCAACGCTAGTGATCGCTATCGCCAAATTCCTCGGAGCCAGTTGGCTTGTCAGAGGGAAAACTCTTCTGGACAAAGACTCCAAATAAGACTGTCCCAACATCCTGCGCAGCGCATCTCATTTCATTTCATTTTATTCAATTTTTATTCCATTTATTTATTTATTTATTTTTTTCTCTTATCTTTTACTCCCTTTTATCACTATATTTACCTGCAATTTTATTGTGTATTTATTTGTATTTATTACTGCTCGCGCTTTTTTGGCTCTTGTAGCCGCAATAAAGCTTCTTTGAATTGAATTGAAGAAAACAAACTAGTATGGTGCGATAGAAAGTTTCTACAGTGTGTAGTAAATGTTATAGAAACCGTGTTTATGCCCCCTACTGCCTATGGACTGTAGCCAATGAGGTTGAGGATTCACCCTGCTGGGGGAGCATAATAGAGCCAATTGGCCTCACAGAATGTTCTTGTTTATTCTCTTAACATGTGTTCCTAATCTAAAAACCCAAGGCAGTTCCTTCGGAAAAATTCTGAATTCATCATTGGTCATGTCTTTTAGGTATTCGAGAACTACCAATTGTTAGTCCTGTACTGTTTGACCCTTATCTATGTAGTGGGTTGACATCTTAGTGGTTGTTTGTCCACATCCAAGGTTGCTGCGTTGTTTACTGATTCTGGGTTTGATTTTAACAATCAAATGGGGGCCTGAGAGGCTTCAAAGGGAAGGAAAGGAATTTCCTTCCCTTTGAAGTCTCTCAGAGCATTTCAAAAGCCGGATTGTAAGCAATCCGGCTTTTGAAATTCCCACTAGACACCAGGGATTTATTTATTATTTGAAATTGGCATAAGGGGAGCGACCCCTTGGGCAAGGGTCGCCCCCCAGGGGGGGGGCAATATTTTTCAAGGGCTTTTCTGCCCCCCTGGGGGTAGAATCCCCTAGGCGGCAGGGATCTTTTTTTTTTTGTGTGCGTTTCTTTTGGTTTTTTTTTTGGCAAGGGTCGCTCCCTAGGGGGCAAATTATATTTATGCCATTTCTGCCCCCCTTGGGGGCAGACTGGCCTATTTTTATGAGGCCAGTCTGCCTCCAATGGGGGCAAAAACAACTAGGCACCAGGGATACTTTTTTTTGCGGCAATGTCTCGCAAGGGGAGCGACCCCTTAGGCAAGGGTCGCTCCCCGGGTGGGGGGTGCAAATTTATTTTAGGCCATTTCTGCCCCCCCCGGGGGCATATTGGCCTATTGTTACTAGGCCGGCCTGCCCCCAGGAGGGGCAGAAGCCTATAGGCGCCAGGGATAAAAAAAAATTTTTGTTTTGTTTTTTAGTGGTGGGGAGCGACCCCTTAGGCAAGGGTCGCTACCCAGGGGAGGGGGCAAATTAATTTTAGGCCCTTTCTGCCCTCCCTGGGGGCAGATCGGCCTATTCTTATTAGGCCGATCTGCCCCCAGGTGTGGCAGAAACCTCTAGGGGCCATGGATAAAAAATGTATTTTAGTTTTTTTGTTTTTTAGAGGTGGGGAGCGACCCCTTAGTCAAGGGTCGCTCCCCTGGGGGGCAAATTGTATTTAGACCATCGGCTGATTTTTGTTAGGCCAATCTGCTCCCATGGGGGCAGAAACCACTTAGGCACCAGGGATTGGTGTGTGTGTATGTGTGTGTTTCCTTTAGGGGGCCAGCCGCTTGGGTAAGGGTCACTCCCCATGAGGGCACATTACTGTTGGCCATATCTGCCCCCCTTGGGGGAATATGGGCCCATTTTTGGAAGGCCCATCTGCCCCCAAGGGGGGGCAGAAAGCCCACCAGAGGCCAGGGAAGTTTTTTTTTCAAAAATAAGAGGGTGGGGGTATGGCCATACCCCCTCCCCAAATAAATGGGGCCAAAGTTGTTCTGCCCACCAGTGGGCAGTTGGGGCAATTACCCCTGATCCACACCCCGGGGGCTAGAAAGTCTAATGGATGCCAGGGAATTTTAAAAAAACTAAAAATATTGGGGTGGTGGCTACCAACCAGTATGGGCCTGGTTACGCCCCCACCTCAACTGAAAGGGGTAACAGTCTTTCAGCTCTCCCCCACACTCTAAAACATCTTATCCCACAGCAAGCAAGAAGACATTTGATTATTTTGGGTTTTAGTTTTACATTTGGGCCATGAGAGCTTGGCTAACTCTCAAAATTGTCCCACTTGGAATGGTGAGGGCTGCACTTTATGGACTTTGGGATGCTGCCATGTAGAAAAATACACAAGACCTAGACACACCTGAAAACTAAACATCTGGGTGATTCCAGGGTGGTGGGTTTCAGCACCATTTTTGTACCCACAATCCCCTGCAAACCTCCAACTTTGCTGGAAATCACACATTTTTCCCACGTTTTTGTGAGGGAACCTTCCGGAATCTGCAGGAATCTACAAAATTCCTACCACCCAGCATTGTCTCATCTATACCGATAGAAATTCTGCTGCACTTGTCAGCCTAAAAATGTTTTTTTGTAAACTGCCCTTTTGGACCCCCTTTGGTTCCCCCTCAATATCGACATGTTTTTGGCTCTTCTCTTTCACAAGCACTTGGCCCACCTACACAAATGAGGTATCATTTTTACCAGGAGTCTGAGGGGAACTTTGGGTGGTATAACATGTGTCCCAGTGCGGTGATCCCACACAGAAATGTGGGAAAAATTAGATTTTTTAGCTAAATTTGAGGTTTGCTGAGGATTCTTGGCAAGAAAACATTTGGGGACCCACGCAAGTCACACCTCTCTGGATTCCCTCGGGTGTCTAGTTTTCAAACATGTCTGGGTTTGGTAGGTTTCCCTAGAAGGCTGCCGAGCCCAGGACCAAAAACGCAGGCGCCCCCGCAAAAGCAGTTAGTTTTGTATTTGATCATTTTGATGTGTCCAGATAGTGTTTTGGGGCATTTCTTTTTGCGGGCAGTAGGCCCACCCACAAAAGTGAGGGACCATTTTATCGGGAGACTTGGGGGAAGGCTGTGTGGAAGGAAATTTGTCGCTGCTATCTGATTCCAGAACTTTCTGTCACCGAAATGAGAGGAAAATGTGTTTTTTTGGCCAAATTTTGAGGTTTCCAAAGGATTCTGGGTAACAGAACCTGGTCAGAGCCCCACAAGTCACCCCATCTTGGATTCCCTTAAGTGTCTAGTTTTAAAAAATGTGCAGGTTTGCTAGGTTTCCCTAGGTGCCGGCTGAGCTAGAGGCCAAAATCCACAGCTAGGTGCTTTGCAAAAAACAGCTCTGTTTTCTTTGTGAAAATGTGATGTGTCCATGTTGTGTTTTGGGGCTTTTCCTGTCTCGGGCGCTAGGCCTACCCCCACAAGTGAGGTACCATTTTTATCGGGAGACATGGGGGAACGCTGGGTGGGAGGAAATTTGTGGCTCCTCTCTGATTACAGAACTTTCTGTCACCGAAATGAGAGGTAAAAGTGTTTTTTTGGCCAAATTTTCAGGTTTGCAAAGGATTCTGGGTAACAGAATCTGGTCATAGCCTCACAAGTCACCCCATCTTGGATTCCCCTAGGTGTCTAGTTTTCATAACTGCGCAGGTTTGCTAGGTTTCCATAGGTGCCGGCTGAGTTAGAGGCCAAAATCCACAGCTAGGTGCTTTGCAAAAAACAGCTCTGTTTTCTTTGGGAAAATGTGATGTGTCCACGTTGTGTTTTGGGGCTTTTCCTGTTGCGGGCGCTAGGCCTACCCCCACAGGTGA
The DNA here is from genome assembly GCF_031143425.1 of Pleurodeles waltl. Taxonomy (NCBI): domain Eukaryota; kingdom Metazoa; phylum Chordata; class Amphibia; order Caudata; family Salamandridae; genus Pleurodeles; species Pleurodeles waltl. The sequence goes on along the minus strand of NC_090449.1, from coordinate 575,745,521 downwards.
GGTACCATTTTTATTGGGAGACTTGGGGAACACTGGGTGGAAGGAAATTCGTGGCTCCTCTCTGATTACAGAACTTTCTATCACCGAAATGAGAGGTAAAAGTGTTTTTTTGGCCAAATTTTGAGGTTTCAAAGGATTCTGGGAAATAGAATCTGGTCAGAGCCCCACAAGTCACCCCATCTTGGATTACCCTAGGTGTCTAGTTTTAAAAACTGCGCAGGTTTGCTAGGTTTCCCTAGGTGCCAGCTGAGCTAGAGGCCAAAATCCACACCTAGGCACTTTGCAAAAAACAGCTCCGTTTTCTTTGTGAAAATGTGTTGTGTCCACGTTGTGTTTTGGGGCTTTTCCTGTCGTGGGCGCTAGGCCTACCCCCACAAGTGAGGTACCATTTTTATCGAGAGACATGGGGGAACACTGAGTGGAAGGAAATTTGTGGCTCCTCTCTGATTACATAACTTTCTGTCACCGAAATGAGAGGTAAAAGTGTTTTTTTTGGCCAAATTTTGAGGTTTGCAAAGGATTCTGGGTAACAGAACCTGGTCAGAGCCCCACAAGTTACCCCATCTTGGATTCCCTTTAAGTGTCTAGTTTTAATAAATGTGCAGGTTTGCTAGCATTCCCTAGGTGCCATCTGAGCTAGAGGCCAAAATCCACAGCTAGGTGCTTTGCAAAAAACAGCTCTGTTTTCTTTGTGAAAATGTGATGTGTCCATGTTGTGTTTTTTGGCTTTTCCTGTCTCGGGCGCTAGGCCTACCCCCACAAGTGAGGTACCATTTTTATCAAGAGACATGGGGGAACGCTGGGTGGGAGGAAATTTGTGGCTCCTCTCTGATTACAGAACTTTCTGTCACCGAAATGAGAGGTAAAAGTGTTTTTTTGGCCAAATTTTGAGGTTTGCAAAGGATTCTGGGTAACAGAATCTGGTCATAGCCCCACAAGTTACCCCATCATGGATTCCTCTAGGTGTCTAGTTTTCAGAACTGCGCAGGTTTGCTAGGTTTCCATCGGTGCCGGCTGAGCTAGAGGTCAAAATCCACAGCTAGGTGCTTTGCAAAAAACAGCTCTGTTTTCTTTGTGAAAATGTGATGTGTCCACGTTGTGTTTTGGGGCTTTTCCTGTCGCGGGCGCTAGGCCTACCCCCACAGGTGAGGGACAATTTTTATTGGGAGACTTGGGGAACGCTGGGTGGAAGGAAATTTGTGGCTCCTCTCTGATTACAGAACTTTCTATCACCGAAATGAGAGGTAAAAGTGTTTTTTTGGCCAAATTTTGAGGTTTCAAAGGATTCTGGGAAACAGAATCTGGTCAGAGCCCCACAAGTCACCCCATCTTGGATTACCCTAGGTGTCTAGTTTTCAAAACTGCGCAGGTTTGCTAGGTTTCCCTAGGTGCCGGCTGAGCTACAGGCCAAAATCCACAGCTAGGTGCTTTGCAAAAAACATCTCTGTTTTCTTTGTGAAAATGTGATGTGTCCACGTTCTGTTTTGGGGCTTTTCCTGTCGCGGGCGCTAGGCCTACCCCCACAAGTGAGGTACATTTTTATCGGGAGACATGGGGAAACGCTGGGTGGAAGGAAATTTGTGGCTCCTCTCTGATTACAGAACTTTCTGTCACCGAAATGAGAGGTAAAAGTGTGTTTTGGGCCAAATGTTGAGGTTTGCAAAGGATTCTGGGTAACAGAATCTGGTCAGAGCCCCACAAGTCACCCCATCTTGGATTCCCCTAGGTGTCTAGTTTTCAAACCTGCACATGTTTGGTAGGTTTTCCCTAGGTGCCGGCTGAGCTGGAGGCCAAAATCCACAGCTAGCCACTTTGCACAATACAGCTCTGTTTTCTTTGTGAAAATGTGATGTGTCCATGTTGTGTTTTGGGGCAGTTCCTGGCGCGGGCGCGATGCCTACCCACGCAAGTGAGGTACCATTGTTATCGGCAGACATGGGGGAACACAGAATAGCAAAACAAGTGTTATTGCCCCTTGTCTTTCTCTACATTTTTTCCTTCAAATGTAAGACAGTGTGTAAAAAAGACGTCTATTTGAGAAATGCCCTGTAATTCATGTGCTAGTATGGACACCCCGGAATTCAGAGAAGTGCAAATAACCACTGCTTCTCAACACCTTATCTTGTGGCCATTTTGGAAATACAAAGGTTTTCTTGATACCTATTTTTCATTTTTTATATTTCAGCAAATGAATTGCTGTATACCGGTATAGAATGAAAACCCATTGCAAGGTGCAGCTCATTTATTGGCTCTGGGTACCTAGGGTTCTTGATGAACCTACAAGCCCTATATATCCCCGCAACCAGAAGAGTCCAGCTGGCGTAACGGTATATTGCTTTAAAAAATCTGACATCACAGGAAAAAGTTAGAGTAAAACGTAGAGATAAATGGCTGTTTTTTCACCTCAATTTCAATATTCTTTTATTTCAGCTGTTATTTTCTGTAGGAAACACTTGTAGGATCTACACAAATGACCCCTTGCTGAATTCAGACGTTTGTCTACTTTTCAGAAATGTTTAGCTTTCTGGGATCCAGCATTGGTTTCTCACCCATTTCTGTCACTAACTAGGAGGCTGAAAGCACAAAAAATTGTAAAAATAGGGTATGTCCCAGTAAAATGTCAGAATTGTGTTGAAAAATGGGGTTTTCTAATTCAAGTCTGCCTGTTCCTGAAAGCTGGGAAGATGGCGATTTCACCACAGCAAACCCCTTGTTGATGCCATTTTCAGGGGGAAAACCACAAGCCTTCTTCTGCAGCCCTTTTTTCCCATTTTTTTTTAAAGAAACAAAATTTTTGCTGTATTTTTGCTAATTTCTTGGTCTCCTTCAGGGGAACCCACAAATTCTGGGTACCTCTAGAATCCCTAGGACGGTGGAAAAAAAGGACGCAAATTTGGCATGGGTAGCTTATGTGAACATAAAGTTATGAGGGTCTAAGCGCAAACTGCCCCAAATAGCCAAAAAAAGGCTCGGCACAGAAGGGGAAAAGGCCTAGCAGCGAATGGGTTAAGTGGCCATTTCATTGCTTGGTTTATCATATTGGGTGGGTATTTCCTTCCCTTTAGTTTGGATGCTAAGCAGTTTGCCTGTTCCTTGTAGTCTTCAATCTCAGAACAATTTCTTCTTAATCTGAGGAACTGTCTAAAGGGGAGATTCTCCCTGAGGTAGCGGAGGTGAAAACTGTCATACAGAAGTAAGCAGTTCTTAGCTGTAAGTTTCTCATGAATGGGGGTCCTTAAAACTCCTTGGTCAGCTATACTGTTCAAATGTAGAAAAAAACAGTTGTGCATTGCTTATTGTGTGGGTGAACTTCAGAAACTCATCTGGTCTGTTCAACCACCCCAGGAAACACCCCACCATAGATTCTCTCCCTTTCCATATGACCAATACCTCATCAATATATTATTTCACAGCTTGATCTGATGTCTATAGCACCTGGGGGGAGCTTAGGATTTTTTGTGTTTCTAGGTGGTGGACATAGAGACCAGCTATGCTCGGCGCAAAAGTGCTTCCCAGGCCAATGCTGTGTTTCTAAAGGTAGAGAGTTCCCTCAAACTCAAAAAAATGTTTTGGCAGAGCACAATTACAGCATTCCATCACCACTTTACGTCGTGTTTGATACTCCCAGTCCATCTCTAAAAAGACATCTTCGATTATTCTAAGAGTGTCTGCATGTGGAATACTAGTATGCAGACTCTCGATGTCCAGTCCTATTAGAAAGTCTGTAGGTGGGTCAAAGGCTATGTCCTTAATAAGACGTAGTACATCTTTTGTCTCTTTTAGGGAAGTGTCCGTATTCTAAACTATGGGTCCTAGAAAGGCATCATCAAAATAGGATAGGGGTTCCAGAATAGATCCTATGCCTGACACTATAGGTCTACCTGGAGGTGCTTCCAAATTCTTGTGGATTTTTGGAATGGTGTAGAAATAGGGGGTCACCAGGTTGCTGTTGGGTAAGAAGTCCCCCTCTTTTTGGGAGATCCAGTCCTCTGCCTAAGCTTGCTCTACCATGCTACTGATCTTGGTTCCCCATTACTTTTTCATAATTGCATTCATCACCTAGCAGTCTAAGGATCACTATGGTTCCACCTTTGTCTGCTGGTTTTATAACTATATCTGGATTGTTTGCCAGTTCTTTTATAGCTGCCTTTTCCTCCTTCGTGGTGTTGTGAAACACCATTAAAGTACTTGGGTGAGTTTCTCCTACCTCCTTTAGAACTGCTTTTTCAAAAGCAAGCATCTCCACTGGACCTGATGTACTGGGAGAAGTAAATGTGGATTTATTTCTCAGACCTGTGTCCCCCTGTGTCTCAATATCAATGCGTTTCCCTCAAAAAAAGCTCTTAGTTTGATCTTCCTCACAAACTTGTTTATCTCACAGCTAAGTTTGAACTTGTCCAGGGGGACTGTGAATACAAAACCCATGCATTTTTTCCAAAGTTCTCTTTTGATTGTCCGTTAGCCGTTCCTCACTGAGATTCACTACTAAACTAGTCAGCTGCTGGGACCTGCTTGATTATTGTGACTTAGTGAGGTCTCTTTCATCATACTCCTTGTCGTCATCCACCCTTGTTCCTGGGCAGGAGCTCATTGGACTTGGGGTTGCCTTTTCATCTTGCCCCTTGGGCGAACCTGGCCTGACACATTAATTTTATGTTTGCATGCTGTAATGCCAATGCGCACAGAAGCAAACAGAAAGGCGGTAAAGTCGTCCGTTACTTACAAGTTCCTATCCTTAATCTATTGTTCCTCCTTGAAACACATTACTGTGTTAGAATCTACCAAACGGATAAATTAAGCCAACTGATGAAGCAGTATTTTGATCTCAGGAGTGCATCACTAAAGGATAGGCTGCTACGAGTAGTTATATAAAGAGGAAAACAGGGAGGAAGACAAATGCCTTGGATTAATTCAGATCCAAAGGTAATGTGGATAGTAGTGAATATTTAGCCTTAATGTTAGCCAAAAAAGGCACGGATTGGCATGCCCAGTGAAATCTGCTACATGATAACTCTTTCAAATTCTATCACATGCCTTTCACTATAGGCACATAGACAAAAACCTGGATTATAATAGAGAAGTATCAGAGTCCTAACCAATTAGATATTTCCCCAACTCCTTTTTAGAAAGACTAAAAAAAGCAGCTGACAAAGGAGAAACTAAAATGTGCTCTCCAAAATTTGGAACAATCTCTCGCATCCTGACTGAATTACAGGGTGCACTACAAGTGAGACTATATAAGAGGCAATGTCCTGCAACACTGTGTATAGCTGTGCACATGATAAAGATGAGATCTTTATCACGTGCGTGTGCAAGGTGTAAATATAATTAAAACTATTTCTAACTTGGCTACAGCAAACATTTATAAACTGAAAAGGCAAATAAAATTAAGCTTACTCAATTGTATTGCTTTCCCTCGAACTTCCCTTTGGTACGGGTGAATAAATGTTCATTCTCGTAAAATTAATCTCATTTTTTGAGTTCACCATGCTATATATAAGGAAAAAGTAGAAAAATGCGCTCCAGTCCATTGTCTCTAGATGTATCTGTGGCTTTGAATCTCCACGGATATCCTGGAAAAACTTAGAAAAGCAACAATTAAGGGCAATTTTTACTTAAGTAGTTTTGCTTATATTACTAGGTGTTCATTTTCCAGTATATTAATTCATTAGTATGACATAAGTGTTCTAAGGGACATTTAGAGATGTTGGCAACAATGGTCCATCAAGGGATTAACATAATTAAATTTTTACATTTGGAGAGTCCTAATTCTTTTTTCAAAGAAATAGTCTAACTGACTTACAGAATATGGTATGAAACAGTCTTTTAGTTAAGTGTCTCTAAATTTCAATCATTTGGGTGTTTTCCATTATCACCAAAGAGCTTGAAATATAATAATCATGATCCATGCCAACACAGCGAATTGCAATTTTAAATGATTAACTTAGGCCAATTTCAGAGGTAAGCTTTTTCTTTTTTGTATACAAAACTATGAAGCTATGGAGGACATGGGAAAGAAACGTGCAAATGATGGAATTACAGCTATTGGAAGTGTCGGCAATATTCACATATTCTTGTTTAAAGTGTATGCACCACTAGAAAAAATAAACTTTCATGCTTCCCAAATTACATTGAACTGAAAATGTACAAAAATTCAACAAACTCAAGAACCCCTGAAGAGCCAAATGTGCCAACAGGTTAAAACTAACAATATTCGTGAACTGTCCTTATGTTAATGGGCATTGGGACTTTGTTAATATTATATATCGAAAACTGGTTGGAACTCACCTGAAGGGGAGTTTAACAGCTAATTTATCATGTGCTACCAGCACATCATGCCAACTAATAAAATATTGTTTTTGTAATTGAAGTAGCCTTTAGCGTGATGTGAAAACACCAGTTTGTGACTGTCTCTTCAAGAGAGAACTCTAATGTAATCACTGGCCTAAAGTGTGGAATCTTGGTATTCTCATCTGGACTTTATTTGACTGTACTCGCAGTGCGCAAATAGACCAGAGTCTGATGATTAGTCCACTGGCTGCAGCTGGCTCATTATGCTCTGAGTGAAGTTGTTTCCATTGCCAAGAGTTACCACATGGGTACCTTCGAGTAGTAAGTTACTGGTGATGAAGCAGAAGGACAGAGAAAAAGAAAAAGCTGACCTAGGTTTTTATCAAAATATTAATAAAACGTTTGGGGATTGATGTTCAGTGTACCTGGTATGTAATGTTTGAGATATTAACCACCCACAACTACCAAGGGGATTACTTTATGATGTCTACCTATTTGAATTTAGCTCCTAAGATCTGCAAAGATATGGTCCTTTGTGCTGATTTTTTATTTAAGGGGAGAATTCCATTAAATCCTAAAACCAATAACGTGTAGTTACGACTTGCAAGGTGGGTTTCATCTCATTCTGCTGTTCTGAAATCCGGAGTGGTAAAGGTCGAAGACTTTTAGAGAGTCAAATTTGAACCTAAAGCAAGGGAAAGCTTTTGGATTGACATCAAGTCCTACAACCCGGATCTGTGGAATGCTGACTATCGGTATTTCTATCGCCTATATTTAAGGAACTACCTCAAGGTACAGTGAGTAAACTGGTTGTTCGAGTACTATAATCAAATATATGATTTTATGAGTCAAAGGTAATTCAAATCAGAGAACAGATTAAGAAACGTTTTTTTCTCCAAGATAAACTCCCTGCCTAGGTGATCTTGGATCAATTTTGAAAAGATATTTGAACATCTGATTGAGACTAGATTATCAGATCTGTAATCCAGTTCTTCCTTGAACCTCTGTCCAGTACTGTGTTTAGTAAAATGAAGAAGTAATATTTCATAGTCTTTGAACCATTCTAAACCTTTGCTGTCTGGATCAGTTGCACGTGAATTTAAAGTAGCATCAAATCCCTCTCCTCTCCCACAGAATTGAGCTAATTCACAGCCCATTTTCTCCTATAGTCACAGTTCTTCAAATCTAACCTGCAATCTAATGCCACTGAATCAGTGCACATGGCTGTACTGGACGACCTGATGATATTTCAAGATGGTGGAGGTACTAGTGCACTTATGATATTAGATTTGCTGCTTAGCTTTTGTCAGACAGTTCAATCAATATTTTCATCTCGTTTTACATACAAGCCACAGTATCTCACTTGTTTGGATGTGGGGTTGAGTAGGATTTTGTAAAGTGACCCTATTAGGCCTTTATCTTGCCTTATTTTGTCCACTCCACTTCGCTTTTACATGTATGCTGCTGATACCCAGACCATTCTCCAATTAAATGAGATAGTGGATGCCTGCTGCCAACCCTCAGCAGTGCACATAGTAATTAGGGACTGGAGGAGCAGCCACGGCTCAAAATGTATTCTACTAAGATGAAAGCAGTGGTGGTGAAGGATCCCCCTATACTGTCAGAAAACCTCTTGAACTTCTAAAGGGGGCCCTTGCCCTGACTCACTGTAAGGGGCCCAAAACTCAGGATGTAAGATTCAATTTCCTCGTCTTTAATCCTGCAAGTTTCCTCTTGTAATTATCTACTTGAAACAACTGAAAATAATGCATCTTTGTTCGTTATGTCTGTATGAGGCAAGGTAATGACAGCATTAACTGTTCGCACTAAGATTATGTGAATTTATTATATCTTCGAATCTTCATTGTAGCACCCTCTCCAGCCTGGTACCAGCTGTATGGTTAGGCCACACAGAGCTGTAAATCACACACCTTTATTCCTCTGCATGTATCTGCGTACTATAGTATTCTAAAGCAAACTCTCATGCCTGCTATTCTAGCAGTTGAGTCTCACACTGATACAGAGTCCTTGGGGAGCCATAAAGGTTTTGTTCAAACCATGCAAGACACTACATCTCCCTCACTGTTAAATGAAAAATTGCTAATTTTTACACATCATTAGACAGACACAAAATCTATATATACAGAAACATGTACAACTATATCTCACCAATTAATCTTAGTGCTTTGATCTGTCTACCCGATCTGGTTACTGGAAGCTGTGAATGGTCACCTTCAATGTCAGAAATTGCCAAGGATTGTCATGAATCATTGAATTTTCACAATTAGTATTTATTTTACGATCTCGAGCTAAAGATCGATGAAACACAGGCCGGAAGTACAAAAAGTCTCTGGTAAGGGACTTCCCAAATTGGTGGTAAGTCACCAAGTGTCCTTTGGTAGACACTACTTGAAACGGTTCAGCATCATAAGGAGCATCTGATTTTCTTTTCCATAGTTGTCAAGCGATCACCAAATCTCCCTTTTGGAATGAGAGGTCTTTCACAAGTCGCCTCTTTGTCTGCATACATTTTCATTTTCTGTTTGTGAACGAATTCCCACGTACTAATCAAGTTTTCATTAGTATCTGTTGTGGTGGTCCATTGGGGTATGTTGGTTGCCAGTGTTCTCCCGAACATCAAAGTCCCAGGACTGTCACCTGTGGTCGAGTGGGGTGTTGAACGACAAGCTTGCAGAGTAGAGTTCAGCACTGTTCTTAAATTGAGCTTCCCAAGAGCTGTACGCTGCAATTCTTTCTTTAGCATACTTATAATACGTTCATCATGTCCATTGGCTTGTGGCCACAAGGGTGTTATCTTTTGATGTTTCACATTCAGATGCTCCAGAAATTCCTTGAATTCTTTGTTGTTAAAGGGTGGGACATGGTCCAATTTTACAATAGACGGCAAACCACATGTTGCAAATATGCCATCAAGTTTCTCAAGCACTCGTTCATGTGTCGTGGATGAAAGAACTTCGACCAATGGAAAAAGTGAATATTCATCTATCATCACCATTAAAAGATGTCCATTACCAAGAGGACCAAAGAAATTGATTACTACTTTCTCCCAGGCATGTTTGGGGAGTTCTGGCATATTAATGTTGAGGCACATTGGTTGACAGGAAATTGCATATGTGACAGACTTTGAGCCCCCTTTCAACTCTTTCAGCTAGGTATGGAAACCAAACGCTCTCGAAGAGCTCTTTTTGTAGCAACAATACCACAATGTCCTTTGTGAGCCACTTCTATCACTTTTTGTCGTAAACTCTTTAGAATCAGGATCCTCGCACAATAACTCCTTCATGGGTTATGGATAATTAATCCTTGACATTCTTGTACTTTTGATATTCTCTATCATTACTTAGGTGTTGATCATGTTTGTTCCAAGACTGATGTGTGATTATGGCCCTCATTACAACCCTGGCAGTTGGTGTAAAAGTGGTGGTAATACCGCCAACAGGCTGGCGGTAATTACCAGCAAATTATGACCATGACGGATAGATCTCTGATAGACAGCTACTTTACCACACCGACCACCAGGGTGGAAACAACAGGCACCACGGCGGTAGCCACCTACAGCCAGGCGGAAGTCAATGTTCCGCCCACCATATTATGACCCTGGAAACCGCTACCTTTTCCGGGCCGGTACCAACGACATCAAAAGCCTGGCGGAAACACTGCACAGAAGTGAAAGGACTCACCATTAGAGATACAGGGAAGAACCACACCGCCATGGAGCCAGAGCTGCATGTCTTCCCCATGGTCTTCTACGTGCTGCTCCACCACGAACACCAACAAAGGCGAAGACGATGACGGTGAGTACAGCCGCCTAGCACATATGGGAGGGCGAGAGGAAAACTACAGTGACACACACACGCACAACACACACCCCATACACACACACACCATACACACAACCAGATGCACAAGAAAACAAGTTTTTCCCCCTAAATCCGCTGAATAATGCAAGGACAAAATTAATTTACTAAAGTGAGTGTATATGATCAACACAGTATATATAGAAATTTAGCCAATGTAACAGATATTTACAGTTGTACAGTTCAAGGGACAATGGCCAGTCCTCAGTTTACGTGGGCCACTCTGCCACAGGCCAAAGTCCAAGGCCCCACTAGTCACCTACATCAACACAGAGAGAACACTGCAGGGGCATCAGTTGGGAAATAGGCAGGCACTTCAGGGGGAGGTGGACGGGGGGCACCTCAGCCGGGAGATGAAACAAGACCACTGGTTCTGGAGCGGGCAACATGCCCTTTGCGTGGTCCTGGGGAGTTCAAGGCCACAGTCTCTCGAGTGGGTGACTTGCCCATTTGCTCTGGGGGGGGGCAACATGCCCTGTGCTTGGTCCTGGGAAGTGCAAGTCCACAGTCTCTCTATGGGGGCTAGCCCGCTTGCTATGGAGGGGGCAACATGCCCTGTGCTTGGTCCTGGGGAGGCATCCCCTGCAGCCTCGGACGGCTGCTCCGTGTTGGTGGTGGTGGTGCTGCTGGTGGGGGGAAGCTCCTGCCCATCCCCTGCAGCCTCGGATGGCTGCTCCATGGTGGTTAGTGGTGGGGGCTCCGTCACAGTTCCAGCCCCCAGCCCCCTTGCTCTTCCTGCCTGCTGGTGCAGGCTCCTTGCTCTTCCTGGAAGCAGCTGGGACAGGCTCCTTAATCTTCCTGGCAGCAGCTGGAGCAGACTCCTTGCTCTTCCTGGCAGCAGCTGGGACAGGCTCCTTTCCCTTGGGGCTGCCTGGTGCAGGCTCCTTCATCTTCAGGACATGTGCCCTGGCTCCTTTTCCACCACAAGTGGGTATGTTGATGGCTGGACCCTTGGACTGGGCGCCTGAGGTGCTTAGCTGGGTTCTTCCCTCCCTGGCCATACGTGCAGGGCGGGGGAGAGGGGTAGGGAAGAGGTCAATGGTGGATAGGAAAAGTTTTTTAGGGATACTGGGGTGGGAAGCAGGAGAAGGCTTGGGAGTGGAGGAAGAGGGAGTGGTTGTAGGAGGTGTCTGTTGATTTTGGGTGCAGGTGCATGGACTGGATGCTGTTGAGAGGTGGATGGCTGTTGGGTGTCTGAGTGCTTGCGTTTGTGTACCTTGGGAGGGCGGCACAAACACAATGGGAGAGGACACAGGGGATGTGTGCATGGCTGTTGTGGAGGTGTCTGCCAGTGTGTGCCAGTGAGGTGTGTGTTCTGCTAGGTGTGGTGGTGATGCTGGTAGTGGATTATGGTGTAGTGCATGCAGGCGTGAGTGGGAGGGAGGTGGAGGAGGGGGACACAGTGGAAATTGTGGATGTTGGTATGTCTGCATCTGGACGGTGTTTGTGTGAATGCCTGGGGGATGAAGTGTGGTGCTTGTGTTTGCCTGAACCACTCTTGTGTGTTGTCTTCTGTGCATGCTCTTCTGCCAGTGTGCTTGGGATAGGTTGGGGTTGAGAAGATTGGGATTGGGCAGAGGAAGTTGGAGGTGGGAGGGTGGAAACAGGGACAATGGCTGCCATCAGAGAGGAAGCCAGAGCCTGGATTGATCACTGTTGGGCCGCCAAGCCAGTGTGAATGCCCTCCAGGAATACATTAGTCTATTGCATTTGAGCTGCAGCCCCTGGATGGCATTCACAATGGTTGACTGCCCTACAGAGATGGATCTCAGGAGGTCAATAGCCTTCTCACTCAGGGCAGCAGGGTTCACTGGGGCAGGGCCTGAGGTGCCTGGGACGAAGGAGATGCCCACCCTCCTGGGTGAGCGGGCACGGGCAACTCGATGAGGGGCTGCTGGGAGGGCAGTGCTGGTACGGGGTGGCGGCTGTACCTGTAGCTGGGTGGTCACAGGGGTGTCCGCCACCACCAGGGAGCTTCCATCAGGGGAGGTATCTGGGTCAGAACTGTCCCATCTAGTCTCTGCAGTGGTGCTCCCCTTGCCCTCCGTCCTACTGGTGCCCTCAGCATACACAGCACCCTCACACACAGAGAACAGGCCTATGCAATATGCATTGCACTACCATTGATAATGCTAGCCAGGTATGAAGCAGGGCACACATCGCCAAATCCTGCACACCTGGGACCCACGCAGCCCTGACTAGTAGTGGATGCTAAGAGCTAGGTAGCTGGACTATCCCTTCAAAACCCTAGCCATCAGGGGACCTAAGCTGCAATTTCAGGCCTGGTCAAGGGGCACCCACTGACACAAATCCCCCACCCGGATACCACCCCACCAGGCATTAGTAGTAATGATAGGCACTGTACTCACCCCCTTGTGGCTGCTGTGATGCCCTCAAGTGCCCATCCAGCTCTGGATAGGCCACCACCAGTATGCTGGCCATCAAGAGGGACAGTGTTCAACGGGCACCCATTCCTCGTTGGGAGGCCATCCCCAGCTGGGCCTCCACGGTCTTCCGTGCCCAGCACCTCAGGTCCTCCCACTGTTTCCGACAGTGGGTGCTCCGCCTGCCATAGACCCCCAGGGTCCACACCTTCCTTGGCGATGGCACGCCATAAACCCTTCTTTTGATGGGCGCTGACCTGCAGAGGCAATACAGACGTGAAAATAGTATTAGTCAGACAGTCCTGCCTGTTACACTTATGGCCCACCATACCCCTTCACGTCACCATTTGCACACACATGGCCCAGCACACAACCAACACGCCACCCAGAGGACATCCACCCACCCCCTTACACGAGGTCTTCACACACCACTCCATGCATTCATGCTACATGCATCGTGCCCACAATGTACTCCCTTGTTGGTCTGGAGGGCCATACAGCAGTCCTTACTAGGGTAGGACCCCATCCACCAGTCTCTCCAACTCTGCCAAAGTGAAGGCAGGGGCCCTTTCCCCAGTCACATGGGCCATGGTAGGTTCCAGACACAGGTCACAGCAGCACATGCAGTTTAGGTTTCTCCTGTTGAAGATCAGGTAGCAAGTGAGGAATCTGATATAAAATGGCAGTCACGTCCACGTCGGTGCATACCATCACCGCCGGTGTAGATGACCATTGGCCACTGTAACCCATAGGGCTTATTGGTATCCAATGAGGAGTTGCACGGCAGTTCCCGACCGCCTCCCGCAACGACGCACAACGTCAGCGGAATTACCTCACTTCCACCTGTCCTTCCACACAGGACAGGCGGATGCCATTTCAGGCTTGAGGGGCAAACCCTGGATAATTGGTGCATCACTCTTTAAATTTAGACAGACTGGACAATTCACACTTACCCATTGCAAATTAACAGCATGCAATGTTCTGTTGCACCCCGATTGTTTGTTTTGTGACTGGCTCCTCACTCTTTTGCCCCATAGATTGCTACCGCTGCAGATGAATAGGAGATGGAGACATATCCCCATGTACATATCCATTATCCTCACCTATAGACTGGACAGGGCCATAATCACAGAGCAGTGTGCCCAACTGGAGCCTGACCTGATATCTGCTATCTGACAATACTGGGATCCCCCCTTTTTGTGCAAGTTCTATCTGTGCTCCATTTCCTGGCAACTGGTTCTTTCCAAGTGGAAGTGGGCTTGGCAGCATGAATGTCACAGCCAATGTTCTCAATACTGCTGACAAGACTGTTGTCTGCCCTGATTAAACACTTGCAGCAACATTGTATTTCCCCAGGTGGATGATTTGGCCACATGGAAGTCCAAGTTCAATGCAATGGGACATATCCCCAACATAATAGGTGCGACCGATGGGACACATATTGCATTAGTTCCCCCCGTCAGAATGAACAGGTGTACAGAAATCATAAGAGCTTCCACTCTATGAATGTACAGATGGTGTGCTTGGTGGACCAGTACAACTCCCACATCAATGCTAAGTATCCTGGGTCGGTGCATGATGCCTTTGCCCTGAGGAATAGCAGCATTCCAATTGTGATGGGCTAACTACAGAAGCACAAGGTGTGGCTAATAGGTGAGCCCTGGTCCCCACCCAGTATATGTTGGTGTATGGGTATGGTGTGGACCATATAGGATAGTGTGTGGCTAAATGTTGTCCCTCAATATTTTCAGGCGACTCTGGCTACCCCAATCTATCTTGGCTGCTAACCCCTGTGAGGAATGCAGGACAAGGGCAGAATAACGTTACAATGAGGCACATGGGCAACCCAGAAGGATTACAGAACTGACCTTTGGCCTCCTGAAGGCCAGGTTCAGATGCCTCCATCTGACAGGTGGATCCCTGAGCTACTCACCCAAGAAGGTGTGCCAGATAATAGTGGCATGCTGCATGTTGCACAACCTTGCCCTGAGACGCCATATGCCTTTGCTGCAAGAGGAGGAGGCTTGACATGCCCATGTGACAGCAGTGGACCATGTGGACAGTGAGGATGAGTAGGCAGAGAATGAGGAGGAGGACAACAGAACAGCAGTCATCAGACAGTACTTCGAATGACACATAGGTAAGACAGTGTTACTTCACATTTCATTATAATTATATTTAATTTCTATGCCACTGGCATGCTGTTATTTCCCACTTCTATGCCCACTTACTGTACCCTTTGGCAATTCATTTAACAGATTTTGGTGCCTCACAATAGTTCTGGGTGTGATCACTGCAGCCAGCTACAGGTCATTAACATATGCTCATTTACGGTACATTTGAATTGTTTGAACCTGTTTAAATGAATACACATTTGAAAAATATGACATACTCCATACCTCTATTTTTTCCAAGGGTGTTTATTGAAGTGCTAGGTAAAAGAGGGGCAAGAGCAAGGGGAGGGGATGTGGTGATGATGGAGGAAAGTCCAGGGTATTGTTCCAGTCCGTTTGTAGCACAGGTGCATTGTCCAAGGGGACATAGGAAGGGGCGCAATGGCAGTTCAAGGTGGATAGGGTGACTGTGAGGGACACAAGGGTGAAAATCAGGAGGGTCTCATTTCCTGGCAGGGTCTTGGCAATCGTCTCAGGGTTCAGTCTGGATCGCAGGGAACGTTTGCAGGGTGGTTCTCATTCTGCAGGAGGAGGGGTGCTGGTGGCCCGTTGGTCCTGTGGCAGGCCTCCTGTCCACTAGCGGCAGCGGAGGTGGAAGGCAGTTCAGATGTCTGGCTAGTGGCAGGGGCCCGCTGTTGTGATACTGCCTCCCTCATAATATTGGCTATGTCTGCCAGCACCCCTGCTTTGAAGACCAGGGTGGTGTTGATGGCCTGCAAGTCCTCCCTGATCCCCCGGTACTGTCCCTCCTGCAGCCACCTGTTCTCCTGCACATTGTCCAGGATCAGGCCCATTGTGTCCTGAGAATGTTGGTAGGCTCCCAGGATCTCTGCAAGTGCCTCCTGGAGAGTCGGTTCACTGGCCTGTCCTCCCCTTGGCGCACAGCATTCATCCCAGTTTCCCTGTTGTCCTGTGCTTCTGTCCCCTGAACCGCCACTGACACCGACCCCAGGTCCCTGAATGTCTTGCCGGCAAGGTGTGGCCTGGGGTCCCTGTAGAGGTGGACACACTGCTGATTGACGTGTCCTAGGGACAGAGGTATGGGTACGCTGGGTGGGTGCTTTGGTGGTGTTTCCTAATGGGGGATGCTCTGTGGTGGTGTGTGACTGGCCCTGGATAACCGGCTGTCCAGAGGTCCCTGATGGGCCAGATTGGTCATCCAGATCATGAAGTCCAGAGTTGCTGTCATCACTGTGAGCATCTTCTGTGGGGGGACTGGATATTGCTGGCACCTCCTCTCCGCTATCATTGGCTGGGATACCTGTGAGGATGTAAATGCTGTGTTATTGTTTATGTGTCTGACATAGTGTGCATCCGTGGCTTGTCCTATTTGGTTGTATTTGCCCTGGCAGTTTTCACTTGTGTACGGTGGTATGTGGTGGCATAGCTGATTCTCTCTAGTGTGCATGCTTTAGTGATAGGTGTCCATGCAGGTCTATGAGTGGTGTCCATGCATTGGTATGGTATGTCAGGCTTGGCATTGGGATGAGTGAGATGGGATGGTGGGGTGTGTGGGAAGTGTGGAGTGATGGGAGTGAGGGTGTGGGAGGGGGTATGTGATGGCATGCAGGTAGGGGGGTAGTAGTAGTAGAGATTTGACTTACCAGAGTCAAGTCCTCCTCCTACTCCGGCCAGGCCCTCAAGATGTATGATTGCCAAGACTTGCTCCTCCCATGTTGTTAGTTGTGGGGGAGGAGGATGGGGGTCCACAGTCAGTCCTCTGGATAGCAAGTTGGTGTCTTGCTTGTATGGAATGTACATTCCCCTGTAGGTCGTTCCACCTCTTCCTGATGTCATCCCTAGTTCTTGGGTGCTGCCCCACGGCGTTGACCCTGTCCACGATTCTCTGCCATAGCTCCATCTTCCTAGCTATTGATATCTGCTGCACCTGTGCTCCAAATAGCTGGGGCTCTACACTGATGATTTCCTCCACAATGACCCGTAGCTCCTCCTCTGAGAATCTGGGGTGTCTTTGTGGTGCCATGGGTGTTGTGTGAGTTGTGTAGGTGAGGGTGTGTAGGGTGATGTGTTGGGGTGTGTGATGTGGGGTGCGTGGGTGGTGTATAGGTGTAGGTAGTGTGTGGCTCTGGATTTGTCTGTGGTCGTGGTGTCTGTCTCGTGCCAATGGTTTGTAGTCGTAAAGGGTTGTGGGTACTGTGAGTGTGTGTTTTATAGTGGTGTGGGTGTGGTGTGTATATGGGTGTCAGGAGTGTGTTGTTTGAATTGTCCAATGTGGTGTTGTTTTGTTTGAGTGTGTGTATTTTAAGCGTGGCGGTATGTACTGCTAATGGTTTACCTCAGTTGAATGTCCTCCGTGGTGATTCGTGGGTCATAATGTGATGGGCATAGTTCTGTTGGTGGAACGGTGTGGAATTTGATACAGCCAGTTTATCACTGACCTTTGGTGTGGCGGATTTGTGTATGTGGCTAAATAGTGATGGATTGGTGTATGTGTGTCGTAATATGGTGAACGGATATCTGCCGCAGCAGCAGTATGTTGGCGGCAGTCAGCGTTGCGGTAAGTGGGATTTACCGCCAATGTCATGATGAGGGCCTATGTCTTTTAACCTTAACATGTCATTATCATGACTTGTAGCAGTGATGATCTGGGCACACAATATAGTAGATGGTATACCTGACTTGACAATGAAATTGATGTAGGCCTCAGTTGTTTTGGAAGGACTGCCATGACCTTGAATAGGCCCTCTCGAAAAGCAGTCAGCGCGATTTTGATCTTTTCCAGGTCGATGCACAATAGTATAGTTGTACTCTTGCAATCGTAGTCCCCATCTTTCTTTTCGAGGAGGCATCTTGGCCTTTGGATTGCCAAAGATAGTCAGCAATGCTTGATGATCAGTCACCAACGCAAAAGGTTTTCCATACACAAATACATGGAAATGTTCACAAGCCCATTTCACAGCCAAACTTTCATTTTTGAGCTGTGAGTAAGCATGTTCTCTTTGAAATAAACAATATGTCTTCCTGTATTTGGAGGTCCACTATGCTGTTCAAGTATAGTACCTAAACCGAAAGGGCTAGCATCAACCATGGCATTGGACCAGCGGAATGATCAATGATCTCACAGCTTCTTGTAAATGAAAAGCAACTTGTCATTGTCTCTGAGCAACAGGACGGACATTCTCATTAATATGCAGTATTACTTTCATAGTCTTGAACTTTCGCAAACCATGAAACAATGAAAGGAACTGACTAACTGTCTTGTGATGAGCATTAAGGTTGTGATTCACTGAAATCAGTCCCAGGTCAGCAGCCTTGTTGTAACTGAGCAAACAGGCATTTGCTGCTACCTCAACTCTTCATGGGTGTTGATGCAGACCAAATGTATACTTTGGTCTTTGACAGCATGAGCCTCACTAACGGTGACAATTCTTTGTATTTTGCTTTTGGCATTATATTTATTGAAGCACCACTATCAATGATGAAAGGCATTGAACATCCATTTATTTTCAGTGTATTCTTAGGACGGTCTTTGTATGATTTTGTTATTTTGACATGTCGAATTTACTTTGACTTTTCTCCTCACAGGCAACCAGTTCGATATGTGCATGTTTCTCTGAGGTAAGCATTCAAATGGCACAAGGACTTTCACCTAATAATGAGGCTAAAGAACTGATGATTTAGATGATGATCAACCTCGTTTAGTATCTATTTGCCTCAGCTGATGTTGCCGCTTGGTCTTGTGGGCAAGTTTCACATGTTGTTTCTGGAATGTCCGGGTGGCCATTTTGTTTTCTCGTTGTGACGCACTTAGGCCCATATTTATACTTCAATTGCGCCAAATTTGCGTAATTGTTTTACGCAAATTCGGCGCAAACCTAACTCCATATTTATATTTAGCCGCTAGACATGTCTAGTGTCAAAATTTTGGAGTTAGCACCCTTTTTTGGATGTGTGCACCTAACTTGCGTCAATGAGATGCAAGGTAGGCGTTCCCATCTAAAAAATGGTGCTAATCCCATAGCCCCATATTTATCCCCTGTGCTAAAATGACGCACGGTTGGGAGGAGGGGCTAAATAACGGTCCAAAGCTTGCTCTGCACCATTATTTAACGCCTGGGTTATACCAGGCGTTAGGGGACCTGTGGACACATTTCCATGGTTAAACACCAGAGAATGGGCCCACAGGTGCCCACCCCAAGCCCCAGGAACACCCCCGAACCACACCAGGGGGACACCAGAGGATGGGGGACTCCATCTCAGGAAAGTAGGGTAAGTATAGGTAAGTATTAAAAAAAAAAAATTGAGTGCTATTGGGGGCCCTGACATGGGCTTCCCTGCATGGCACTGGGAGGAATGGCCATGCCTGTGCTGGCCAATGGGGTGGTGGGCATGACTCCTGTCTTTTACAAGACAGGAGTTATGTGGTATGGGTGGTTTTGCATCAGGAAATGACGCTAGGCTGGTTAGAGGCATTTTTTTTTGCCTCTAACCAGCCTAGCATCATTTTCGGAGGCAATGGCCCCTTCACCCGTACTGCCACCGCCACCCGGCAAGCGTCATTTTTGTTGATGCTAGCCCAAGCTTAGCTCCAGCTTCAAGCTGGTGCCAAACGTTTTGGTGCAGTTTTACATAAAAGAAATACAAATATGTTCCTTACTTTTTCATTCGCTCCGCACATCGTCACTAAATGGTTCTCTGTACAAAGCCTTTGCATATTTTACAGCCTGTAAGACACTCCTTTGTGTGGAAATGCAAATCCACACCTGAAACACAACTTCTTTTTGCATGAGGACATCACTTTGTGTCCTTCAGTCTTTTGTTTAAATTTTTTTTCAAACTCATGACTGACTCGTACGGGGCACCTCCAGCTTCCTGTCTGCAGCTTGTCTCATTACGTTCTTCAGCTCTGGCAGCCATCAGCACTCCCTCCAGACTAAGGGTTTCTTTCAGCATTCGTCTTCTGAATGCATCGCACAAGCATCCATCGATCACTCTAAGCCGCATGGCTTCTTCATCATTAAGTTCATTGAACTTACAGTGTTTGATGAATGTGTTGAGTCTTTCCATGAATTCATTTCACCAACCCTTTGACGTTCATTTTTTTTTTTTGTCCTCATACACCTCTGGCTGCTAGTCAACTCCATATTTCCTGATCGCACTCTCTCGTATGTGGAGATGACTAATGCCAGGGAGCCCAGATCTCTCTCATTTGAGCCCTAGCGCAGGAATCTGCCTCCAAGGAAAGAGAGTAATCAGGCCCCTAATCATAGGACGCAAACATGATAGTGCACCCCAGTCCTGTATTACTGTCCGGGATCCCTCCATTCCAGCAGCCGTTACAATATTTTAACTTTCTTTTCCTTATTTAAATTGTTCGCCTCCATGTCCATCTTTGATGTGCTAATAAGGGCATCAAGCCAGGCTATATATGAAGGGGACGACTCAGATGCCCATTTTCGACAAATTTCCGGCCTAGCCAAGAGTACTGCATAGAACAATACTGTCTTCGTCACTCTGCTACTTGCTTCCCCTTCTTCCGGTATACTAAAAATTACTGAAGGAAGACTCACTGAAATATATTGCTTCACAATGCTTGAGACCGGTTTGCAAACCTTTTTCCAAAAGCTGTACACTGCTGAACATTCCAAGAACATATGAATATCGGACGCACTCAGTAAGCCACATTTTGCACAGCTAACTGCTTCTCCCCCTCTCATCTTAGAAAGTTTATGGGGGAGAAGAAAGCCCTGTGAGGATAAAAAGATGATTCCTCCTTAATGAGGCAGGTTTAACTACCTTAAATAATATATGCATTGATGTTTCCCACCATACTTGTACTTGACCTGGGGGAATCACCGCCCCCCAAAGGGAGTCAGGTAGCTTAAAGTCACCATCCAACGTATCCAACATACCCCAAAACCAACTTGAAACCTTCTTCAACCTCCAATGATTTTTAATTAAATCAGCCTCGAGCTGATTTACAGACCCCAGACTAACTGTGACCCTCTGTATCCAATTCCTTAATTGAATGTACTTCAACCTAGAGAGGTCTCCTCTTGTCTGCTCCTTAAATTCAACCCAAGTTAGTAGAGAACCATCCCTAACTAGGTCCCCCCCCAAAATTCAACCCCGCTGTCTTAAGGGGCAAAGCCAATACATCTGTTAAGCACTCGGGGGTACCCGGGGAGTCCCAAACCGTAGCCCATTGACTATAATGCTCTATTTTTGCTGCTTGCTGTAACTTGTACCAAGGTTTAGCTGCATCTTGTAGTATTTTCAATCTCACTTTCTTGAAGAATTTAGGGTTACTGAATTTATATAGAAAGTATTTTACTGCGCCTTTTTCCGTGGTTTCCATAAATCTGAACATCTCTCCAACCGCCTAACGGTCCGGGGAGGAGAATAGCATTCTAACATTAAGGTGAAATGCCAACGCATAGTAATGTAAGTAAGGAAGTGTAAGGCCCCCCTTTTCTTTTCTTCTGCGCAGTTTTTTCCATGAAATCCTGGGGCCTTTTTGCACCCAGATAAAAGAGTTTATTTTCTGTTGAAGCGTGACCAGGGTTTTTTTATCCATTTGTAAGGGGACAGAATTACAAATGAAATTCAGCTTAGGTAAAATTATCATTTTGACCAAATTGACCCTTCCAATAATTGTAAGAGGAAGGTGAACCCATCCTAACATTAGCTTACTACATTGCCACTGTCTTGATATTAACCGCCGCTATTTGTTCCAAATCCTGCACAATTGATAGCCCTAAATACCTCATTGAATTAGTAATATGCCAGTTATCACCCTTCAAGTTTCATGCCATCTTCTCTGTTTTATCGGGGTTAATATGATAAACCAAGATCTTTCCAAATTCCTCTTCAGGATTCAATAAAGTAGGTAAGGCTGTAGATAAGTTAGAATTATAAACTAGGAGCCCATCAGCAAATAGAGCAACCTTCTTCACCCACCCCTTGCTACTAAAGGGAGAAATCTAGGATTCTGCCTAATCCTTCTAGCCAAAGGCTCAATGTACAAAACAAACAACAGGGGAAAAAGAGGGCAACCCTGTCTAGTACCCCTAATGATCCTGAAGGAGTCAGTTAGCTTCCCATTTATGAGGACCCCAGCCTTCTGGCGCATGATAAATTAATCGAATTGCCCGGCAGAACTTAGTACACAAATTGTTTAGTTCGAGGACCGTATTTAAATAATTCCAATTGACTCTGTCAAAAGCCTTCATCGCATCTAGGGCTGTAACAGCCAGTGGTTCTTGGTATGTAGCAGCTAAATCAATAGCGCCAATTAAATTAAACATTTGTTCATACAGGACTCTATTCCAAATAAAACATTTCTGGTCCGGGTGAATCAAGTTGCTTATCACCCCACTTAACCTATTTGCTAATATTTTAGCAAATAGCTTATAATCGCTATTTAACAAAGATATTGGTCTGTAGGATTTGCATCTCACTGGAGATTTTCCTGGTTTTAAAATAAGAGAGATAGTTGCCTCACGCCAGGAAGCAGGCAATGGGACTATCGTTCAAAAATATCAAAAAATAATTGAAGGATTAACGAAACTATGGTATCATCCAAAGCTTTGTAAAATTCAACAGGGATGCCATCTGGTCCCGCCACTTTCCCCCTCTTACTCTCTTTTAAAATTGCTCTTATTTCCCTCTCTGTAATAGATCTAGTCAGCTGAGTTTGATTACCCTAAGACGAGGAGGATGTCCATATCCAACCAATCACCAACTGCGTCATCCCGTACTTCCCTCTCCTCTGTATAGAGTTGTCAGAAGAACTTTTGAAAGGCCTCTTCTATACCATCAGGGGATATAAGCCTAACCCCGACTGACTGTCCACTAACTCATTTACACTATTTCGTGATTGATCCCTCTTAATCTTTCAAGCTAGTAATCATCCCATGCTTTCTCCATATTCAAATTGGGCTTGCTTGCTTGCCTTCCATCTTTTTGCAATCCTCAACTGCAAAATGGATTCCATCTGCTGCCTCAACCGACTTATCCTATTGTTCAAACGCTCCTTATCTCCCCCTATGCATACTGAGTTTTACATAACAGGATTTCCTGCTCTATACCATTCAGTTCCTCCTGATACCGCTTGTTTCTATAACTAACAAGACCTATAATCTTTCCCCTAATCACAGCCTTAAAGGTATCCCAAACCAGAATTGTACAAGCAGACCCCTGATTAATTCTGAAAAAATACTCAGCCTTCTTATGAAGGAGACCGATGACTTCCTCCTCCAATAACAAAGTCCGACCAAAGTCCATCATGTCCCACCTGCTTCCTGCGGGCAACTCATCCTTAAAATCACTGCTGCATGGTCTGGTAAATGAGCAGGTGAATACGTAATGTCCTCTACCAGACCACACACCAAGTGATCAACTAAAAAATAGTCAATCCGAGAGGCATCACCATACTTTCTATTGTGAAATTAAAATCTCTGCTTCCCCCTAACCCTCTGCCTCCACAAATCACATAGTCGAAAATCTTTCATCATCAATTTGGGACTTTGATGTACCCATTGACCTACATTTTACTGACCTATCTAGTTTGTTATCTAGAACCACATTAAAGTACCCAGCCATAATAATTGGACCTGAAAACTCCAAGAGGTGGGAGAAGACCATTCTGATGGGTTCTACGTCACCGCAATTCGGACCATAAAAACCTACTAAATTGAATTTCCTACCACCCAGCTGCAGTCTAGCTATAATCCATCTGCCTCATCTATCCGCTATCACCTCTGACAGTGTTGAGTTTACCCGCTGTTTAACTAGATTTGCAACCCCCTTAGAATTAAAGTTATGCTCAGTACTAACAAAATATCGTACTCATTTATGAGTTTTGAACAGGGTTATGCTTTCCTCCTTAGTTAAATGTGTTTCTTGCAGGATTATTACATGAGCTGGGGAGTCCCTAAGAAACTGCAAGATTTTTCTAGCCCTCCCTTTATCCCGCAGGCCATATTCCAGGACATTAATAGTATTAGGCCCATATTTATACTTTTTGAAGCAAACCTGCGTTAGCGCAGGCTTGCGTCAAAAAGTATAGCACCGGATAGCGCCATTCCAGGACGCCAGCTGGGTGACAAATTTAAGGAATGACACAAGCTGGCGCTAAGGCCCAGTTAGCGTCAAAATACACTATGATAACCGGGTAGGGGAGTGTAGGAGGCTGGCCTGGCTTTTTAGTGGGTACCAGAGGTACTTACACCTTGTGCCAGGTCCAGTTATCCCTTATTAGTGTAGAAGAGGTGTTTCTAGCAGCTTAAGCTGATAGAAGGTAGCTATGGCAAAGCAGCTTGGGCTGAACTAGGAGACATGTAAAGCTCCTACTATACCACTGGTGTCATATGCACAATAGCATAAGAAAACACAATACACAGAAGTACTAAAAATAAAGGTACTTTATTTTTATGACAATATGGCAAAAGTATCTCAGTGAGTACCCTCAGTATGAGGATAATATATATACACAAGATATATGTACTCAAACCAAAATTATGCAGGTAATAGCAAAAGGAAGTAATGCAAGCAATGTAAAGTTACAGTAGATTGCAATAAGAGCATATAGGTATAGGGGCAACACAAATCATATACTCCAAAAGTGGAATGCGAACCACAAATGGACCCCAAACCTATGTGAGCTTGTAGAGGGTCGCTGGGTCTGTAAGAAAACAGTGAGGGTTAGAAAAATAGCCCACCCCAAGACCCTGAAAGGTAGGTGTAAAGTGCACCTACTACCCCCAGAGAGCACAGAAGTCGTGGTAGGGGGATTCTGCAGGAAGAAAAAACACCAGCAAAATGCAACAACAGTGGATTTCCGGACCTGAGTACCTGTAAGACAAGGGGACCAAGTCCAATAATCGCGACAGTGTCGAGAGTGGGCAGGAGCCCAGGAAATGCCAGCTGAGGGTGCAAGGAAGCTGCCACCTATTGGAAGAAGCTTGGAGTTCTGCAAGAAAGAAGAGGACTAGGAACTTCCCCTTTGGAGGATGGATGTCCCACGTCATGAAGAAGCTTGCAGAGGTGTTCCCACGCAGAAAGACCGCAAACAAGCCTTACTAGCTGCAAGGGTCATGGTTAGGGTTTTTGGATGCTGCTGTGGCCCAGGAGGGACCAGTATGTCGCCACTTGGATGAGGAGACAGAGGGGGCGCCCAGCAAGTCAGGGAGCCCTCACAGCAGCAGCCAGCACCTGCAGAAGTACCTGAACAGGCACTTAGAAGAAAAGTGAACAGGAGTCCACCCAAAGTCACAAAAGGGAGTCCCACGACGCCGGAGGACAACTCAGAAGGTTGTGCACTGCAGGTTAGAGTGTCGGGGACCCAGGCTTGGCTGTGCACGAAGGAAATCCTGGAAGAGTGCACAGGAGCAGGAGCAGCTGCAAATCACGTGGTACCCAGCAATGCAGTCTAGCGTGGGGAGACAAGGACTTACCTCCACCAAACTTGGACCGAAGAGTCACTGGACTGTGGGAGTCACTTGGACAGAGTTGCTGAGTTCCAGGGACCACGCTCGTCGTGCTGAGAGGGGACCCAGAGGACCGGTGATGCAGTCTTTTGTTGCCTGCGGTTGCAGGGGGAAGATTCCGTTGACCCACGGGAGATTTCTTCACAGCTCCTGGTGCAGAGAGGAGGCAGGCAACCCCTAGAGCATTCACCACCTGGAAACAGTTGAGAAAGCCGGCAGGATGAAGCGATACAAGGTTGCTAGTAGTCGTCTTGCTACTTTGTCGCGGTTTTGCAGGCGTCCTGAGCAGTCAGCGGTCGATCCTTTGGCAGAAGGTGAAGAGGGAGATGCAGAGGAACTCTGGTGAGCTCTTGCATTCGTTATCTGGTGAGATCCCCAAAGCAGAGACCCTAGATAGCCAGAAAAGGAGGTTTGGCTACCTAGGAAGGAGGATTGGCTACCAAGAGAGGTAAGAGCCTATCAGAAGGGGCCTCTGACGTCACCTGCTGGCCACTCAGAGCAGTCCAGTGTGCCAGCAACACCTCTGTTTCCAAGATGGCAGAGGTCTGGGACACACTGGACGAGCTCTGGGCACCTCCCCTGGGAGGTGCAGGTCAGGGGAGTGGTCACTCCCCTTTCCTTTGTCCAGTTTTGCGCCAGAGCAGGGCTGGGGGATCCCTGAACCGGTGTAGACTGGCTTATGCAGAGATGGGCACCATCTGTACCCATCAAAGCATTTCCAGAGGCTGGGGGAGGCTACTCCTCCCCAGCCTTCACACCTATTTCCAAAGGGAGAGGGTGTTACACCCTCTCTCAGAGGAAGTCCTTTGTTCTGCCTTCCTGGGCCAGGGCTGCCTGGACCCCAGGAGGGCAGAAACCTGTCTGAGGGGTTGGCAGCAGCAGCAGCTGTAGTGGAGACCCCGGAAAGGCAGTTTGGCAGTACCCGGGTTCTGTGCTAGAGACCCGGGGGATCATGGAATTGTCACCCCAATGCCAGAATGGCATTGGAGTGACAATTCCATGATCTTAGACATGTTACACGGCCATGTTCGGAGTTATCATTGTGACGCTGTACATAGGTAGTGACCTATGTACAGTGCACGCGTGTAATGGTGTCCCCGCACTCACAAAGTCCGGGGGATTTGCCCTGAACGATGTGGGGGCACCTTGGCTAGTGCAAGGGTGCCCTCACACTAAGTAACTTTGCACCCAACCTTCACCAGGTGAAGTTTAGACATATAGGTGACTTATAAGTTACTTAAGTGCAGTGGTAAATGGCTGTGAAATAACGTGGACGTTATTTCACTCAGGCTGCACTGGCAGGCCTGTGTAAGAATTGTCAGAGCTCCCTATGGGTGGCAAATGAAATGCTGCAGCCTATAGGGATCTCCTGGAACCCCTCAGTACCATATACTAGGGAATTATATGGGTGTACCAGTATGCCAATGTGAATTGGTAAATTTAGTCACTAGCCTGTTAGTGACAATTTTGGAAAGCAGAGAGAGCATAACCACTGAGGTTCTGGTTAGCAGAGCCTTAGTGAGACAGTTAGGTATCACACAGGGAACACATACAGGGCACATACGTATGAGCACTGGGGCCCTGCCTGGCAGGGTCCCAGTGACACATATACTAAAACAACATATATACAGTGAAATATGGGGGTAACATGCCAGGCGAGATGGTGCTTTCCTACAGGGAGGCGTAGAGAAAACTAAAGGATATGTGGGAAAGAATGGCACTAGTCAGGTTATAGAAAGAAAAAAAACCTCTAACCTGACTAGCGTAATTTTTTTGATGCACAGCCCCCATGGACATGACTGTCATGCCCCCCAGCCAATGGCCATGCCCAGGGGACTTAAGTTCCCTGGGCATGGCCATTGGGCACAGTGCCATGTAAGGGGGCTCTGTGCCTAAGTTAGGCCCTCCTATGGCACTAAAATGTTTTTAAATACTTACCTGGGATGGGTCCCCCATCCTTAGGTGTCCTCCAGGTGTGGGTGCGGGTGGGTGGGTGTGTCTCTAGGAGCAGGGAAGGGCACCTGTGGGCTGCTTCCATAGTCTGCGACCATGGAAAAAGGCCCACAGGTCCCCTAATGCCTGCCCTGACCCAGGCGTTAAATAATGGTGCTAAGAAGGCTTAGCGTCATTATTTAAGGCCCTCCTCCTCCCATGTGTGAATTCTGCATGTGAGGATAAATAAGGCGCTAGGGCCTTTAAGTAATTTCTTGACCAGGAACACCTAGCTTGCATCTCATTGACGCAAGGTAGTTTTGCGCAGGCAAAAAATTATGTGAACTCCAATATTTTGGCACTAGACATGTCTAGCGGCAAAATATAAATATTGAGTTAAGTTTGCACCAGATAAGCGTAAAAAAAAACAATTACGCAAATCTGGTGCTAACAGAGTATAAATATGCCCCGTAGTCTTTTACCGTCTCCCTGGCTCCCTTTAGCCTTATCCAGTTACACTTGAGTAGACTGAGGTGTATGAGGTTATTTTTCCCCTTTTTCCCACATGCTTCCCACTCAGTTCCCACCTAAACCCCCCATCTGTGCCCTGTACCGTCCCCTCCAACCCTGGGAGAACCCCCCTTTCTATTGACGGACCTACTGGTCTCATTTAGGGCGCCTGTGAGCTCCCTGGCTTTCCTTACAAAGTATCCCCCTTCCTTATACTTTCTAATAATTAATCTGCTGCAGTGGGATCCCTGATGTCATGCATTTTATTATTGTGCATTACACAAAGGTTTGCTGGAATTTAAGTTGGGCTGCCGCACCTATGTTTCTAAACTCCTCCAATCGTTTTCCCAAATCCCCTTGTCTATTTAGTGTTGCCCTAGAGAGGTCAGATCTAATCTCAAATGAGAATTCCTCCACCCTTAGAGATCTCACACTCAACGTCTTTGCCAGTATTTTTTCTTTCAAAAGGTAAGTTTGAAAGTTCACCAAGATCTTTTGTGGCTTCTTATTGTTGGGGTTCCCTCGAAACGGATCTCTATGAATCCTTTGAATATAATTCGCAATCTCAACCTCACTTTTGTCCAGTACAATTACCTTTTTGATAAGAGAAACTACATACTTTTTCAAATCTGCTCCCTCCACTCCTTCTGGCAGATTAAAAATTCTTAGGTTGGTTCCTTCTGGAACTATTTTCTAAATGTTCTAATTTCTCCTGCAGATCACGCTCGTTCCCTTTTAGCAGTTGAATTTCTACTTTATTCCTCCTCAACTCCTCCTTTATCATCTCAACTGATTCCTCAAGGGCTTGAGTTCTAAGTGCCAGGAGGTTGCATTTTTTCCCGTGATTCACAAGCCAGCCTTATCTCTCCTTGATTTGCTTCTGAAATCGCAAAAATAATATTATCTGTGAGTGACAAGAACATGTTTTCCAAAGTACTAGACTCCAGTGACATGGCCTGTGCTCGATTATCCACTGAATCTAAAGAATGTGAGGGTGCCAAAGGCTCTAAGGGCCCGGGTGGGTCAAAAGTTTCAAGTATCTCCAATACCGGCCTCTCCAAGACGTCCACTTCCCCATTGTCCTTCCCTTGATTTACGAGGTGGCTTCCATCAAGGGGTAACTCTACCAGTGAGGAGGGTATAAACCCCTCCTTCTCAGGCTCCGGGCCTTGCAGAGGAGGGGAACCGTCACTTAGCTCCTCCTCCATCTGACTGCTAGGAGTGTTAGCTGCTACTACTAATGACAGAGCCTTAAAATAAGCCCGTAGGGATGGGGTAACTTTAGTATTAACAGTGCTTATTCTTTGCTTAATTTTGTTTTTCTTAGCAGAATTACACATATCCTCTTTTCTCAGAGACCTTATCAATATGTAGCTTCCCCTCTTCTTCTCCACCTCTCCAGCCTGAGGCTGAGCCTGTGCTGTCTGCAGTAGTTGTTTTGCCTTTCCTCTGGTGCCACCTTTGTTTACCTGCAACCAGATTAGGGCCTCTTACCGTCAGACGCTTATCCCCCACTTCTGTAGACACAGTGGGCCCTCCTATCCCTCCACCTGCCTTCACAGGCCCCAGTAACTCCAGGGCAGTGCTCGACATGGATCTCTCTGGAGCAGCAAAAACCCTGGAGGGAGTTCTTCCTACGCCCGCTGGGGAGCTCAGGTAAGCGCTCAGCGATCGGTCATCCTTCCGCCTGCCATGTTCTCCCCTCAAGACTATTCCCCCTTTGACGTTCTTGACTGAAAACATATTGTTCATAATGGACGTTTTGTACTGGATTAAACTTGAGATTCAACACATTTTTAATTTGATTATATGTGACTTCGTCAGTTCTCAGCATTTTCTTTATGACTTCTTTCACACCGTCATTAACAAGATTTTTTAGATATTTGATCATCTTTGTATTATCAGACTCTTCAAGTGCATTAATGAAATCTTCAAATGTCTCTATCCATGCAGTCCATCTATCACCAGTATTTTGCTGCTTTTTGGCAGTGTCAAATGGTGGTGTCTTAAGGAAGACAGCAGCATTGTAAACCAATGTGAAACTCATCGACGATGAGAGTAGCGCTTTTCCTGGCCTCTCTGACTGAAAATTGGACTCCGTTCC
Organism: Pleurodeles waltl; assembly: GCF_031143425.1. NCBI lineage: Eukaryota > Metazoa > Chordata > Amphibia > Caudata > Salamandridae > Pleurodeles > Pleurodeles waltl. The sequence continues at coordinate 575,715,797 of NC_090449.1, read as the reverse complement.
GTTCATGCCCTGGCCCTGGCCCAACAATGCGCTAGCATTGGGGTCATCCTTGATACGCTCCATCGGCCTAAGCGCCTCCTGCTGAGTTTCTGGCCACTGGAAATATGGACTGCTCCTTTAGTGCAACTCCTGTGTTTCTTCCTGGGCCCGGTGTCAGCTGTGATGCAGCCACTTTTTAGCAGGCTCAGTAAGTTCTTTACTTTATTCTTTGTATACTTCTGTTTGTATTGTTGTACACCTTCCTGATCAACGCGCTATTTGATATCTGTCTTTAACCAATCTTTATAAACCTGGTTGAATCAACTTTTAGCATTACAAATCGGTATATTGCCTAACTTTATTTTGCACGGCAGTGCAGTACCTTTTTGTATGATCTTGGTCGTAGTTTCTTGACCAACAATGTGTAGACTCTTCCATGAAGCTCTCTTTCCATTCACATGCTTCACATCGGCTGGAGTTGTGCTTTGAATCCGCATAGGCCAACTGTGGACTCTGCACTTCAACAATGGCACACGTGGCACGCATAAGCAGTTTGTTTGGACCATGCTAATCCCTCCATGAGAGAACTTTTTTATTAGGGTTACTTATCCCCTATTTTGTCACCAGTTGTAACATCCTCCCCAACCTGGTACCTGCTGAATGACTAGGCCACACACACAACTGCAAATCACACATATTTATTCCACTGCAGGTATCTGTTTACTACAACATTCTTAAAGCAAATCAGCCATAAAGTTTCTGTTCAAACCATGCAAGACATTGCAAGCATGAGGTCTCTTGCCCACTTATAACACATTCAGAATGTCTCTGAGCTTTAATGATGAGTGTCCTGGTGGTCCTGTATCACTCATGTTGTGCAACCTAAACTGGCTGCAGGAAATCACCTTCAAGTCTACATCCATGTATCTTGCTGAGCAAAGTAGTAAATTACTGTATGGCAGGGAAGTTCAGGTCAGCTGGCCAGGCACAAATGTAGGTCCTACGATTGAAGAAGCAGCGTGTCAGTAGAAGAGACTTTTTCAGTGGTGACCTTTTCCATCTGCAATAATTCACGTGCTCAATTTCAGATAACTAGAAAACACTCTGAATGGAGAAATGCATTCAGAGCCTGTGTTTTACACCAAGCTTTAAAAATGTTCACTGGGTTAAAAAATACAAAAAGAAAAGTCATATGAATTGAGCAGGTAAATCAGGGTTAACTGGTATAATTGTGGTGGAATAATTTGACATTGTCAGGTTTGCTGCTGGGTTGTGGGTTAGGGAAAAGTAAAGTGAAAAGGTGGAAGAATGGGGCATATGGGTCCTTGTCCATTTTCTCTGTTCAGTGCCAGGCCTTACAGATTTACTGTCACAAAGTCATTGTTCAATTAAATGCTCAGAGCAAGAGTTCCATTTTCAGTATATCTGTGAAGTGACAGATTGGTATTAGGCTCTCAGGGCAGAGCTGAGAGTGTGCTATGGTTCTGGGCCTTTTTTTGCCAGAGTCCAGTGCCCATGGATTGTCATCTGCATACCGATAGAATACTACGGGCCTGATTCCGACCCCGGCGGTCAAGGACCGCCGGGGTCGGCGGGAGCACCGCCAACAGGCTGGCGGTGCTCCCCAGGGTATTCTGACTGCGGCGGTTCAGCCGCGGCCAGAAAGGGAAAACCGGCGGTCTCCCGCCGGTTTTCCGCTGCCCTGTAGAATCCTCCATGGCGGCGCAGCTTGCTGCGCCGCCATGGGGATTCTGACCCCCATACCACCATCCTGTTCCTGGCGGCTTCGGCCGCCAGGAACAGGATGGCGGTATGGGGTGTCGTGGGGCCCCTGGGGGCCCCTGCAGTGCCCATGCCAATGGCATGGGCACTGCAGGGGCCCCCGTAAGAGGGCCCCACCCTGAATTTCAGTGTCTGCTTAGCAGACACTGAAATTCGCGACGGGTGCTACTGCACCCGTTGCACATCCTCCACTCCGCCGGCTCCATTCGGAGCCGGCATCCTCATGGAGGGGTGCTTCCCACTGGGCTGGCGGGCGGCCTTTTGGCAGTCGCCCGCCAGCCCAGTGGGAAACCCAGAATACCCACGGCGGTCTTTTGACCGCGCAGCGGTATTCGGGCGGCTCCCGCCGCCCGCCGGGGTCAGAATGACCCCCTACGTGTCTGATCAGTGGGTCCTTCCTAGCTGGGGTTCAGTGAGAAACCACCTAGCAGAGGATCCTGAACTTTATCATGGAAGCTAAAAGGTGCCAGTGGAATACTTAAAAATGAAACTGATGTCACCTGCTGAAGGCTCCAAAACATCACATTGCAGTAGTCCAGTCTAGCTATAACTGGGATCTGGACAGCTAGAACAAGGTTTTGTATGACCAAGAGCAGAAAACTGGCTTGGGAATGGGTGTCTTTGACTACTATGTTAACTCTAGATGAAAGTGAGCTCTGAGGCAAATATAATACCAAGGATCCAGACTTTGAGTAGGGGGCCAAGAAGGCTTGCAAGTTGTGAGGCCATCCAAATGCAACTGTTGTTTTGCCACCAGGATTTCTAGTTATGGGTGGTGTTGATGTAGATCACACTCTCCCTCATTCAATGGTAGGCATGATCCAGTCACTTAGAGGGTTGCCAGGTTCTCCACCATGTTTTCCAGTCACAGATGCATTTATGTATTGTTTGCATATATGTGAAATTCCAACTGTGCCAGATGGCCTCTTTAAATGTGGAAGAAGAGTGAAACTGGAAGTACCCATTGGGGAATACCATGTAGCACCTTTATATTTCAGAATATGTATGCTTATATTCTGAGCTTCTAGTTGTCGATGAATCATTAAATCCATTACTGCAAGCTTTTAATAATGGTGTTGAGATGCCTAGTTTAGTAGGCAGAAGAAATGTTAAGGAGATCTGGCCTAAAGGCTAGAGCTGCTGACTATGGCAGAATATTCATTTAATGTGTCCATGCCTAACAAAATATGTCTGGTTCTCTTGTAAAGCACTCTGATGCCCTCCAGCAAAATTCTACTGTATAAAAGCATTAAAAAGGCTTATATTTCTTGCATTCCTCCGCAGTTGTACCAGTACTTTCCCCTGGTTTAAGAAGGGAAAACAAGAAATTGGCATGTAGTTACACACACATTTTACTTTGGGTTTCTTAAAGAGCAGCTTCATGATTTATTGTTTGATGGAACTAGGGATTATCCATTTAGAAAGAGAGGCATTGTGTTTGTGATTTCATATCCTAACATTATGGCATCAGCTCTTCAAAACATGATGCAAGGCACTGTTCTGCCAGGCTTTAATCTTGTAGGCTACTTTCCTTATCACTTCCACGGGCTGGAGGCATAAACAATGAATGTTGGACAGACCTTACAGGCAATATATTTACTGCACACTATTTTTGCCTATGCCCCCAGACTGTCACCATTTTTATTTAAGAAAAAGGTGAGAAGTCCTTGTGATGCTGACGGTGGGAAATTTCCATTTCGAATGTCCCAAACAATGAGGGTTGCCACCAAAGCTCTGATTTTGAAAACAGGGAAGGGCCCTGAGAACCCAAATCAAATAAGCCAATATTGACAACTCAACAGGAACAAATGATGATGATCATAATGATGGAGAATTTATATAGCGCAAACATATACCTCAGGGAAGAAGTGGCATGGAGCTAATATAGAATCTGTTCATTCGTGCAGGTACCTAGATAATGTTTGAAAGTAGAAAGTTTTGAGCTGTTTCCTGAATGTACACAGGTTCTGCTGGGCACCCAAAACAAATGGCAGGGCTTTCCATGCTATGAGATCACAACAGAAAGGGACCCCACCGAATAATACCCAAACTAGTCTACCAGATCACACTATCTAGAAAACGAAAAAAAGGTGTTGCATATAATTAATATAGTGGAAAAATAAGAAAAACAGATAGTCTAGCTCTCCCTTGACATCATACAGGCATATGACCGGGATCCTGAGACCAACGCTTCAGAACATGGGATTTGGAAACCTAATGAGAAGGATACTGGTGGGAAAGCATTTTCCACAGGCATAGATAAGCGTAAAAGGAACCTTCATGGGCAGAGTGTTTTACTGGGCAGGGGCACAAGACAGGGCTGTCCCTCGTCTCCACTTCTGCTTGTGCTTTATTTGTAGCCCCTGGCCCAGAGGATCAGAGAAAATAATCAAATTGAAACAATAACACAGGTGGCGGGTACCTTTAAAGCTACATTATTAAAGATAATGTCCTTCTGACACTGACAGACCCATGTGCTCAACTATCTAAGAAATAGAGGCACTGAAGAAGTGTCAGGTAGCAGGATTCAAACTTAACAATGCCAAATTAGAGGGCCAGATGGTTGTAATCAATGGTGTTGAGCCAAACTCCATTTTGATGGTCCTTGACACAGAATGGGTACTTAGGAACAGAGATCATTCTGGATGCAAGGACAACTCCACTTTCAAACCCTCTGCAGGGCTAGAAAGACGCACTGCACTCTTGGAGAAATTATAATATTATTTAAATCCAGTAGTCAGTAATAAAATGTGCATTCTTGCCAAAATATTCTATGCATTCCAGACACTACCATTGTTGATCCCAAGATGTGATTGAATGAAACTTCGAAAACTACTCCTCAAGTACATATGGCTTGAAGAAAGACAAAAAAAGCACCCTATTCTCCAAACAAGGAGGCTCACCTATTCCTAATCTAGAAATCTACTATCAGAACTCACAATTTAGATATCTGATGGAGAGGGTGCCTGCAGAAACGAATTCAAGATGGTTCCCAATAGATTATAACATAGTAGAAATCCCTGTGAACATACCATAAATAATGAGGCTCCAGAGGCATGGATATATATATAGATACACATGTACTGAGCTGTAAGTTGGCTGCTGCAACATCCTTGTAAATGTAGTGGCATCTCATCTGGAGATCTGTTGGCGCCGCAGATCATTCGTGGCATGAGGTATACAAAGTATTTTAGCCTTCAATGCTCAAAAACTATTGAACGGAATTACACCAAACCACAGACAGCATGCTTCCTGCCAAATTTAGTACAATTGCATTCTGTAGTATCACTGTTTAATATTCAATATTCCTATGGAAAAATTAATGGGGTTTTGACACCCCCTCCTCCCTTTTTCTCAGCCCCTGCTTAGTGAACACCCCCAAAGCTTTCCAAAAAGCAGAGGAGGGTGAGACTTTTTTCTGTAAAGTTTTGCGACGATTCATCAAATGGAGCCAAAATCATTAGTGAAACAAAAATGCTTTTCCTAACTGTAACTCCCCGGTTGGGGTGGGGTGGGGTGTGCTGTGTGTTTGTGTATACCTATATAGGTATTGTTTCAAACTTAAATTGCCACATACCTTTTGCAAACTAGGAAGCAGAGAGCTCTTGGTAGCCCCTAAGTTTTAGGTAGAGAGCAGCTCCTTTACATGGCACACCCTACAACACTGGCACACTGAATCTGCTCACCTCAAATGTCTGTTTTATAGCAAAAGTGTAAGCATAGGATTAGCACAACACCAACCGCACTGAGCAATAATGTGGCAAAGCCTTTGCCATTTTACAGCAAAGTCTTTAAGCACAGAATTAGTGAGCACCATCCACACCAAGCTGAAAAATGACAATCCTTTTATCCTCCAATCAAAAGGCTTTGTAACTTTCTAGCTCGGCATAGATGGCACGGTCTTAATCCTGTACTCAAAAACTCTGCTAGAAAAACAGATATTTGAGGTGAGAAGATTCAGAGGGTCAGTGGCATTGTAGGGTGCTCCATATAAAGAAGCTGCTCTCCACCTAAAACTTGGGAACTACCCAGAGATCCCTGCTTCCTTTTTTGCATAATTTATGTGGCATGATAAGCCTGGACACAGCTATAGCTCATGAAGAGTTCTAACAAGAGTGAAACGTGTCAGGGGTTGCTTTTATTCCTTCCAGGATGGCTTGGATGGTATTTTACCAATCCAAAGCTGTAATATTGCAGCTGGAGTGGTAAAGGCTTTTGTCATTTCGCAGCTTGACGTGGATAGCACTGTACTAATCCTATGCTTAAAAAATCTGCTAGAAAAACAGACATATGAGTTGAGCAGATTAAGTGTTGGTGTATTTGTAGGGTGTTCCATATAAAAGAGCTGCTATACCTCTAAAACGTGGGACCTACCGAGACTTCCCTGCTTCATTTTTTGTGTGTGTGTACACACATCATCAATAGTGCCACGGTGATGAGGACATGGGACACATTAAATAACAAAGGGAAACTGATAGCACTCTCATCACCCTTTATGCCCTCGTGGGGCAATTTCGACCACTTCAGAGGTGTCATTTAAAAGTGGAATGAGGCTTGGGGTTTCATATTGGGAGGTATGTTTCGAGGTGACCACATTAAAGCTTTGAACACATCAAGAGAGCCTATGGACTGTCAGAGGAGGAACATTACAGGTACGGAGTGGTAGGACACTGGGTTCTCCACCCTATGACAAATGGCAACCAGAGAATTAACGCCCATTGAAAAATGCCTCAAGACACATTCAGAAATGAAACACACCACTATTGATCTATAACAGATAGATGTTTGGGGGTGGGGGACTGGGACTTCAATTAGATAAAGACCAGTGAAGGGAGATACTCATTAGAAACACAATCACAAAACAGCAGGAAAACGCTCTGTAAGATACTTAACGAATAGTCTCTGAGATTTTCTGCAAGCTGCAACCACACAAATCTGTCAAATCCTTATATGTCATGGTACTGTCTGAAATTTAGGCTCCACCCTTTTATATGTCACAAGTATGCAATTATAAATTAATTTATGACATTATTCTTGCTGTATTACTTGATTTCCTTAGCGTGTGTGATGCATTTAAATGTATTAATGGAATATAATCATCAGAGACCAGGGATGCACATACAAGTGCACAAATGTTCAACTGAACCATGTAATTAGGTGTTCTTTTATTCACCTTTTGCATTTATACTTAAAGATATACATCCGTATGTATAATCATGTTTTCAAAGTTCATGTTGACTAGTAAGATAATTTAACCTGACTACAGGTCTCAATTGAAATGTGTTAAGTCTTGCCAGTATGTAATTTCTTTTTTTCTTGCAGGTGTGTTATCAAGCTTCTTGTTAGCTAGAGAAAGGCTTATTCTTTATATTAGACTGTCGATAGTGAGGCCTGCAGGGAGGAACCTGGCAGTGAACTTGGAGAAATAATGATCAAAGGAGACCTTCTGTTTATTACGTACCAGGACGGTGAGATGCTCAAGGCTAAGGTCTGAAGGCCCAGTTTCTACTAACTAAGGAGGTGGAGGTGGGGGGGGGACATAGGGGCATATTTATAATGCCCTAGCGCCACCTTGAAGTCATTATTTTTTACGTTAATGTGGCCCAACAAGGTCGAAATCCCTGTGCCGCTTTTACAGAGTGGCACAATGCATGCATTGCGCCACTCTGTAACCCTTTGCACTACATTATGCTTACGCCAGGCATAATGTATGCAAAAGGGGGCGTTACCCGTTAGGGGAGCCGGAAAAATGGTGTAAGGAAATCTATGAGATTTCCTTCCGCTATTCTTTATGGCACTTTTAACGCCTGCTCAAGAGCAGGAGTTAAAAGGGGGCTTCCATTTTTTTTGAATGGGGCCCTATGTACTCTGCAGGAGTAGCGTCAATATTTTGGCACTACTCCTTCAGATTATATCAATAGTCTTATGAGAAATGACGCTATTGACCCCTACCCTGCGCCATGGTACGCCGTATTTTAAATACAGCACACACATGGTGGCGGTAGGGGGGGGGGTGCTAAAGGGCGCAGGGAAAATGGTGCCGCACTCAGTGCAGCGCCAATTTCCATAAATCTGCCCCTAAGTCAGCCTGAAGAACATGTACTGTATACTGTCCCAGAGGATTCTGATCTGAGTGGCAGTGAAGAAGAACAATCTACGCTCAGAAGATTGGAAATAGCCAGAGTACCTTGCCGGAGGTACGCAGTCCCTGAATGGACATACACTGTGAAAATTTACAGCGACAGGGAATTTTGTGGTTTGGACAATAATTGTGAGGTACCAGCGGCACCGCAGTAAATCTGAGTTTGCCACTGAACATCATTTTGAACTGCTTCTACGATTCAACTAACTGACCCAGGCTGCAGCTGGCATGGCCTTTGAATTGAACTATGACCTTTCTAAGTATCAAAGACAATTAAGTGAACTTTGTTGAAAAAGAGTTAAGACCATTCCCTAGGCCAGAGGCTGCGGAAAGAGCGTGACATTTTAGAAGACAGAGTAGGGTTAGGGAATACTTGCAAAGACTTTGTAAATAATTTTATCATACAATTCGCAAACTCGGTTTTGCCATTTGCCCAAGTAGTAACATACTGAGAAAATCTGTTTGCTGCTATTTTCTATTCAACTGTCTGATATTGGTGAAGTAATGAAAACTAGAAATCATATTAGATGGTGTGTTAGCAGCTGCTGTTGGAGGCCTAACTGATTTGCTTTTAGCATTATATTTGCCTACCCCTCCCAAATCCACAAATCCTAAGCCTAAATCTACCCCTAGCACTATCACACTGATAACATCATGCGCAAATTTGACTTTAAGGTAATACATATAGCTGCATCAAGAGGAAATGTTTATTTAAATGCTTATTTAAAGCTGCTTTATGAATATATTGATACAAAGGAAGGTAAAGACTGCTATGTGTGTACGTCAGGCTTCTCCAACGAGTAGCTTGTGAGTTACAAGTAGCTCTCCACCCACACGTACGTAGCCCAGCTGTATGCAGCCCAGCCTACTAACTTAGAAGTTTTTGCTTGGTGAATTAATGTAGAATGACCAAAATTCAAAAGTGTGAATCCAGACGCAAATGTGTGTAGTTTAATAACCCAAAATTTCCAAAATCTATTTAAAGCCGATATTTGAGAGATAAATTAAATGGAGATTGTGTGACTTGTCACTAATATTATTAACTTGGCTCCGGGGCACTGCAGCTATGGCTGTTAGGTATTACCCATGTAGAGGCCTTCCAAATTGATAAAGCCTTTTTTACATTACTGCTGGCAACCTTGCCTGATGCACTGATGTGATCACTGGTAGGTATCTTACATATGGTTGCCACTAATGTAATTTTGTCAGATATGGTCGCTATTATATGCTAATCATATTAGTAGCTTGGGGTATTTTTCATTGAATAGAAGTCACTCTTATTACTGAAAAGGATGGAGACCGCTGGGGTACACAGTTAACTGCCTCAGCTGCATAAGGGATTAACTATCACAACATTCCTTTCACATATGGTATTACTTGCAGCCTTTTACTGAGTCTTTTGTATTGACAGGTCAATCCTCATGATTTGTTTTTGCTGAAGTCCCTATATTAAATCATTTGAGTCCTTATTCTAATGCAGAAGAAATGGATACAACTGAAAGTTTTTTTAAACCCATCGCAAGGTTACCTACTACCTGTAATCATAGACATAAATAGAATTGTTCCTTAACTGAAGTTAGGAAGATTTATTTATTTTTTAGATTCGGTGGAGGACAGGAGAAACTCAATGGATGCAAAATGGAGAACGGTTCAAGATCAAAAGTGTAAGATTAAATAGGCTAAAGAAGAATTGGAACATTAAGAGTCTGTGTTATGCCTATGAGAGAGCGTAGCTTACATAACCTATATTAAAATGAAATATCTATATATTAATGTGTGAAGATGCTGCATAGAAAACCATAATAGCGATTTGCTTAAACGTGCACCTGAATTGTGACCACGAAGAATGGCCACCAATGTATACGCAAACTAATAATGATGAATAGAGTGTTTATGTTATGTTCAGTTAAGCTTGTATTAATGTTCGTATTGTTGAATCTGTATTGAAAATCTTTATAGGCCTTAAGTTAGTGTGGGCTGCAGTTTAACTGCCTGGCTCTCATATTAAATGCATTTTTCTGTTTTCCAGTGTGCTGACTCACAAGGGGCCATGACCCTGCAAATGTTCTTTTTTCTTCAAACTTGGAAGATGAATGTAACCATGTTAAATCCATTCCCAAGCGCATATTCGGTGCCTTGGTTTAAAAGTTATAAATGAATTGAAACAAATGTATATTAATGAAATGTACAAGGTCACTTAGACCGGTGGACAACGAATCAGATGACCCAAAAGAGGTGCCAAGAAATGAAGTAGCGCCGAATGTGCCACCTCTGAAGACGTCAATTATGAAGACTAATCAAAGACCTGTGAATTATTGTGGGGTGACAATTGGGATTACCAAATGTTAAATTTGATAGTTTAAAGATAGTGGGGTATAGTAAATGTCCAATCGAATTTTGGGGGAATGTACTACGAAAAAGGGATAAAAACTCATGTCACTGAAAGGTCAGAAGAATTAGATAGGGAATGCTATTGATTTTATCCAGAAACTCTGTCACTCTGTCTGGTGACTTGAGACTTATTAGAAATCATCCTCACCCATAGACTACCCTTTTTACACTTATCCTCCTTATGAGGGAAGTTTCCCTTTTTGCCCTTTAGTTGAGTCCTGACTGATGTCCTGAGGACGAAGACTGAACCTGTGCGCTGACCTAATCCTTGGAGGGTAATTATGACAATGCAATTGTAATTTGTCTGTTTGCTTTTCCTTTCTAGGTACCAACTGCTTGCTTTCGACAGAGACCATAGTTAGATGTTTTCCAAATTGGTGTTCTAAATTGTTTTGCATGAAGCCCAACATGCCAATGCTAATTAGTGGTTAGGACAGGTGTTCATAAAACTGACGCAAATAGACAAACGACCGAGACAATGCTTTGTTGAACTGACGTGATATCAATACTCTGCTAATTTTGTTGTATGTTCCCGCCGTGTTATATTCTAAAGTTTGTGATTCTTTCCTTATTGAAATCTTATCAAAGTTGCCATATCGTGACTATGCTGTTGTGTTTCTTGGCTTTGAGGTTAACGCACTTAATCTTAGATTGTAACTAATAGGGAATAAAACTCATAAAATTCTATTAACTGGTGTGGTTATTCATGGCTGGAAGGTCATGGTTGCGTCGTCAACTTGATTAATGACTTTGACTAAGGTGAAATGTATTGTTGTAGTATATATTGATGACATTATTGATATATTGATTGATATATTGATTAGCTATCTCGTCCTACAGTGTCTCTCAACTGGGTCAAAAGATTCATTGGCCTAAAACGAGTCCTAATGTGTAATAAATTAACATAGAAGGACACGTTAACAGTTCTGGTAGCAGAGCGACGGTTTGGCCCTTTGGGGCCCTAGGACAGAGAATCATTGTTTAATTTGGTTTTCTGATATAATGCAAATTGGAAATATGATGTGTTTCTAAATTCACCATGACTTTCCCGGGATCTCGGAGCCTGCCTAAGTGACTTGGGAATGTTCTCGGCGTCATAGCGTGTGTGGTATAGGGTTTTGCGCTTGCTCAGCTTATGCCTTTTTGCAGGTGATTGGTGAGGTTTGTGTGTATCTAGGCCAGGTAAATGTTGTTTTAGTAGGAGTGGGCATACTCCGCAGTATGAGAGTAGGGAAGTCGGCGTACTTCATATGAGTGTGGCGCTTTGTGCTAAAAAATTATCCACGTGGTTGGTTGTTTTGTACGGACCCGTCGTGGTCTAAGACTCCGGAGTATATTGACAAGTGTAGGAGACACTTGGGTTTATGTTGTAATCTGTGCAGTTTAATAGGTCAATCGGGCGTGGTTGACAAGTCGAGTTTGAGTCAAAACGTATGTGTGAAACCTTCAATGGAGATTTGGCAAGTTCTAAAGTGCACTAGGACGAACCATTGACAAGTCGAGAGTAGAATTTGCAGGTCGAATTCTGCTTGCATATGCCGGAACTGAGAAGGAGAGAGTAGCAGCCGAGGCTTCAAGTGAAATCTCTGTAAAGTTCTGAAGCGAATGTGTTACCCTTCCTGTAGTAAACCGGCAGATTTGTGTTGTCATTAAAGGTGCTCGCAATAATTTTGCATTAGTTTTGTGTGGATTCAGTGAGGGGCGGACGAGCCGCAAGACTTTGTCAGCTGCAGTGCGTGAGTGTGACGTCAGTGGTGTCGCGCTGAGATAGGTCAGTTGTCGAGAGGGGTCGCGCACGGATTGGCTGCCGTCCATGAGAGGCAATAGGTTGAGAGAGGTGGGTGAAGAGTGTCCTGGGAACTAAGTCACTTTCTGATTAAATACAAATAAGAGAAAATCGCAAAATTAATTTTGTCAAGGCATTCAAGAGTGCTCTGAAAGGAGACGCATATATTATGGCAACTGATGGGGAGCCTACACCACCTGAAGGTACTCCAGCTTACATAGTTATGGAGGAAAAAGGTGTCGCGCCTTGTTTATGGATGAAACAGTGGCGCAAACTGACAGAGAAGGAGGGAAGTTTAGCGTTTCCAGAACATGGGACATTTAATCCAAAGGTGCTAGAAAATTTAAGGTGGTTATTAAGTACACAAAAAACACCTCCGAGGCCAGCTCAATATGAGGCTTTAGCGATTTGGGACTTGATGGCTCTTAAACATAGACAAGAAAGGTTCCAGAGAAGACTAAAAAGGGCAGAAAAATCTTATGCAGAAGCTAGGTGGGATAATGAGAACAAAATGTTGAGACGGGGAATTGTTGACGGATTAAAATTGTTCCCAGCAATAGCTCAGGGAGAAGAGACGCAGGGAAAGAAAGCCTCCTGTAAAACAGACAAGGACTCTAGTAAGCCTAAGGAGAATAAGAGACCTTGAGAAGAGGAAGATGATTCAGACGATGAAGAATTCATGGACCGATTATTACATGATCGCCCGCCACCTTATGCGGTGAGCAACAGTGTTCCAAGCACTAGCGTGGGTCCTGGGAACCAGACGCAGGAGAAGGGAGTTACTGATACGGTACAGACTAGTGATACGACTTCGATACAGAATGGTGTCAGTGTACCCACTGCGCCAGACATGCAGATACAGTTGCAACCTCCACCGCAGATAAAGAGAATCTATCCAGATGTCCCAGTACTTGAAACTACTACAAATCTGATAGTGCCGCCAGACCAGATATATACAAAGTCAAGGTTAGTGCAGATTGAGTCAACTCCGAAATTACTGTCCAGCCGCAACCACAACTGATACCGGGGTATAACCCAGTAGCTGGTCCTCCATTAGTACCTGTCCAGGGTACTTTGGAACAGACCTATGGAGTTACTGCTCCACGGAGTTTGAGACCAGGTCAGACACCTGCCGCAATATCATTACCAATCACTGACGGTCCACCAGTGCCATTATATGCACAAGGCAAATCTGGCATATGGGATCAGGGAGTAATGACCCAAGATGCGATAAGAGGAGGGTCTATAGGAACTCCCCAGATAATGGCCCCAGGAGAGAAAGCAGTTGAAAAGCCGAGGTCCTCAATAGACCTTAGCCCAGTAGAAGCACCCTTGGAAGCAATGCGTCAGGCAGGGTTAGGGGTTCTAACTCCACAGACGATAAGTACGAACACTTCATAGTTGCCAATGATACATGCAGGGAACATTTCACTGCAAGGTTTTACAGTGCAACAGCTGAATGAATGGCTAGAAAAGACTTATGCTTCACAAAAGACTACAGTAACTGCAGTGGAACCGGAAAAGGTATGGCAAGATGACTACCTGAATTTTGTAAGACTGGGAGTGGAAGCTGCTGAACTAGTGGAAGGGACCAAGGGGGTAAACAGATTGGAGTCATACACTGAAGCAGAACTGAGATTCCTGTGTCCTAAGATTGCCAAAGAAGTGGGCAAGGTGCATCAGAGATTAGCAAACCTGGCAGGCAAGTATAATATTGACATTGAGAACACTAAACATTTGAAAAGAAGTTACAGATTAGACTTTGATTCAAAAGACTTTGAGCACATGAGGTCTGCCGGAATGAAGGCGCATTTAAAAGAACTATTGCAAAGTGCGCAAATTTGGGGTGCATTAGAAAAATGGGAAGGCAGATGGGCAAAGAAAAGAGATAAGGAAAAAGGTGACAGTCCAGGGTCAAGTCAGACCAAAGCCTCACCCGATACATAATCAGTAAAAATACTACCCATGAGAGAAACAGCTGGTGGTGTTTTAGTCCATGTGGCGTGGTCCAGATGAGACATCTTATCTTTTACTAATGATTATCCCAGGTTAAGGGAGAAACCGATCGAGTGGTACCAGCAGACAGACAGGTTCGTGAAACTTGCAAAGTGTCTCTGGGAAAACTTGAATACCTTGTTTGAGATCATTGTGCCGCCTGATTTGTGGCTTGAGTGTAAGAGAGGGGTAGACTGGGCGTCGAAGGAGCCGGCAAGGGATAAGGTGACCGGAGTACCTTCTGAAGAGGTGATGAAGTACTATCATAAGGTGATTGAGTTTTTGAAACAAAAGGTGTCGGCGAAGGTGACTGGCAGCAAATCGACCGGACCTCGCAAGAGTTTAAGGAATCTATACATGCTTATTATGAAAGATTGTTGAAAGCATTCAAACATTACAGTGGTACTGAAACCATTGAGCCGAAGGACATGAACCATCTCGTGTTCAGATTTGTTGAAGGGCTGAGACCAGAGGTCAGATGATTAAGAATCACTTGATTTGTTGGCAAGCGAAGCAGATTGATGAGGTGTTGCAGTATGCGAAATATTGTAGCGACGAGATTGAGCTGAAGCAGAAAAAGCTGAAGGAGAAAGTAATGGTGATGCAGATAAGGGCTGCACAGGCAGGAATACAGGGAAATGGAATTCAACAGATACAGCAGCAACCGCAAATGAATGGTGTGTTTCAGGCGCAACCGAGAGGTCGTGGCCGAGGGTTTGCGAATCGCGGTCCAAACTTGAATACTGTTGTGGTTCAAAATGATGCACAAGGGATGAAAAAGATGTCACCATGTCGCGGGGGCGTGGGGCACTAGAAACGGGAGTGCCCGAATGTGGTGCAGGATGGTGTCGTTCAACAAAGCAATAATGTCGGTACATTGCAAAATGTAAGAGGTCCAAAACAGACATCAAAATCCGAATTTTCAAAATAACCTGGTACAGATGCAAGGGGTACAGCCCATGCAGCAGATGCAAATGCTGCGTGTTCAGCCAGTACAAACGCAGCAAGTACAACAGCAGGTTCCCATGGTACCTAGACAGCAAATGCAATTACCAATGGCTCCGATGGGACAGCAACAGGTGATGCTTCTTCAACAGGTCACAGGTCACGTAATGAGTCAAAATAATATAGTACAGCAATACCCATTACGAGGTGAAAATGGCATGAATGAGGAGTGGTCGGATGACAGCTCAGATAGTGAAGAGTGCAGGCTTGCAGCATCCCTAGAGGTAGACCAGAGGGGTCCCTATGTGGAGGGGAAGGTAATGAGTTACAAAGTTTTGTTCTTGGTTGATACCGGAGCTACACGCTCTACAGTCAGGAGTGCGGAGGTTCCGAAACTACCACTTTCAGGGCGTACCATAAGGGTGGTCGGAGTAGCAAACCAGTACCTGACAAATCCGATTACAGATCCAGTGCAAGTTGAGATTGGCAACTTCCAGGGACTGCATAGGTTTGTAGTCTGTGATTCAAGTCCGGTATCCCTATTGGGAAGGGACTTACTGTGCAAGACAAAATGTTCGATTACCTGTTCCAGTGATGGAATCGAAGTACAGACAAATAGTGATGATGAAGGAGATGAAGGTCAGTTCTCGGAGGAAGAGACAGGGACGGCAGATGAGGATTATCCTTTGATTACCTTGTTTCCGATGCTTACAATGATTGACCTACCTGTCGAGTTACAGGGAACTGTGACAGAGAAAGTGTGGAATTTGACAGGAAAGGAAGTGGGACTAATAAAAAGTTGTGGAACCAGTTAAAGTACAAGTGAAGCCAAATGCAGTGTTTCCCCAGGTGCCACAATATCATATGGCGCAAGATGTTCTTATTGAAGTGTCACAAATAATTGCAGATTTTCTGAAACAGGGAGCTCTGAAAGAAGTTTTGAGCAGTCCATGTAATTCTCCGATAATGGGTCTGAAAAAGCCCTGTGGGAAAGTTCGAATTGTGCAAGATTTGAGGAAAATAAACGAGATTGTGGTAAAATGTTGCCCCATAGTGCCTAATCCAGCAGTAATCATGTTTCAGGTTCCGTGTGATGCGGAGTGGTTCACCGTTATAGACTTGTCACAAGCCTTCTTTTCGATACCTCTTCACGAGGACAGCCAATTTTTGTTCAGTTTCAAATTCCTGGATAAGGTGTACAGTTGGTGCAGGATTCCTCAAAGGTTTTCTGAATCACCGTCCATCTTCAATCAGATATTGAAAAAGGATTTGGAATCCTTAGTACTGCCTTTTAACTCGACTCTGGTGCAGTACATCGATGACTTGCTGATTGCATCCAAAACAAGGGATAACTGTAAATATGACACAATTGCCTTACTGAATCATTTGGGAAACAACGGACATAAGGTGTCACCCAAAAAGCTGCAATACTGTCAGAAAGAGGTGAAATACTTAGGGCATTTGATTGAAAGAGTGTCCAGGAGAATATCGAAAGAGATAATAACAGCCATTCTGCAAATGAAACCTCCAGCGACAAAGAGGGATGTCAGAATGTTTTTGGGAATGGTGGACTACTGTCGCCAGTGAATACCCAACTTCTCGATTATCTCAAAACCTTTGATGAAACTGACAGGTAAAGAGATCAAGGATGAGCCATATACCATAGCTTTGTCCAAAGAAGAGCTTGAGTCATTCATGGAATTGAGAGAGTGCATGTGCAGGGCACCAGCTTTGGGTATGCCTGATTATACAAAGCCTTTTCTACTGTTTTGTCATGAACGTTATGCTTGTTCTTTGTCTGTCTTGACAAAGGGCCATGGAGGTGCAAATCGCCCTGTAGCGTATTTTTCAGCTACCTTGGACCCCGATGCAGCAGCCTTACCAGGTTGTTTGCGTGCAGTTGCAGCAGCTGGTCAGAGCCTTACGCAATGTGAAGGCATAGTGATGGGATACCCCCTAACAGTAATGGTTCCGCATTCAGTTGAAATTTTGTTGACTCGAACCAAAACTCAGCACATGACAAATGCTCGACTTACCAAATATGAGACAATTATACTGGAGTCACCAAATGTTTCTCTGAAACAATGTACTGTGTTAAACCCGGCAACTTTACTTCCTGCTGAAAGTACTGAAGTCAATAATGAAGAAATTGAGCATGACTGTCTTGAGGTAACAGAATTGTGTACCAAACCACGACCTGATATTCAAGATACCCAGTTAAAGGAAAATGATTGCATTATGTTTGTTGATGGGTCTTGTTTGAGAGACTCCATCGGTACACTGAGAGCTGGTTACGCTGTATGTACCATAGCTTGTATCATTGAAGCTTCCTGGCTCGAGAAAGTGTTTTCCGCACAAGTGGCAGAATTAATTGCCCTTACTAAGGCATGCCACGCAGCTGTGAATCTGAGAGTCACTATCTATACTGACAGCAGATATGGATTCGGAATTGTACATGATTTTGGCCAACTGTGGTCGCAAAGAGGTTTCATGACTTCTTCTGGTTCTCCTGTGAAAAATGGCGAACAAATTAAGGATTTGTTACATGCGATTCAGTTACCTCTTGAAATTGCCGTGGTGAAATGCAATGCTCACGTTAAGTCACAAGCCTTCGTGTCCATGGGAAATGGCTATGCAGGTCAAGTCGCAAGGTTTTGCGCATTGAACTGTATATCGTTCAAGGAACAGTGGGAATTGTTACCGCAAACTGAAAATGACACATGTTTGAACCTTGCATTGAGGGTGGTTGATACCCTAGATGAGCTAAAGACACTACAGCGTCGTGCTAGCAAAGAGGAAAGACGCTCCTGGCAAAGAATGCAATGTGTACAGAGGGCTGCTGATTTGTGGGTCTCAGAGGAGGGGAAATTAGTTTTGCCAAACAGTCTTCTGTCACAATTCGCAAGGTTATATCACGGACAGGCTCACCATGGGAGAGATGCAAAGATCAGGTCATTCAAAATCGATTGGTTTAACCCAAAGTTCAGACATGCCGCAGAGGTTACCTGTCACAGGTGCATCATCTGTCAACAGATGAATGCCGGAAAAGGGTCTGAGGTAACTTTGAGCCACATTGGGATAGCTGGTGGTCCATTCAGCAAAATGCAAATGGACTTCATTGAGATGCCTGTTTGTGGAGGATTGAAGTACGTGTTGGTGATTATGTGTGTTTTCAGTCACTGGATTGAAGCCTACCCCACACGTAGAAATGACAGCCTCACAGTTACAAAGCTGCTACTTAGGGAACTAATACCCAGGTTCGGGTTTCCAGTCTCTATAGAATCAGATAGGGGCAGACACTTCGACAATGAGGTGATTAAACTTCTGTGTGCCGCACTAGACATCGAACAAAAGCTGCATTGTAGCTACCGCCCTGAAGCATCAGGACTAGTAGAACAAATGAACTGTACTCTGAAATCAACAATGGCAAAGATGTGCGCAGCTACCAATATGAAATGGCCAGATGCATTACCCTTAGTCCTGATGTCAATGAGGAACACCCCTGATAAGAAGACAGGACTGTCCCCCCATAAGATCCTCATGGGCAGAGCTATGAGGTTGCCAGCAGTGCCTGCGAATGCTCTAGTGAATATCACAGATGATATGGTGTTGGACTACTGCAAAGGTTTGGCTGATGTGATTCGCTCTTTCTCTCACCAGGTAGAAGCTAACACGTTGCCACCGATTGGAGATCCAGGTCACACCCTACAGGCCGGTGACTGGGTGGTTGTCAAGAAGCACGTGAGAAAGTCGTGTTTGGAGCCGCGCTGGAAGGGGCCGTATCAAGTAATCTTGATAACAACTACTGCTGTGAAATGTGCAGGCGTTCCAAATTGGATACATGCCAGTCACACAAAGAAGGTAACGTGTCCAACTGACGAGGAACTTGAAGTTTCCGGCTCAACAGTTCCAGAAAGGGAAGTCTCAGGGCCAGAAAACAGCCAAGAGGGAACTGAGACTGCAGGAGAGCCCACTGAGAACAGCCTTGTCCCTCAGACAGTGAATGAGTTTGAGAGAGGTGACAGAGTGCCTATCTCAGTAGAGGCGGCAGGAGAACTAAGTCAAGGAGAGGTTCTCCCAGAAGTAGACGGATACGGGTTAGAACTCGAACCTGTTACAGATGGAGAAGAAGAAGAAGGGGAAATAATAGAAGGAGATCAGAGTGTACCGGCATCCCCTGAGCCAGTTGCAGGTCCATCAAGCGAAAACACCATATCACAAGAGGAGGGTGCTGTCCAGCGTCCTGAAAAGACAAATCGGAAGAAGACGCATAAGGGTGGTAACTGGCCAGAGAAATCAGTTCTAAGGATAAGAAGCATACCAGGTGAAACAATAACAGAAGAAACTGATACATCCCGAGTGGAAGATGTAAGTGAAGGAGAACTGCAACGTGAACGCAGATTGAAAAGAAAGAGAGTCGCAAATAGAAGATATACAGGTCCTGAATGGGCGTATGCTACAACATCTGAATGGCAACAAGAATTCCTAGCATTCTGTTTTGATCGAGAAGTACCAGGCCAATACTACGGTACCTGAACTAATCCAAAGAAAAGACTTTGTTAAAAAAAAAAAAAAAACTGACAACTAAAAGAGAGAGACTTATAAATTACCGGATGCGACATTAGAACCT
Source organism: Pleurodeles waltl (assembly GCF_031143425.1). NCBI lineage: Eukaryota > Metazoa > Chordata > Amphibia > Caudata > Salamandridae > Pleurodeles > Pleurodeles waltl. Next base: position 575,696,147 of record NC_090449.1, on the reverse strand, counting down.
GATTTGACTTTGAAAAACCTGATTATGACAAGCTGCTAATCCGATTTGACAAAGGGGTCCTGGAGCGAGTGAAAATGCTGTAAATACACGCAGAGAGCAAGAGAAAAAAAAAAAGAGTTTATATGGTCCTGAAGTTGATTGTTATTCTACTATCTGATTCTAAACAGACATGGTTTATAAAAGAGGTAGTAACAAGAAAAGTAAGGTGTGTGGTTGGTTAAGCCTTATAATAGGTATTGTGTGTGCAGTAATAATTGTGGGAGTGATTGTGGGAATGCCGTGGTTAGATAAGAAGACTATTAACGCTACTTCAAAACCTGAAACTACAACACTAACACCATGTGAGAGATTTGAGCAGGATGCAAGACACTTGCATGAGGGGACTAATTCAAAAGGGGAACTTTCTACTAATGTCTTCTATCGCTTGCTGAATGAGTATGTCGAGACCATGGATGCAAAAGACTGTTATGTGTGTACCAAGATTCCTTCATTTGTGCAAGAAGGGGTTACCTATCATAGCCTTCCTTTAACATACGGGATTAGCTGTAGTTTGCTACTAACCAGATTCTATAATCAAGAGCATGTGCAATACTTTTATTCAAATCTGGATGTTGTGTTTTCTTTTGTGCCTGTGATTGAGTTCCTGAACAAGCTAGCTAAAGAGCATGACATAAAAATAGTTAGAGGTTTCTTTGAACGGACACTTATTTTTGGAACTGCTTATGCACATCGCAACAATCTGACCTGTTTGCTATCACCTGTAGAGAAAAGCTTCTTAAACCACACTGATGATAGACGCAAAGCATTAAAAGAAAGATTAGAAAAAGGATTAGAAAAACGCACATATGCAAATGATTATGCTTACACCGCAATCAAAACGCAAGGCAAACTAGCTATAGATGCATTACATGTAGGTAGGCTTTGTATATATAGGCCGAAATCTGAGAAGGACAATTTGTTTGTGGGAACGAGTGAATGTAGACATGTGTTTTTGTTTCAGAGTAAATGGACATTTATGTTGAATGGACAGGATCAAGTGATCCCTGGGATCTATTATATCTGTGGACTTAATGCTTACTACCGTCTCCCTAAGGGGTGGTATGGGACATGTTATTTGGGAATAGTTTTCCCAAAGATTTACCAGATTGATGACTTGAAGCAAATACCTAAAACGTCTGAATTACAAAATGCTAGACAAAAACGAGAATCAGTGGCTGCTGTCATTGGTGATATATTTGGAGCCATAATCCCTTCAGTATGGGGTTATCTTGAATTCCATGAAAATTCAAAAGTTGTCTACTATTGTGGATAACATGCTGACAAACTTTACAGGGGCTATACTCCTGATGGATACTGAACTTGCTGCAGAAAGGGCTATGACTCTTCAAAATCGGCTTGCTTTAGACATTCTTTTAGCAAAGAGTGGAGGGGTCAGCAAGATGCTCAACGAGCGTCATTGTTGCTCATTCATTCCAGATAATAGTAAGAAGATTAGAGGTATGCTTACTAACCTAACTAGAGATAGTGCAGATTTGAAGGAACTTGGAGAGTGGGAGAAATTTGGAAAAGGAGTTGCTAGAGTGGGGAGCTGGTTTACCAATATTTGGAATGGGGTACTTGCAAAAATACTAGGGGGTCTATTAATTGTTCTGGCCTGTCTATTAGGATTATGGGGAGCATGCAAAATTAATGATAAAATTAAAAGAAATTGGACCAAAAGAACCAGGAGAAATGAAGAAAATGAAAGAGAGAAAATGTTCAATGAAATTTGGGAAAGCTCACATAAAGGACAAGATGTTGAAATGCGCATTATGCTTAAAGTGAAAAAGTAAAAGGGAAAGGTTTGTGTGATGACTAGCGTCATCAGAGGAGGGACTGAGAGCGTAGCTTACATAACCTATATTAAAATGAAATATCTATATATTAATGTGTGATGATGCTGCATAGAAAACCATAATAATAGCGATTTGCTTAAACGTGCACCTGAATTGTGACCACGAAGAATGGCCACCAATGTATACGCAAAATAATAATGATGAATAGAGTGTTTATGTTATATTCAGTTAAGCTTATATTAACGTTCGTATTGTTGAATCTGTATTGAAAATCTTTATAGGCCTTAAGTTAGCGTGAGCTGCAGTTTAGCTGTCTGGCTCTCATATTAAATGCATTTTTCTGTTTTCCAGTGTGCTGACTCACAAGGGGCCATGACCCTGCAAATGTTCTTTTTTCTTGAAACTTGGAAGATGAATGTAACCATGTTAAATCCGATCCCAAGCGCATATTCGGTGCCTTGGTTTAAAAGTTATAAATGAATTGAAACAAATGTAGATTAATTAAATGTACAAGGTCACTTAGACCGGGGGACAACGAATCTGCTGACCCAAAAGACGTGCCAAGAAATGAAGTAACGCTGAATGTGCCACCTCTGAAGACGTCAATTATGAAGACCAATCAAAGACCTGTGAATTATTGTGGGGTGACAATTGGGATTACCAAATGTTAAATTTGATAGGTTAAAGATAGTGGGGTAGAGTAAATGTCCAATCGAATTTTGGGGGAATGCACTACAAAAAAGGGATAAAAACTCATGCCACAGAAAGGTCAGAAGAATTAGATAGGGAATGCTATTGATTTTATCCAGAAACTCTGTCTGGTGACTTGACTTATTAGAAATCATCCTCACCCATAGACTACCCTTTTTACACTTATCCTCCTTATGAGGGAAGTGTCCCTTTTTGCCCTTTAGTTGAGTCCTGACATATGGCGATTTAACCGATGTCCTGAGGACGAAGACTGAACCTGTGCGCTGACCTAATCCTTGGAGGGTAATTATGACAATGCAATTGTAATTTGTCTGTTTGCTTTTCCTTTCTAGGTACCAACTGCTTGCTTTTGACAGAGACCATAGCTAGATGTTTTCCAAATTGGTGTTCTAAATTGTTTTGCATGAAGCCCAACATGCCAATGCTAATTAGTGGTTAGGACAGGTGTTCATCAAACTGACGCAAATAGACAAACGACCGAGACAATGCTTTGTTGAACTGACGTGATATCATACTCTGCTAATTTTGATCTATGTTCACGCCTGTTATATTCTAATGTTTGTGATTCTTGCCTTATTGAAATCTTATCAAAGTTGCCATATCGTGACTATGCTGTTGTGTTTCTTGGCTTTGAGGTTAACGCACTTAATCTTAGATTGTAACCAATAGGGAATAAAACTCATAAAATTCTATTAACTGGTGTGGTTATTCATGGCTGGAATGTCATGGTTGCGTTGTCAACTTGATTAATGACTTTGACTAAAGTGAAATGTATTGTTGTAGTAAATATTGATATATTGATTAGCTATCTCGTCCTACGGTGTCTCTCAACTGGGTCAAAAGATTAATTGGCCTAAAACGAGTCCTAATGTGTAATAAATTAACATAGAAGGACGCGTTAACACCTACATAAACCTTAGATCGAATACACAAGAGAAAACTATGTATGCGTAGACGTAAATTTGTAGTTCACACTAACTTGATGGGAAGGAGTAATTGTAATCACATTTTTGACTATGTAGGAAGCTGGTTTTTACTTATGGGAGGACTGGATTGCGTTATTCCTAAAGCCTATTATGTTTGTAGGGAGCATGCTTACTTTGCCCTGAGGTTGGTATGGCACATTTTTGGGTTACAGTCTTCCGAAGGATTTATCATGTAGAACATCTGAATGATCCCATGTGGGGATCACAAGTTAAAATAAAATGGAGTAGCAGTGCTTCTGAAATAATAGGAGATATAGTTGGTGCAATGATCTTTTCATTGGGCATGTTTTTAATGATCTCAAGATTAGAAAGCTGTCCACTATAGTTGATAAGAAAGTAAGTAACATTCCCAATAAAAGTGAGGACGTAGAGAAACCCTTTATGAACATTATGGATTTAAAGGCAGACTTGGAGGAGTTGGAAGCTACAGTTTCTCAGAAAGCGGTTACAAAGGGTTTGCTGCAGTAGGCAAATGGTTTGGAAACTAAGGAAGTGGGATATTAGCCTCCATTTGGGGACCCTTACAGTCGTCGTCATTTATGCAATTTGTCATCTTCAAAGGGTACAAGTATACAAAAGCCAAAAGGGGAGGTTAACATAGAAAGGTAGTAAAGAGAAATGATGTAGTGGTAGAGGAGAGTCAGTGTACATTTTATGATGAGATGAAACACTTGGAGAACACAAGACATAAAATGCTGAACACATCAAGGTTTTCAGCTGGTCTCATGAGAAAAGATTCACATGTTATTGTGATGGCTATCATTCCCATCAGAGGGGTATTAGAGCAGTGTAATTTTGGCTCCACCATTTTATATGCTACAAGTATGCACTTATATAGACATATATGACATATTCATTGTGTGACTTGAATTCCTTAATGTGTGTGATACATTTAAATGTATTAATGGAATGGAATCATTGTAGAGCCTAGGGAAGCAGATACAAGTGCACAAATGTTCAATTGAACCACATAAACATGTTTTCTTTTATTCACAATTTGCATTTATCCTTAAAGTTATAAATGTGTATATATACAAATGAATTCAAAGTTCATGTTGACTACTGAGTTAACATAGCCTGACTACAGGCCTCAAATTAAATGTGCTTAGCCTTGACAGTAATTTATTTATTATCTCTTGCAGGTGCATTACCATGCGTCACGTTGGCTAGAGAAAGGCCTATCATTTGTATTAGACTGTCATTAGACTGTCAATAGTGAGATTTCCAGGGAGGAACCTAGTAGTGAACTTGGAGAAATAATAGTCACAGAAGGACTCCTGTTTATCATGTACCAGGACGGCAAGGCGCTCAAGGTTGCAGTATGCAGTCCCAGTTTTGATGAGATGGGAAACTCAAGGGAGGATGCAAATGCTCCTCTTAGTTAACAATTTGGTTGGTTCCTCGTGGCATAGAAGAGAGAAGGATGTTTTTTAAGCTCCTGTTATTTTCATTTGTGTTCTATAGCTAGTGAGGCAGATTCCTTCTAGACTCAGAGTGAGCAGTCCCCATACTGAGCTTTCCTGAGAGAGTGTAACTCCTTATGCTATACTCTCAATTTCCCTTTGCATGATTTCTACAGAAGTCTATGATATGCTGACACCTTCTTGCTCCCTAAAGAGAAACCCTAATTAGATGATCTGGTAGTAGATCTATGTTCAGACGAGAGAAAGGATGTTTCTTTATGGAATACCTATTTACAACAATTTGTTTTTTGTTGTGGCTGTCACTATTCTGTATCTAATTTTATTACAGCTTAATCTACTGAGATATATTTCAGCTTACCAGCTGTACTGTTGTATCTTTTGAACTTAGTTTTACTCTGTATACTGAATTAATTAGTGTCCTAAAATAAAATCTATTCAATCACAATTGGTGATTCCTGGTCATTATTGTGGAGTCACATTGGTTTCACAAGTCATAAATGTATTGCTGATGTCTTCTCCCTTACAGTGCTTCAAATGAACCAACAAAGGTCCATACAACCAATGGGAAAATTATTTGACAACTTTACTAAAAGACTGAATTGTAAGTACCAATGTGCCATCACCTTCATGCCAGACATGGCTATCAAAAGAGTAGTGCTTCATGACTGTATGACGTTACAGTCATGTCAGGAACTGAAACATTTCCAGAACTGGCACTCTATGTGTAAGTGAACTGGTAGCAGCCTTGGCTCTGGGTAAATGAGTTCTCAGACTCTTGGGGCTATTTGCTGGCTAAGGCTTAGCAGATTTTTATACAAAGGACTATCATCCTTTAAAGAGTCCTTTTCTGCACTGCCTTCACCTTCTTTGCCCCAGCAAACCCAACAAAGAGCTGATCATCACTTGATGATGTTTAGTGCAATTGATGTAAAAGTTGAGAGAGCTTTTGGGCTCCACATGTGGTCTCTCCTCCATTTTTGCAGTGTTTGGTGGATCAAACAATGTCACAAGGGTAATGGATTGTGCGACATAAAAGGGCTATTAAAGATCAACATCACAAGATAAGACAGAAAATCAAATTGAGAATCAAGAAGCTCAGAATCAGAGTGAAGCTGAAAATTTTAGTTTTCAGAACACACTCATGAAAGCAGTTGTTGTGAAGGATAAAAATCCCTTTTCTAGACAGAATCCTGATGCAAGTGATGATAAAGAAACTGCAGCTGTCATAAGGGAACCTGAAAAAAAGAATGTGCATCAAGGAGAAAGTAGAAAAGAAATGCACTTAAAAGTGCAGAGGCAATCATAAAAGAATCAGAACGGGAAAACCTAGACTCTGATAATGGTGAAAGTAAGCATCCAGCAGGTAGGAAATCGACAAATGAGTGCCTGATAGAAATTATGCAGCTCCTGAATGGTCTTATTTCGTAAAACAGAAGGCTGTCAAATTCATTTTTAAAGAATCTCCACCATCAACTAGTAAATAAAAAAGGAATGATTTTTCTTTGGAATAATGATACTTTTTCTGTACAAACACTTCATAGTTAGTCTGTTCTGTAACTTAGTTATCCAGTCAAATATTAGAAGGTGCCTGTAAATTTTTAACATAAGAAAAGCCAAAGGAATTGAACTACTTGAAAAAACAAACTTTTGATTTTGTACTCTAAAACATAGTGGCTATATTTCAAGTTTTCCAATTTTCAATAGTTTTATAGAAGCATGGCAACTGAACAGCAAAGGTTCTACTCACAATTTTGTATAGTTCTGATATTTTTAGTTTGGTTTTGCTATCTGCATATGATTCGCCTACAAATAAGAGTAAAGATTTAACCACAAAGTATAATGGTTTACTAGGCACAAAGGTAACACATAGAAATAGGTTTTTATGTGTGGAATCCTAACACATATATATCCATCAACATTCCACAAAACCACATTTTAATCTTCTAAGATTCATATCACTCATTCCAGTCATCTTATTTACATAGGGCAGGGTGTTGTGAAATTAAAGGGTAGGACATGACCTTTTCAGTTTTACATGTCCTAGTCGTTAAAAAATAAAACAAATTTGTTTTTTCACTACTGTGAGGCCAACCACTTCCATAGAATAAAATTGAGGATTCCTTATTAGATTTAATAAGTAGTAAGTCCTAAACCAGAGGTGGTAGATACGTCATGTTTTCTATCTATGAATTTGTAATGATAAACCCTCTTTATTGGTAAAGTCGGATTTTACAAAGCTGGCATTTTCCAGCCCTTAGCCCTCTGTGCCTGTAGCTGGTATCAGAGCTAACCACAGCCCCACTTGCATCTGAATAGGCAGGGCCCTGCCACCACACAATATACTGAATGACCCTGTATTGTCAGTGCAGCCAGCTAGGATCCAGGGGAGTGTTTTGCTTCACTAATGATCAAGCTGAAACACTCATGCACTGACAGAAATCTCTGGAATGCGCTTCTTAATCTAAAGAAGACATTTATTACATTCACTTCACAAGGTTCGTAGAAGGAGATTAGCATGCTGAAAGTACACGTTTAAAAATGGTCACAGCAATGAAATGAAAACATGTACAAATTATTCTCCACTGCAATATACACAGCAAATATATGTATCTATATTATAATGCAAAGCAAATAATGAATTAAAAAATATGCATCACTATGAGGCACGAGCACTTCTGCTTCATCTCCCTCCTATCGGCATTAGATCGCCAGATCCCAGAATCGATCGAGGAGAGAGAGCTCATTTATCCTACGGGGAGTATGACACACCCCAGCGTCCTGGGCATGTCTGAGATCTGAATCACTCTCGATCCCTTGTCCATCTGGTCTCGGCCTTTTATACTTTGAACAAACAAGAGAGGAAAATTTTAGAACCTCCCTCTTACAGCAGAAGTTTACTATTCAAAAAATGCTGATTACTTTAGGCCAGCTTTGAAAAGAACATGTCGGGACTTAGCCACAATTTCAAGGTGCCCCTGCAAAACAGGACCATTCCCTGCCATCTTAGTACATTCTTATCAGCCTAAGCCCTTGGTGGTAAAGAACACGAAAAATAAAAGCATGAGCACATTGTACAACGTGGAAAACTACTTATAGATTTTCTAATGGCGGTGGCTCATGCTAAAATAAAGTCTATATGCAAAATGAAGTTGGTGGTCACTAATGTGATGGTGTGCTGCTAGGCAGAGGTCAAAACATAAATATAATTACACGCCACCCTTTTGACCAATGACTCATATACCCTATAGTCTTAAAATCAACTTCTCTTTAAAAAAAATAAAAAATAAACATTACAAGCAAATTAGGTATGCACTTTGCACAGCAACACAATGTAATGACAGGAGCACATACAGATATTATAAACATCTAAACCAGGCACACCAACAATAGAAAGACTTAAGCTTAGATACTCTGATTGGGATAGTAAATGAATCATAGTCTTCACTTAATTGAATAGTGTCTCTAGGATAACAAGTTGGTAGAGGGTTAGATGGAAACATCCTAATCATGTAAAGGTCCACGGTCCACCTGTAAGGTTTGTTGGAATGTAAGTAAAAGTGAGGTTCACATACAAGAATAGTGAGCCAACGGGCAACTTAAACACTTTTAAAGTGACCTGCAACAGTCACCTGGTGATAAGCCATGTTGTTTGTTCCATTAGAATTACAATCAAACAGGTTGATAGGACATCCATGGAACTCTGCATTATTCCCCTGCAGAACTTTGATCTGTGAAGCACAATTAGCGCCAAATGGATTCATAGGTATTGCCTTTCAAAAGCAGCAGGGGTTTTGCGCAATGTGATTGATCAATCAGGTTCAGGTTGGGGGTGCTGTCTCTCCCAACTGCACATGCCTGAAGGGAGATCACACAGCACACTCATAGTCAGAGGCAAGTTGTGGTATGACCTTTATAAGAAACAAGTATGATCTTTCTTGCAAATAACATTTGTCAGCTGAAATATGCTCCCATTTTCCTTTCATAGTTTATGATCATCAGGACATTATTAGGGCCCTTGGCTATAATTTTTGCAGGTACTAGAGGGTCATTTGGGGAGTCCACCGAAACCTTAGCACCAGGGTTTTTGCCAGTTGAATCAAAACCTCCCTTTCCTTGTACTGTCAGAAGGGCTGAGTCAGTCCCCTTCCTCACCAATTCCCCATACACTGGACTTAGGACCAGTTGGGCAAACATGGACTCAAGACCTGCAGATTCTGGTACGGCACTGTAAGGAGCTGACGCTCCAGGTTTTATTTCCCCAGTTCATAATGGTGTTGGTGGCCAAATGTGGTTGTATCAGGAGAGTTTCAACATTTTATAATGGTCTGTTATTCAGAATCTGGAGGGCTTCGGTTAAATACTCTATCCAGTTTTCCAGAGTCCCACCAAATAATTATTTTGTCCAGAACCCCAGGGATACTCCTGGTCTTCCCTGCTTTTGCCACCTGCTCCAATCTACATATTGTCCCTGGATAAATACATGCAACACAATGTCTCATTCCTGCACTGTCCACAAGTCTAAAGCCTGTTGAATTATTTATTTTGCCAAATCAAAAGCACACCACTGCTCCTCACCCCATTCAAACTCATGTTTTTTTTTCTTGTCACTTTGTACCAAAGGGTTAAGATTTTACTCAGATGAGGGTCACACTGTCTCCAAAAATCAAACAATCCCATGAATCGCTGTCTCTTGCTTAGTGCGAGAAGTTGCAAACTCCAAAATCTTTTGTTTCACCTGCAGCAACATCTCTCTGCCCTGGCCACATTTTACTCTGCAAAAGCTTTGTAAACATATCTTTAACATCCTTAACTTCTTGCTTGGTGTAATCTTTTAAAGAATGCATTTCAACTCCTGCCAAAATCTGTGGGCTACTCTGTATTTTTCATCTAAATATTGGCTGAGCACGAACTACGTTCCACTGATGTAGCTCATACTGGCCCCCACAACCTCCTCATTACTGGAATGTGAAAAATCAGCTTTCCCCTGAGACGGCTTCGTAGATATCAGCCTTATCTTGTAATAACTTATTCTGACAAGACAGCATAGTTACAGTATTTATTGTGTCAACAAGCTGTTTATGTAATTTCTGATTTTCATATTCTTACTGCTTACACCTCTCATGCATTTTTCTGTAAGCAGACTAAAGTATCCAAACCCTTCTGTCAAGTACAAAAGGGACATCATTCCGTTCAAAAAGCACCTTTTTTAAACATTTAAGTACAGTTATTTATTCTGTTTTATCCAAGAACCCATCCCAAAATTTAGAAAGTCCTGATAAACAAGAAAACACATTTGCCAAGACGTTATAAGGCATTTTAATTTCACATGCATTTTCAGAAAAGGTTTGCAGTGCTTCTTTTAACTCTCTGAATAAAAATATATTTTCACTTTTAAATCGTACACTTTCAACTTTCACCTCCCTTTAGACTGTCCGACTACAGCAAAATGTTTTGCTTCACTAATGACCGAGATGCAACACTCATGCACTGACAAAAATCTCTGGAATGCGCTTCTTAGTCTGAAGAAGACATTTATTACTTCACTTCGCAAGGTTCGTAAAGGAGATTAGCATGCTAAAAGTACACATTTAAAAATGGTCACAGCAATGAAATGAAAACGTGTACAAATGATTCTTTACTGCAAAATACACATCAAATATATGTATCTATATTATAATGCAAAGCAAATAATGAATTAAAAAAATATGCATCACTATGAGGCATAAGCACTTCTGCTTCATCTCCCACCAATCACCCTCAGATAGCCAGATCCTAGAATTGATTGAGGAGAGAGAGAGATCAATTATCTTCACGGGAAGGATGACACACCCCAGCGTCCTGGGCATGTCTGAGATCTGAATCACTCTTGGTCCCCGGTCAATCTGGTCTCGGCCTCTTGTACTTTGAAAAAACAAGAGAGGAAATTTCTAGAACCTCACTCTCACTACAGATGTTTAGTATTAAAAAAATGCTGATTGCATTAGGTCAGCTTTGAAAAGAACACGTCGGGACTTGGCCACAATCCCAAGGTGCCCCTGAAAAACAAGACCGTTCCCTGGCATCTTAGTACATTCTTATCAGCCTAAATCCTTGGTGGGAAAGAACAAGAAAAATAAAAACATGAGCACACTGTACAACGTAAAAAATAGCTTACAGCTTTTAACGTGGCAGTGGCTAATGCTAAAATAAAGTCAATAGGCACGGTGTGCTGCTAGGCTTAGTGAAACATGGAGTCAGTGGTCAAAACAAATATAATTACAGGGAGGCAGGGAACTCCTGGGACTTTACAGAACCCTTCTGGAAACCTCTCCCAGCTCTTAGAAACAGGGCACTATGGTATAAAAAGAGGGCGTCAGATCTACTCCTCAGTTCACTACTGGACCTGTGGAAGGACTCTCAGAGGACTGACTGCTGCTGTGACCTGCTTTGCACTCTGTCAGACTTCTGCTGTACCTGGAAGGATTGCTTTGCCCACTGGAGCCTGCTTGGAACCTTCAGAGGCCATCCCTGCATCTCCACCTGCACCCAGGACTTCAGAAGTAACTCCAAGGGCTAGTTTAGCTGGACTCCTGTTCTGAGCCACAGGGACAAAACAGGCTCTCTCCATCTTGAACCTGCACCTTGAGCCAGCCTGTGTGAGTCCTGAACCGCCATGAGGTCTGCACCCACTGATAGACCCTTGGTTGTGGTGCTAAAGGTGCCCAGGTGACCAATTTCCAAAAGTGAGGACACAAAATGTGGCTCAAAAGTACTTTGGAAACACAGAGGAGACAGGGACCAACCTGCTCGCCTATCCACCCAAGGTGCATCACCAGTCGCATTTGACATTGCAGCTTCTCCTGCTACTTACTTCTCCGTAGCAGCAAATCCTTCTCAGCAGCTCCTTGCGAAAGGGGTATCCTGCCCTGTGGAACCATGTTCAGCTACAGCCTTCTGCCTCGTCCCACTGGAGGTTTTCGACTATCATCTAGATGGCTAAGTCTGAAGGTAAAAAATCTTCACCTCTGCTTCACTCCATGGCTACCCGCCAATGTCTTTTCCTCCCCGAACACTCTTGCAGCCTTGCCCTGCTGAATTTCTACCTTCTTAGAGGATTTTTCTTCAAACTTTTTTTTTTTTTTTTTTTTTACGTCTGAAGGTAAGCGCTGACCAGGCCCAATGCACTTTGTGTATCCGAACTGTGCTCCATCACGGTCAGCCTTAACTTTTGACTTTGCCCCGGTCTAGCACGAGCAGATGTCCACGGCTGACACCTCTCGTTTTTAAAAACTTTATTTTACACTGAAAACTTTAAAAATTCATAACTCTGGTTCTCCTAATTGGATTTTGAAGGTTTTGACGTCAAATATTTTATTAAAATGTTCTCTGTTTTCTACTTTGTTTTTTATTGTGTTGTGTTTTCACTGTATTGCTGTTTGTGCACTGCATAAATACTTAACACATTGTGCCCAAGAAGAAGCAAACAGCTGGTTGAAGCTCTGTGAGATAATCAAATCAAACAACCAAATAAGATTTTGGTCATGGATAAACGGTATGACAGCAGCCAAATCCCATCAAAGCGTGCCCAACATTGCCCCCATCCTGTTGGAAAGCGCACATCAAAAACTTATGTGCAGACTGTGTGCCAAACAGATTTATTTCAATGTCGTCTACTAGTGGGGAAAAAAAAAAAAACACCATTCCCGTAGTAGCAAGGAAACAGGTAGAAAAAGTGATACACTCCATGCACTCAAATGGTGCTCCCAGACCAAATGGCTTGATTGCAGCAGTATTCAAAGGGGCAGAGGTCCTCTCACCAGTATTCCAAGCCTATATTCTCAGCCTCGGACAGTTGGAGGGAATCACTGCTAGTTCTGATTTACAAAACAGGGACCCTATGTGGCCCAAGAATTTCAGCTTAATTGATCTCCTTGATATCAAGGGAAAACATTTTGCAAGCTTCCTAAACAAGGAACTGAAAAATGGGCTGGAGGAAAAAAACGCATTTTCCAAACAGGATTTCAAAAAGGCTGCTGCATAGAGGGTAACCTGCACTGTCTCACTAATTCAATAGAGGAAATCATGGCCACGAAAGACAAAACCTTACATACAGGATTCAATGATTTCACAACTGCTTTCAACAGTGTATCAAGAGGCAAGCTATAAGCCAAACTACACAATTGGGGCATTCCATCTCCCCTGTTACACACCATTACAAAACTGTACACTGATTTGTGGGTTTGGGAAAAAGAAGTGAGCTCTAGCTGGTGGTCCACATCCACAAAAAGACCAACAAGGGTTTAAAACAAGGTTGCATCCTCATCCCCCAATTATTCAATCTGTACTAGGCTGATCTAAAGGAAGATCTTGAAGGAAGAGCATTTCCACCTAAAGTACTAGGCCACAAGATACAGATGATGCAATACGCAGATAATACAGTGCTTATCAACTAGACACAAATTGGCCTTCCAAGACTTCCAGATTCCATGACCAAGTACTGCAAAGTTAGCAACCTACTTATTAATGTAGCAAAGACAAACATTATGATTACTAGCCATAAGCTAATAAAGTCTGGTTCTTTCAATGAACCCAAACGAGAAAGTGCGGCACCTCCACATACATAACAGTGCATAGATTACAATTTCCCCGAGAAGGTGGCAGTCCTCAGGAAGTGGGGGTGCCATGGGGGCTCCCTGCATTCATCACAATTATTGATTGCCCCTGGAGGTGGAGGTCCCCAGGGTGTGGGTGGGGCTGCGCAGGGCCCTCCCGCATACATTTAGGAGAATTGCCACAGGGAGGTGGCAGTCCCGAGGCTTCTATAAGCCCTAGGAGGGGGGCCCGCTCCTCGTTTTTCCACAATGCCCACAGGACCTTCCCACCCAGGGGCGCAGTTAAAAGAAAGTGCAGAAGACAGCGCTTGCTTCTTTCTTTCTTTCTTTCTTTTAATTCACGCGAAATGCATGCCTCTGCCATGTACAGTTTTTTCATAAATACTTTTACTGCAAATATTACATTGATATTATCAATGACGTTATCAAATGCGTCATCAGTGCCGTAAATTGAGGAGTAATTAGCAGTGCATGGTGAGGGCGCGAGTTATAGTTACCTTAGGGCATGAGTTATAGTTACTTGAGATAACTCTAAATTTCTGTGGTTTCATACGGTTGAAATGTGAGCCTAACTATGACATCCATGTAACCTTTGTTTTTTTAAATGAATTTCTATGTTTTAAAAAAAATGTTATTACCTAACTATAACGTCCCTGTAACCTTTGTTTTTTCAGTGAATGTCTGTTTTTTTTAACCTAAAGTAATTGTAATTACTATACGTTAATCCAACCACTGTTGCAGCCACTCCCTGCAGTCAATCTCCCCCCCCCCCAACCACTCTACCCTGAGAAACACCGATTTAGGCTTTGATGAATGAAATACTTCAAATGAGATATTTCTGGACAAATTGAAAAGATAAGTGTTTTTGTCAATTAAAAAGAGTGAGATCACCTTTCAGTATGAACCTTAAACTTTAGAAATTTAAAAGAAATTAAAGAAGGAAAATTATCACGGACACACCTGGAGTGGAATCCTCAACATTCAGTGCGAGGGTCTGTGACTGTAACCTTTAGGCCATAGGTGACTCCTTACTGTGATACTTCCAGACATAGCTATGACAGTCAACCCATGCCAATGACTAGAAAGAAATGCGACTGTCCCATCACTAGGAAGGTTTAACAGTCAAAACACCAGTAAATAAACAAACATACTTCCAATCGATACTAGGATTTAAACCTTCAGCCTCCTGAGTGACAGCACAAGACCGTGACCATTAGGCCAGAAGTGACTCTGTTCTGCTCTGAATCCAAATGTAACTATAATATTCACACCAAACATCTTGCTAGTCTTACTCTTTGAAGTCATTGTCAGTGCAATGATCTCTCCATACAATCTCTCGCTCTCTCTTTCATCCCACTATGGGATGGAAGACAGAGCGAGAGAGAGAGTGAAAACCACAGAGGGAGCCTCAAGGCCCCAGCAGTCCTAGCTGGTTCCCCGCATCCTGTATGAGCCTGCATTGCTCCCACAAACATGGTGCCGCTTTAAATTACAGCTCCCTGATTGTGGGATCAATGCTCTCAATGCATATTTGCATGCAGGGAAACAGATGAAAACTCCACTTTCTGACAGCGGAGCTGTTTGAAAGTCCTCGCTGTCAGAAAGCAGACTTTGTTTGCTTTTGCTTGGTGGGAACTGTCTGCACCCCAAGACATAGCAGAAGCCAGCCCTGCGGGTGGCAGTCCCCAGGGCCATGTATGGCTTCTTCAGGGGGGGCACGCAGCACCCCTAAAATGTTGCGTTTGCCCCAGGGAGGTGGGGGTCCCCGGAGTTCCGAAACAGACCCCCTTTGCATGGTAAATGCATATGTTCGGTAAAGACAAGTGTGGTAAAGGCAATGCGTGGTAAAGGCATTGCATAGTAATGGAAGTGTGGTAATGAAATGCATGGTAATGACATTCGTTGTAATATCATACATCATGCTGGATGGCCAGGTTGAACATCTCGTACACATGCCCAGTAAGCATCGGCCAATTACTTGGTTTGGGCCTTTTGCAAACTAAGCAAGTCGATCCAGACACCTGACCTGAGAGCTCTAATAAGGGTGACCGCTAGTAAGTTAATATCCACCATGGCATATGGCGCGCTGCCATTCAGAGGCAGAATTGCAAATTGGCTAGATTGCTACAGAAAAATATTTTCCTTACCAGACTCTTCGACCCATGCCAGTCTTGAATTTAATTTGACTTCTCAGCAGCTGATTCTGGATGCAACATTTTTGGCTTATTTGTTAAAAGCAAAATCAGTGCAGACTGGTACCCTAAAACCCGTCCTGTGGTCAGTACTGAACAGGGCAAAGTCCGACTAGCAATAGAACCTGAACACTTTCCATATGATTTCGAAGCATAGCAAACTGCATACATCAGTAACCAAGAAATGCGAGAGAGCAGAGACAAAAAAACAAAAGGTGTAGAATCAACAGTTAAAAGAAAAGTTAATACAATCATCAAGCAGGGCTCGGAGACCTAGCCCAGCCCCAAAATATGCGAGGGCGCTGAAGAAAATAAAAAAACAATATGTGCAGAAGCTACAATAAAAAGGCAGTAAGAAAGATAAGGTGCATTTGAAAAAGCTGTATTTCAATGGAAGTGGAAACAACCATCATATAAGAGGAAATGCTACGCTGCTGTGTAGGTAGTTCTAAACTGCTAACCCCTTAGCGCCGACCCTCCTAGGGCCTCTTGCTTGTCCTCAAGATAAGTTTTAGTTTCCTTTCAACCTTCTTCAAATATCTTACAAGACGACAGCTGTTGGTCCCCTGTGGTAAAATATGCCATACCCGCTTTCCCGCAGGAGCGAATACCTCTTTGATTGAAGATTGGGCGTAGCATATCTCTACAATCGCCCAAGAGCTCTTTACATATAGTAAGTGCAGAATCTCTTCTCTCCGTGTCACACACATGCAGCAGCTAGACTCAGCTGGATTGCGTTTCCAAGGTGGTAGATGACCCATCAAGGGGAGTACACTGAGGCGGTAACGCAGATATTTCTCTTTTGCAGCTTTGGTGAACCATGTTCAGAGGGAGGGCTGGGGTGTTGCGTTAGTATAGCTGTGCAGAACAAAGCAGCCATGAGCTCTGCTGACAGTGTTGCCTTATCCTCTAGTAATGAGACATGTTCGATGGTTTTGTTCATCAACCGTTTGAAACTTACATGTGTTCCTGGCACCACCCTCAAGTCCTGTAGGCCAAGTTCTTTAGTTGACTCGTGAAGCTAGGCCCTTGCTGGAGAGTACTCCATGGTCATCAGTTCTGCCAAAGATGAGCGTTCAGGGTCTTTGGCTGTGCACCATTAATCTTGAACCAGCAATTGATGTATGCACCTCTTCTGGCCAACGTCTGCTTCTGCAGGCCGAACTCAAGTCTTATTTGGGCTGGTAACATATACTTAGGGAGGCTGAAGAACATTCTAAATGCACCAGCTATTATTACGTCCAGAGTGGCAGCATCTCTGCCCCTCACTGATTCACTCCCATGAGTTGTTGTTGGAACGAGCTTTGGCTGGATCACCCAGACTAATGAAGCTTCTAAGCTAGCTACTTTGTTCTCCAGGTTTTTAACGCAAAAGCCAATGTGTTGCCTCTCCTACTCAAGACTTCTTTCTGGGGAGTAAACAAGCCTTTACTGTCTATTGTCACTTCTAAATATGTAAATTGTTTTACTGTCTCCATAGGTTGATTGGCCAGATACCAGTGTGGGACCCCTCTTATCTTTTTAGATTAAAGACCATGGTCTTAGTTTTTTTCTAAATTGATCCTCAGGTTGTTTTCGTCTGAGTAGAATTGAGTGACATCTAGCAAATGTTGTAGGCCAACAGGAGTGCAGCTTATGAGTACCAAGTCATAGGCGTATAATAAATTTGAGAGAACTAATGCCCCAAGCTTCGGGGCATAAGAGTTGCAGTTCTCTAACCTCAATGTTAAATCTGCCACAAAGAGGCTAAACAAAGTCGGTACTAAGACGCAACACCGCTTCTGGCCTCTGGTAGTCGGGATGCATCTATAAAGATGGGTTCCTGTCCCCAGCTTAACTTGTGCCCAGGTATCTGTATGTAACAGGATCAAACATTTCAAAAGGGCAGATTGGATCATCAAATTCAATTTGCATCACAATTCGCCATGGTCTACGTGATTAAAAGCCAACTGGTAATCAATAAAACAAAAATATAGGGTATGTTGGCCCCCTTCTTGGCATCAATTAATAAGTAGAGGGTCAGAATGTTGATAGTAGTGCCAGTGTGCTTGCAGACTCCAGTCTAGTTAAGAGGGATGATTGTGTTACTTGTGGCCCAAGATGTTAACTCCTCTAAGATAAACCCAGCAAAATAGTTGGCATTATTATCAATGAGAACTACCAGTCTATAATTTTGCACGTTGTTCTTATTCCCATGTTTTGTCTGATCTTGCCTGGGTACTCGCTTCAGCTTTGCCATTGAAGTATACCCACAAGAAATTCGCCCAGGCCTCCTCTGTTAGATGTGAGCTGACACCTAATGTGTGGGAGTTTGAAGTGTATGAATCGTGTGGCAGAGACAAGAAGCACATGCTGTTATTGCTTTTTGCATCGAAAAGCAGTTTGGCCCAAAGAGATTTATCTTCCTTTTTAAGAGACCAGTTTAACTTTTTTAGGCCCACTTTGAGTTTTCTCAGCTCCTCTTGTAAGCGGATATCTGATATGGGTTGGTACTTATTCCCTGATGCTGTTGCAATAAGGCCTTGGATGGTTCCAGCAGATTATTTAAGGACCAGGGTTGTATTTGATTCTTTTATTGTTCACAATGTAGATGGATCAAAGAGCTTTTACTGGTTGGTGAGGAGGTAAGGCACTCACTTTGAGTGTGACTTCTTGTGGGAGATGGTTGCAGTTTTCCTCCTCTCCTAGATGGTAAGCAGAGATTTTGTGTAACAAAGGGAGGGTCAAAAATGTGTACTCTATTGTTATGCTGGCTGTTGTATGAAATGTAACTGCTAGTGGGCAGCTTTCAGGAAGCCAACCATTCAAGGCCCAAAAGCTGAGTTGTTCAAGTTACCACAATAGCCGATTGGTTGATTTATTTTGCCTGCCCTTTATGTTGCCTTACTGAGGGGGATGTGCCATTGAAGTGATTGGGCTGCCATAAAGTATAATTATCCTCTGTTGATCCCAATAGGTGCAAGTTGAAATCTCCTGCAAGTATGAAGTTTGAGGATTGCTCCTTCTCTAGGAGCCTTGTTATCTCCCTTAATAGTAGATTGGCACCATTGGCCCTGTCTCTTTGATGCAGGTATGCATTTATTATCACCAGCTGCAAATCCATTTTTTGCATCCGACTGTTGCTCTAATGGCATTTATTGCATTTGTTGTAGACGACTTTACGTGCAACTCTTTGATTTTGCTAATACTTGCTGTTAATTGAATACATTGCAAGACCTCCTTTAAGGTGGCAGAATCTAGCTCTTCTGCAGGCAGGGAGATGATGAACCATAAAGCCCTACAGGTGCAATGACTGATCCAGTCAGGTCTCCTGTAGAAGAATAAAGTAAAAATATTGTAAATAGGCTAACAACTAAGAGTCAGAAGTGTTATTTCGTTCGTTCGTTCGTTCGTTCGTTCGTTCGTTCGTTCCTTTATTTCGGCAAATATTGCCATAAAAGTCAAGACAGGAAATAAATACGACATACATAAATACATTATACAATAAAATATAAGATACAATACATACAGTTGGCAAGAAGTATATGGATGTCCCCATGGTTAAGCAGTATCATTAGGCGTATAAAAATATAAATAACAATTTATAAAATAATTAAAAGCCAGAACTAAAGGAAAAAAAAAATTAATTAACTTGTCGATAAAACAGTGCATCATATACCTTTGCAAGGAGGGGGATGAGCGGGCCACCTGACAAAGCGTTACAATTTGTGACCAAGTCGATTCCTGATAAGGTACACATTATATAAGAATCTGCTTGTGCCAAACACCACTAATTGTGAAGTATTGGACTGAAATATGCGCACTGCTTCTTTATAGGATCTGACCCCCACATATTTACAAATGGGTTTGATCCACCGATCCCTTGGTTTCTTGTATACTGGGCAAAAGAAGAGTAAATGAACAACGTCTTCTTTAGCCCCTAAGGTACAGAGAGTGCAGAGTTCACAACCTTTTACCCCTCCCCAATTGCATGTGTAAGCATTAATCTGTGAGACCCCGTACCTAAACTGTAAATAAAGTGTTTTTGCCAGAGGAGGGCCGACCTCATCCAAAAATTGTTCGAATTTAGGTGTATCTTTTATGTTTAAAAAATTCAAAGTCAGAGTACCAATCGATGAACTATGCAGTAGCTCCCCGTTGACATAAGACCAAAAAGTGTCCTTTACATTTTTCCTGGTACATGTTGTCATATTCTGTGGAGCTTCCCATAGGTGTGATAAACCTAATCTCTCGTACCACTTAGATACATATTTTAACCAAGGGGTATTCATATGTCCATCTATCTGAGTTAGTTCAGTCAATCCGTTCTTGTAATCACTCAACTCCGGGGTTACCCATAGCCTGACCCAATACAGCAATGGTCTTAATAATGCTTGATAGTCTGCTCTTTTAAGATTAATATCAAGGAAAACAGGGACTAGGGGGGTTCTTGTCGGTATTTTAAGTAGCCTACGTACAAAATGGTTTTCCGTTTTTCCAAAGTTGTTATTGCAATGGAAGCCCCAGAGTTCAGCACCATAAAGGGCGGTCGATTGGGCCTTTGCTTTATATACTTCCAGTGCTGGTGAGATTGCTTTAGAGTAACTGGCTCCGTGTATTTTTAAAATAGGCATTGAGTTTTGTTTAAGGGCTAGAATGCTTTTATCCATCTGCCCTTTCCAGGACAGGTTACTATCCAGCGTCATCCCCAGATAATTGAAACTCCCTACCTGTTCCAGTTTTTGGTTATCCAAGGACAGATTATTCCTGAGGGATTTCTTGGAGTTTATTGACATATACTTTGTTTTGGTAGGATTTATTTCTAGCCCCTTCCCCACGCAATACTTCTGGAAAGAATCCACCAAATTCTGTAAACCTCTCGGAGTTTGAGAAATGAGGATGGTGTCATCGGCAAATAGTAATGCCGTAACCGGCTCGCCACCTAGCTTCGGTGAGTCATGTACACAATCCCTTAAATAGATTGGAATATCATTAACATATAGTGAGAAGAGTGTAGGAGCTAACACGCAGCCTTGGCGCACACCACGGTCTACAGGTATGGCCCTTGAGGTCTCACCTTCTTTTCCCCACCTAATTTTTGCATAGTTCCCTGTGTGAAGCTTGATAAGTTCTTTAAGTAGTTCCCCAGGGACCGCCATGTTTCTTAATGTAGACCACAACAAATTGCGAGGAACAAGGTCAAAGGCGGCCCTTAGATCCATGAATGCCACATAGAGGCTACCCTTCCTTATGGTTATATACTTCCAACAGATGCACATGAACCTAAACACCTGGTCAACCGTACTTACTTTTATTCTAAAGCCAGCCTGATATTTGGTTAATATTTTAGTCTCTTCAATCCAATCTAAAAGCCTGTTTAAAATATGTCTGGCATATATCTTTTGAAATGAGTCTATTAAACTTATTGGGCGGTAATTATTTGGATCGTAGCGATCACCTTTTTTAAAAATTGTCATAATTTCTGCCCCTTTCCAGGAATCGGGGATTGGTGTGCCTGCCACAATGGAATTACTCAAGTAATTTATGTAAGGCCCCCACACATCCACATCATATTTTAGAAGATCTCCGGGGATTTTATCAGGGCCTGGGGCTTTGCCCAATTTCACAGCTAATAAAACCTTATTAGTTTCTTCTAAACTAAAGGTTAGTGGAGCAACACTTATCTCTGAATTTGTCTCATGGTCCTCGAAGGGCAAATTCTCCTGTTTGTTAGCATAGAGCTTAGTGAAGTGGTCGCACCAAGTATTTTCATCTAGGAAAATATCCTTTGTTGATCTGCCCTGCTTATTTCCATTAGCGATTAGATTCCAGAACATACTCTGGTCCCGTAGCTTAGCTGCATTCAAGAGATCCTCCCAGAAATTGTCATCCCATGTTTTTTTAGCTTGGGCCAACGTTTTTTTGTGGGCTAGTCTATTGTTTTTTATATCCAAGCTGTTCCCGGATTTTACTGCCTGGATTAGTCTTGATTTTGCTATACGACAGTCTTTATTATACCATGGGTTCGCTGACTCAAGATCATTCCGTTTCCTATTACCATCTTTTTTATAGATTTTGCTCAATAGTGGGGTTAATGCGTCTACCAGCTTAAGATGTATGTCAAGCACACCTTGTGTTCCCACTAGTGCTGTCTGAAGTCCTCCTACCGTTTCAGTAAATACATTGTATATATTTATCAGCGTTATTTCGGTTCCCAAGATATAGGGCCATCTTAGGGCACGCCTGTTATTAGTTACCTCTAGTTCCGCGACCGTGGTATTTAATAGGGTCTCTTCTTTGGATTTAATAATGAATGATTGAGAATCCAGCCATAGTAGGAGGGGAAAATGATCACTCTCCGTCCTATGGTCTATCTTAAAGTCGGTTATTTGGTCCCATATATTCCGGGTAGCCATTACAAAATCTATATGGGATCTGGAATTTCCCTTAAAATAGGTTGGGGCTGCTGGTCTGTCTGAACGAAATCGACCATTACAGGCCCTTAGGTCATGCGCCACAGTCAACTGTAAAATCTGTAAGGCGGCTTCTGTGCCTTTAGCTGCACTTACAGATTTTAAGGGCAGGATGTCATTAGCAGCATCTTGATCGTCGAATAATTTTTCCAACCCCGGGATAGGCTCATATTTACAATTAAAATCTCCACCAACTAACACCTTTGCATTATCTCCTAATGAGTCTAGAACGGAGTCCAAGAGTTCTACTACCTCTGATTCCTTGTTAGAAGGGAACGGTCTGTTATATATATTTATTAGATGTATAGTTTCTTTCCCTCTTGTTTTGATTTTAAGGCCTAGTAGGTCCGGGGAGGGGATGGGTAGCGGGGTGACATCTATTTCTAGGGTAACTTTAACCCAGATGACCAGTCCCCCTGAGGCTCTCCCTCTAGTTGATGGAATAGCATGGGAACAATAGGTTTTATACCCCAGCCTATGGGGGGTTTCTACCATCCAGGTTTCTTGTAGGAGTATGATGTCGTAGTTCTCAATATAGGAACACCATACCACATCCTCAAGGTTCCTTGCTAAGCCAGCTATATTCCATGATATCAGTCTAATACTTGATTTTCCTTTTACACAGGGAGGATCTAATACTATAAGTAGGTTGTCTTTTTCTGCAACATCCTCCAGCTCAACTAAGGGGTTTGGCTCTTTATCTTGGTTGCAGTTTTTACTAGTGTCTTTACTAGTGTCTTTACCCTCCATGGTCACTGAGAGGCACTTATCCGGTACACCCGAACTAGTTGTCTTACTTAAAATAGAATAAGGGGATTTAACGTTGCTTACCAATTTAACTGTCCTTGTATTTCTGGGACTCAAGGGTACTATGAGTTCCGGTTCAAGATCTTCTATACTCTGTTTTTGTTCCCACGTCTGGGTATATACTAACGTTTCTGTGATGGGATCCCCTGCTCGTGGGAGTCAATCGTTTTCGTCCAAAGTGCTCAGTACCGAAAAGCTATTTCCAGTTGGGGTATAAGAGCTAGTGTTTCTTCTAATAGTCAAGGGTCTGTGTTTTTTAGAAGGTTCTGATGTACTGGCTAAGTGTCGATAAAAATAACCCAGAGGATGCACACCCACGTCAGATTCCTTTATATCCAAGGAGGCTGCTCTAAGAAGGACAGTCGCAACATGTTGAGGGTGCCTAAAATTAACAATTACACAGTCTCCCTTACATTTTTTCCTTGCGTTTCCGATTTCTGGGGTGGACTCCTTCCCTAAGGACTTCCTTCTATCAGTGTTTATCTTGCTCACCATTTTAACCAGGTAATTATCCAGGGTGGAAATATTCTTAGCCATTCTACACCGCCCTCACGAATATGACGACCACTACTAGTTTTTGATAAATACTAGACTGTCTAGTTTTATGGCCCTGCACTACACAGAACTTTTATATTGTTTACAAAGTATAGGGCCTCTACATATATCAGCAATAACACAGAACAGCAAGTGTATAACACCCAGAAGACACAATGAATCAATTTAAATGGAGCCCAGGTATACAGCTTACTAAAACGTTATCAGATTCAATAAAAACAATTACAATTAACTGCTTAGTGAACTTGCTCAACCCGACCCCTTCTGGCCCCCTAACGGCTCCCTAACGGACTCACAACGGCCTATCCTTTGCCCGACCCCGCTCAGCCAGGGGCAGGATCAGTTTGATATCACCTTCGGGCGTGTGAGATCCGCTTGTTCTGCTTCCGTGGTGCTAGGGGACCTGGCTAAAGTAGACCCGTCCTGGTCCGTCAACGCTCCTCCCACACAGCGGTCGCAATGTCGGGCGACGGCGGGGGGAGACGTGGAGGTCAGCAGAGGGAACAAAAGGGACAGCACCCCCCGAGGACCACAAGGGCACACAGGTATGCTGCACGATACAGGTGTAATTAAATTACAGCATTAATATGTCTGTGACCAGATATTAAAGAGGGGTGGCCCAGCCCAGCCTCTTCCTGTCATGACGGGCGAAGGACGGGCCCGCCCTTGGCCCGGGGTTCGCCCGGGCGCCGCCCGCGCGCGTCCTGCGGCTGCGGGCGCGCCAAGTGAAGTTTAAAGGGCCTCCCGCCCTATCAGCAGCTGAGGCTGCTACCGCCGAGATTTAGAAGGCTCCTGCCGCCTGTGCAAGTCTGTGCGCGTCCCGCGGCTGCGGGCGCGCCAAGTGAAGTTTAAAGGGCCTCCCGCCCTATCAGCAGCTGAGGCTGCTACCGCCGAGATTTAAAGGGCTCCTGCCGCCTGTGCAAGTCTGTGCGCGTCCCGCGGCTGCGGGCGCGCCAAGTGAAGTTTAAAGGGCCTCCCGCCCTATCAGCAGCTGAGGCTGCTACCGCCGAGATTTAGAGGGCTCCTGCCGCCTGTGCAAGTCTGTGCGCGTCCCGCGGCTGCGGGCGCGCCAAGTGAAGTTTAAAGGGCCTCCCGCCCTATCAGCAGCTGAGGCTGCTACCGCCGAGATTTAAAGGGCTCCTGCCGCCTGTGCAAGTCTGTGCGCGTCCCGCGGCTGCGGGCGCGCCAAGTGAAGTTTAAAGGGCCTCCCGCCCTATCAGCAGCTGAGGCTGCTACCGCCGAGATTTAAAGGGCTCCTGCCGCCTGTGCAAGTCTGTGCGCGTCCCGCGGCTGCGGGCGCGCCAAGTGAAGTTTAAAGGGCCTCCCGCCCTATCAGCAGCTGAGGCTGCTACCGCCGAGATTTAAAGGGCTCCTGCCGCCTGTGAAGTGTTATTTCCCATTCCATGTAAATTCCAGGAGCATGAGCCGAGTATCTCTACCTAGGTTGCAAATGATCTTGTTTTGTAGAGTTTGTCAGTAATTGGTTCTTCCACCATTTATTGTGTGCGCTAGCGAGGCCCAATCCTGGGTTGCTGCATCTCCTGCCTGGGGATGTGTGGAAATCTGGCAGCCTCGTTTGGTTCTAGGCAGGGCGCATGCTCTCCGAGTGCCTTTGAGTACAGAGTAGGTGACTTTTGTGGTTTTGTTACAGGGGAGTCCAGACTTTTCGTGGGTAACAATGGCACAGTAGACTGGGTTTTAAAAAGGTGACAGTTTTATCCCCCAGAGCCTAAGTTGTGCTTGTTCACTCAAGACATTCCTGGTTATCTCAGAAGATATCATGTGGCTTTTCTTGCTTGATTCCCTAGAGGGTTGTTATCTTCAACGAATTCTATGGCAAGCAGGTCGGTGGTTTTAAGTCCTCCAGGGTGTTGATGGCTGTTAGTAGCTGCAAAATATTCCCCCTGTTCAAGATGTCTCCTAGTCCTTTTGACTCATATTCTGGTAGAAAGAAGGTAGTGCTTCTTTCAGCCTGATCATGCAGCAGTTTAAGCAAACTTGGTTAGGACTGGGTTGGGACTGTAGTGAGGTCAATGTAAGAGGCTGACTTACAGGGCCTATTGGGGGTTGGGTCTGCAAGTATGACTCCTGCTAGCAGCAGGTTTGCTGAAACACCTGAAGGTGTTTGGCTTACTTGAGTCGCTGAGTGTGTTTCCACCTTTGTTGTTAGGCTGACATTTAGTTTAGCCACACGGTCTTAACCGGATACTGCTTCTGTTGAAATCCTCTGTGTCCCTTGTCCGGGAACTGAGTCGAAGCCCCCAAGGAGATGGCCGCTTGACTATTCAGAGATGATGGGGTGTGCCCAACACCCAGCTCAGCAGACTGGGAGGACGAGTCCCCACACATCAGTGCCTCTGTAACTTGAGGATGGAACAACGCTGTGTCCCATGGTGGTAATCTTCCACTGAGCACCGTTTCCACTTCCATTGCCTCAGTAAACCTGTCCGAAGAGGCTTGGCTAGATGTGCTTCGTAAACATGGTACTGTTGCTGTCGAGGACTGCTAGGTAGGTTTTACGGATGTTTGTGATGTGGGGCCCATTCAGAAGTAGGCTGCAATATCACCCTTCCTTCCTGCCTTTCCTTCTTTGCCTCCGTTGTGGTTGAAGGCCGTTCCCTGCTCAATTGTTGGAACTCCTTTGTTTGGGCTGTGAGCTGGCTTGCTCATTGATGCTTGCCCCCTCAAAGCAAAGGAGAAGCAAGCTGTGTAGAGGTCACGATCTCCTTAGTGTCCACATTAGCCTGAGAATACTTTACTTGGGATTGGGCAAATTTCATGCTTACCCCTGGCCCTTGAGCCTCCTGCAAGATTGAATCAGAGACAAAGGGGGTTGCCTTAACCCCTGAGGATGGAGCACCTTGGGGGGGGGAGTGGGGGTGGCCATTATGGGATTGGTTGATTGCTTTATGTCCATCAGAAGGTCACCCAGAACTGAAGGTAGATTAGATAACGTCTCCACAACTGGGGCGAATGTGCAACATAGTTTTGTTAGCTGCGTGTCAGATTGAGCCTTCTTGATGAGATTGGTTAATTTGTCAAGTTTCAATGCTGGAAACAAAAACTGTTAAGGAGCTGAGGAGTGACCGCTCAATGTCCATTTTATCAAAATTGATACTGTAACGCGCTGACAGAACATTGCATAGTATTCAAGAGGGATGCCCATATTGTATCCGTCTGATGTTGGCGTAGACATGTGCTTCTAATCGAGTGTGGTGTAGACATGTGCTTCTAATTGGGTGTGGTGACTCATCCACATGTGGAAACTCAACTGTTTCCTGATTGGCTATAAATAGTAGAGTGAAGCATGCCTTCCTGCTTGGCTTTGTTTTGCTTCCTGATCTCAGCATCTGATTTGCCAGTCCAGCCCCTACTGTCATCCTTTTATTCAGGACTTTTGAGGCAATTCTTTTCTTTGTTACTGTACCAGCTGACACCAGGCATTCCTCCAGCACTCCGGAAAAGACTGCAGTTAAGTGACTAGTATTCTACAGGGAGTTTGTTTTTTGAGTGCTGCGCTTTCCTAGAACAGCTGGTGTATTTCAGACCTCGTATTTTGGCAGAGTGCTGATCTTTAAGAGACAAATGCATTTCTGAACATTCTACATTATTATTTTAGTTACTTGCCTAAATGTGCTTCAGAAAATCTGCTTGAGCTCAAGTACTACATAAGATGACAGTGCTTTTTTAAAAGAGCATTTACGTGACTTTTCTTTTTCTAATAGCATAACTCTTGGATTTAAATTGTGTCATTCATGCCTGTGTTTCAGGTTTGAGGAATTTACTTTTGAAGGGTCTTTCTCTCACACACACACACACACACACACACACACACACACACACACACACACACACACACAGAAATCAAACCAAATTGTGCCACCCTAACTGTTTAAACCCATAGTGGACAGTGGTATTTCTTGGACTGTTTTAGTTTAACCCTATGCATGAAGGAACGTTATATGTGAGCATCAAGGTGTTCTTCTACCGCTCCCGTGCCCATATCAGAAAGAGAGATTCAGTTTCAAGGAAGTTCAGTGCACTAACTCTATTATCACTCTGTCAACAACAACCTGCCCCCGAAGATACAGGGTGCCTGACTGGACCGGCAAGACGTGACAGTGTTTTGTCTCTTTCTCTTCCACTCCCCCTTTCCTTTTGGGACACCTGCTGGGGTTTCTGTCCCCACCAGGAAATGCCGAGAGGTGTTCCAGGAGGTCTGGGTGCATACCATCTCCCCTCCAGACATCCTGCTTTTCAGGTGAGTGGCCTGTCTTGACAAGGCCTACCCTCTTCTATAGGATAACGTTGGGTTACCTTATTACATTTAATAAGTTGTAACTCTTGATTTTAAGCAGGTAGGAATGTCATGTCTACACTCAAATGAATGGTCATTTAAAACCCTCTTTAACAGTAACATTGGATTTCAAGTCACAATTTTGAAAAGGCCACTCTTAGAAAGTTTGTATTTTTTGTCCTAACCCGTATGTGCCTGCAGCCTGTATTCTGGGTCCCCGTGACTGGGTGTTCTTGGCCTTTACATATTCCTTCCAGACAGTGAGTCAAAGGGGGGCTGGGTGGGGCAGAGCTGTTTCCTGCCCCCGTTACACATTTCAAAGGGCCTGCCTTCAGCACACTCAAAGAACGTGCCACCAGCTTACTGTCAACCCAGACCCTGTGGAGCCTGTGCAGGGGAAGGAAGGAAATTCCAGAACCAAATGTTGTGGGGAGGGAGGGTGTCTAGAGGTTTCTCCCACTTCAAAACTGGTACCAGCTATAAATACAGGACCCTCAAGATCAACTCTTCAGTATAATCCTGGACCTGTGGACATTACAGAAGGATTCCCTTCTGCTAGAGGACTGTTCTGCTACTGGAGGCCTGCCCTACTCTCAGAGAAGGAATACTGGACCAGTGCCTTCATCAGGCAGAGTTACTCCAAGGGTCAGTTGACTAACTTCATGATCTGCGCTACAGAAGCAAAACAAGCTCCAGAGGCCTCCTTGCAACTGCTCTCCTGCCCTGTAGATACCCATAGCTAAGTCCTGCTGGTCTCTGCTAGAGAGTGGTCCTGATGACCAAAAGTTGCCTCTCCAGGACCTGGACCCTTGGCTGCCTTTAAAGAAAACTCCTCCTTGCCTAACTGAAGGTTCCATCAAATCGTGCATGATGTGACAAGAAGCATGGTAAATCCTCGCCACAGAGCAGTAAGCTTAATCAGAATTGAGAATGAGCAACGTGAAGCCCAGTAAAGCCTTGTCGCACAGCTGACAGCTTCATCAGAGCCAATACCAAGCAACTACAAGTCCTGCAAAGCCTCATTGATCAGATGCTAGCTTCATCAAAACTGACACTGAACTACACCAAGCCCTGAAAAGCCTCACTGCACATCTTCATTGGAACCCGCATAAAGCGTTGCAAAGCTGAGCAGAATACGCACCAAGGACATCAGGTACAATCCTCTGAGAACCAAACTTGGTCCCGGTGCCCAGCTTGCACTCTATTGTGGTCAGCATGAACTTGTGACTTTGGCCAGGTCCAGTGCGGTGAGATAACCTTAGTTGGTCGCTTTGCACCTCTTGGTGTAACTGTAATCTAATCTTTAAAATTCAATATGTTCAGTCCTACTGATTGGATTTTTGTTGATTTGGTTTCAAATTACTTATTACATTTTACTCTAATTTTCTGAATTGGTGTGGGATATTCCTTGTTTTGTGTTTTCACTTTATTACTGATAGTGTGTTTATAAATACTTTACACTTTGACCCTAAATTAAGCCGAACTGCTTTTGTGCAGAGATACCAAAGGGTTAAGCATAGGTTTATTTAGTGAATTGTGGTGGTTGCTTTAAAAGGTTTCACCCAACCCTCAACAAGAACCCCAATTTCTCACAAATATTCATTTAGGGGACGTTGTTAGATGAAGCTGCATTACATTTTATATTCTGAGTTGTCAATTTGTGTGATGACCTTACACTGACTGCAATTTTCACTGTGCAATTTGTTGTATACAAAGTCATTTTGAAGGTAAGCCTGTCTGGTTTGACTCAGACTTAGTGAGTGGAATCTCTGTCTCTTGATTAGGACTTAGAATATTTTGCTTTGATAGTTGACTCTATGCCAAACTCTTTGCTGCATTTGTCTGAGCTTTATTCTAAAAAAAAAAATATATATATATATATATATATATATATATATATATTTATATTGACTTACAATGCATTTTACTAACTTTCACTTTTTGCCTTCTTTATTGCACTTCAATAATATAATCAACCATCAGGTTTCGAAACATCTAGAAGGCTCAAAACCCTTCTTGACCGAAAGCTTATGTAATTGGCTATACTGATTTATTTGCTGTTAAACTGTAATAAATATGTATACATTGCCTCATATGTTCTTGAGGTTAACACTGTCTCAAATCCAGTGTAGGCACATTATCTCAGATTATCTGATAAGATAGACTCAACAAATTTGTCACAACTTTCGGCAAAAATACTGCTGTACTCTGCAAGTCTGTATAAAAAAAGGTGGTGTATAGTGGGTGAACAGACAGCTTGAAGCTTGCTCACACAAACCGAGGTTATCACTATGAGGATGGCTCTCTTGAAAGTGAGTAGGTGCAAATAACAGCTGTGCATTGGCTAAAATGGAGTACATATCACAAAAGTGAGGACCAAATAGTCACTCTGCCATTAAAAAAGGTTTTTGTGAGTTTATATGAACCAGACCTCTAAGGAAACAAGTCACAAGAGTTGATCTGAATAAGGCAGATTTGTCAGTAAAATGCAAAAACAACAAAAGGGCTAACAAATGGTCTGTGTGGATGGAATTACAACAGGCCACAAACTTACCCCAGCGTAGGCAGAATTCAAAGATAGGTGCTGGGCAGCTAGAATGACATCAACTATCTCGGGTGGAAGTAAAAAGCAGCTCCTTCTCCATGCTCGAAGCCGTAGATTTCACAGGCGTGGGTACAAGATCTGTGCCTGCTGCTGCCACAGAAGATCATCCCAAAGCAGTAGCCTAATCACAGAACTGATGCACATTGCCAGAAGTTACGGAATGCACACTTTCCGGGCACAAACAAGACCAACCACAATGTCTTGTGTCTGGTTGGTCCTGATAATCTTTAGAACTTGGGGCCGGATAGACAGTGGTGGGAAGACATGCAGGAGTCCTGTGCTGTACTCTAGGTAGAATGTCTCTTCGAGAGAGCCATCTTGGGAACAACAGCGTGCAAAACTGTTAACAATCAACACTGGTTAAGAAACTGAACAAAGACCCTCCTCATGTCTGGAAGACACCCCAAACCACCTCCAGATGACTGTCATTTGTTTCTGCCCGTCCTAGGGAATAAAGAACCCACCAGGTGGTTCAGAACCAGGAAGATGTCCTGCTAAGTCAGACACTTTCCGAGGCAGAACACTTCCAAGCACAGGACCCATGATCCCACTGTGCCATGCTTGCTTCTGTACCACATGGGAGGGGCGTTGTCTGAGCACCTAGATCAGTTTCCTTTGATAGACGATAAGAAGGCCTTCAAGGCCAAGTGACTGTCTTGCAGCTCCAAAAATTTGATGGAGGAGACCAGAGTCCTTTAATCCCCACTTCTTCCAGACAAGCTTACCAACCCAGCAGGGACACTGCTGTTATCACCATCAGCTCAGGGAGCTGCCATTGGTCCAATTGCAGTCAAGCAACCACCATTCAAGACCGCTGCAGTCTCCTCCTAAATGGAGGAATCCAACAGGCTCACTAAGTGCTGACCCTAGCAAAACCTTTGGATCCCATTGCAGAACTGTCATGTGTCATCTGGTGTAGTTCACTAGTATGGATGCAGTAGGTCACAAAATCTCAAACAAATAAAAAAAGGGAACAAACCACACCAATCTCGATACTAGAGTCTCACAAGAATTGCCTTGAAAATCCTCAACCACTATTTACAACCAGCAGGGTATATAATCACCACCGGAGAGACATAGCAGGCTGCCTCATCATCGGGTCTCCCACCTGGGTACTGGGTTCCCCAGGTAAGTTATGCCTCCACCAGGAAGGAGACTATCTTGAGGAAGGTAATGGTGGGATCTGTGAAAAGGGATAAAATCACCTCCTATACCAATGTGGCGTTAACCCCTTCGCTGCCAGGTCTTTTCCCTCTCAGGTGCTGAGCCTTTTTTTTGGCTATTTGGGTAAGTTCGCGCTCAGGCACTCCACACCAAATTTGCGTCCTTTTATCCAAAATCCTAGGGATTCTAAAGGTACCCAGAAATTGTGGGTTCCCCTGAGGTAGACCAAAAAATTAGCCAAAATACAGCTAAATTTTGGTTTTAATCAGAAAAATTGGAAAAAAGTGCTGTAGAAGAACGCATGTGTTTTTCCCTGAAAATGGCATCAACAAAGGGGTTGCGGTGCTAAAATCACCATCTTCCCAGCTTTCAGGAACAGACATACTTAAATCAGAAAACCACATTTTTCAACACAATTTTGACACTTTACTCGGACATACTCCATTTTTACTATTTTTTTGTGCTTTCAGCCTCCTTCCAGATAGTGACAGAAATGAGCGTGAAACCAACAGTAGATCCAACAGCTAAACATTTCTGAAAAGTAGACAATTCTGAATTCAGCAAGGGGTCATTTGTGTAGATCCTTCAAAGCTTTTCCTACAAAAAGTAACAGCTGAAATTAAAAAACAATATTGAAACGGAGGTGAAAAAAACAACCATTTCTGTCCAGATTTTCTTCTGTAACTTTTTCCAGGAATGGCAGATTTTTTAAAGCAATATACCGTTATGTCTGCTGGACTCTTCTAGGTCAAGGGATATAAAGGGCCTGTAAGTTCACGAAGAACCCTAGGTACCCAGAGCCAACAAATAAGCTGCACCTTGCAATGGGTTTTCATTGTATACCGGGTATACAGCAATTAATTTGGTGAATTATAAAGAGTGAAAAATAGGTATCAGGGAAACCTT
Organism: Pleurodeles waltl; assembly: GCF_031143425.1. Classification (NCBI taxonomy): domain Eukaryota; kingdom Metazoa; phylum Chordata; class Amphibia; order Caudata; family Salamandridae; genus Pleurodeles; species Pleurodeles waltl. The sequence continues at coordinate 575,663,622 of NC_090449.1, read as the reverse complement.
TGTATTACCAGAATGGGCACAAGATAAGGTGTTGAGAAGCAGTGGTTATTTGCACATCTCTGAATTTCGGGGTCCCCATTCTAGCATATTCTGTGTTCTCGCAGGAATCCCAATTAAAATGGTACCTCACTTGTGTGGGTAGGCCTAGTGCCCGCGAAAGGAAACGCAACATGGACACATCACATTTTTACATTGAAATCTGACGTGTTTTTGGAAAGTGCCTAGCTGTGGATTTTGGCCTCTAGCTCAGCCAGCAGCCTAGCAATCCTGTGGATTTTTAAAAACTAGTCATCTAAGGGAATCCAAGATGGGGTGACTTGTTGGGCTCTCACCAGGTTCTGTTACCCAGAATCCTTTGCAAACCTCAACATTTGGCAAAAAAACACTTTTTCATCACATATTGGTGATGGAAAGTTCTTAAATCAGAGGGGAGCCACAAACTTCCTTTCATCCAGCGTTCCCCTAAGGCTGCCGATAAAAATGGTACCTCACTTGTTTGTGCCGGCGCGGTGATTCTACAAGGAAAAGTGAGGAAAATGTGCTTTTTTAAGCAAAACAGTTCTGTAATAGATCATTTTGATTTGTCCAATTCCTTCTGTGATGTTCCAAACATTCAAATTGTGAAAAGAAATGCCATTAGGTTATGCTAAAAAAGCACCCCTCACCCATTAACCTAGCAGGTGGCATGCTTCATCATCAGGGTCCCTCCCGAGACACCTAGCATGTCACGGGTGTGCTTCGATGCCTGATTACAGTGGAGCCAGGAATCAATTTTACCACACATACTGGTTGGATTTGGCACAAGGGTGAGTGATGGTTCAATAGATCAAATTTTATTAACAAGAGATTACACAAAAATGAAATGCACTGTTAATAATTTAAAAGGCCAATTAAATGAACCTATGACTCACAGCTCATGAGCTGTAAAGCTGTGTCAAAACACCAACTGCTTTACAGTTCATTCACACACCCTTCATACATGACATGTACAAGACCATTCACGCCACCAGCCCAGCACATTACAACACTCGCATCAACAGACAGCGCCATTCAAGGGCCCTTCATTTTCATACGCCCACATGCCTGACACAGCAATCACACCTGCTGACGGAGTATGTAGACTGGCATTTTGCTAGCAGTGTCACTATTTACACCGCCAGCCAAGCGCCACACCACGCACACCGCCATCCCTTTTCTTTTAACAAAAAAGAAAACACTAATTGTAAGTAAGTACAAAACTGCAAACACAAAAGCTAACTAAATATATGACAGTAATGCCAACCGTGAAACTGAACAAAAATATAAAACAATGTAGAACAGGCAGTTTACACTCATGGTAGTCCCCAATAATTATTCTGGGTGTGGTAACTTCTGAAACAGCCGGCCACACACTGCCCAGGCTTAGAAGAACAATCGAGGCAGTACATACGAGTCTCCCTCCGGATACCTTTTTGGGCACAGACTCAACATTTCTTAGTGGGAAAGTCTTTTTGGGGAGTGGGAGAAATGTGATCAGAAAAGTGGCAATCTTTCAGTCTAGACACATCCTCCACCACTGCTTCTCTAGGAACTCTTGCTTGTCTGTTCCACCATAACAAGGCTCTCTATCACAGACTCCTGAAATGTAATAAATTTCATCCTTGACCCAGGGGGAACAATCATTGGACATGATAAAAGCATTAAAAGTTGCTAAATGGAAAAGATGAATTACGAACAGCAGTGCAAGGTTCCAACCTCTGATCTACTCCAACTACAGGACCCATGTGCTTATTGTAGTCCAAAATGCACACAGGTTTGAGCACTTCGGCAACCTCACCCCAAACTGTCACAGGGGAAGTACTCTCATCACAGATGGTAGTCAGCACGTAGACATCCCACCTGTCTGCAAATTTCACGGCTAGCAGCTCATCATTATGTAAGGCACTGCACTGTCTCCTCTCAAGATTTTACACACGTTCTCTTGGATAGCCTTTACAGTTAGAGCGGATTGTGCCACAAGCAACAGTGTACACTCTGAACAAATCCCTGAACAATTGCAATCCATTGTAGAAGATATCTAGGTACAAATGGTGACCTTTGTTAAACAGTTGTCTACCAAGTTCCCACACAATTTTCTCACTAACTCCAAAAGTGGGCAGACAACCAGAGGGGTCAATACTGGAATCCCTACCAGAGTAGACCCAGAAATTATAAACATATCCTGTTCTACTTTCAGACAGCATATACATCTTAATTCAATACTGTGCCATCTTGCTAGGAATCTACTGCCTAAAACCAGATGGACCTTGAACAGGACCAAAGACTCATCTACAGATATTTCTTTCCCTGGAACATAGACCTCAGAAAACCGATCTACAAAACGATCAAGGACAGGCCTAATCATAAAAAGACATCAGAATCAGGGTGATATTGTAGCAAGGCTAAAGCATTATCATCAAAATGCAGCAACCGAAGAAGAAACAAATACCGATTACAAGTCATGGTTGAAGGAAATATAGCCATTGCCATCAAGGGGCCAGTAGACCACTAAGAAGCCAGTGACTGCCTCCTTATCAACCCCATCAAAACAGTCAACCCCAAGAACTTTTTCATCTCATCCGATTTGTGTGAATCCACTTGGTAGCTCTTGAGTGTGGCCTAAGTCTGGCCCTGTTGTCCCTCAAATACTGCTCAGCATACAACTTAGCCTGCTCAACAATCTCTTCCAAAAATACATCGTCCATAAACAAATGAAAGAAATTGATAGGCAAAAAGTTTTCCATATTGACTCTACACCACGGGAGAACAGTAAAGGAAGACAACTCTGGCTGGTGCAACCCAGACTTCAGGTCTTCCAATGGGAAACATTTCAGCCCCAGGCTGCTGCACTATTGGCACATCAGTCTCCTCCTCTAAAACAGGCCCTTCATCTGCACTGTGAGTGGCTTCCTCCTCACATGATTCCTCTTGGACAGAAAATTCACTGCCAGAATCTTGCACTTCCTCCTCTGCCTCAGATGCAGAGTCAGTCTCATAATCATGATCAGAAGAGGACTCAAAAAGCATACCTGCTAAGCGGTCACCCTGCGGCTAGTCATGATCCTTTCTAAGAAAATTAACTTGACAAATGCGCCAACAACAACCAGACTGTCGAAAATAAGTAATAAACTAACTGTGGCTTTATCACAAAGAGTTATGTACTCAAAAACTATACCACTCACTTGCCTGAAAAAGCTAGACTCACCAGCAACTACAGACACAGCAACCACCAATGATATCCCACTAAAAAGAAAGAAGGAAAGGAAATTAGACATATGACAGCACAAATATCATCATGCACAAACCTAAGGACAATTTCACACACAATCTTGCATTTAGTACACCACCTACGAAAATGTCATTCATGCATGGCAACAATACTCTTTTGGAGTACATGTTTTTTTCTTACCTAAAACATACAACTACGCAAACTGCAGGTCAACCAGTGCCGAAACCGCAAGGAGTCACAGCAAAGGAAGCAAAAGCTTTGAACTAGAACAAAGAGGAGAAATAAACCGTTATAATCACAAATGCAAATACTTCGCCAGTTGACAAACACCTCGCCACCAAACATTTCGAAGTTTTCCCTGGTGTCTAGTTGCTCCTGCCCCGCTTGAGGGCAGATGGGCCTAACAAATAGGCCGATCTGCCCTCAAGGGGGGCAGAAATGGCCATCAGTAATGTGACCCCATGGGGATCGACCCTTGCCCAAGGGGCCACCCCTCGAAACAAAACACACACACATACACGATCCCTGGTGCCTAATTGGGTTCTGCCCACCTTGGGAGCAGATCGGTCTAAAAATAACAGGCCAGTCAAAGGGGGGCAGGAATGGCGTAAAACATATTGCCCCCCAAAGGGGAGTGACTCTTGCCCAAGGGGCCGCTCGCTGCAACATGAAACTGATGAAACACAAATCCCTGGTGTCTAGTGAGCATTCCTGCTGCCCGATCGCAGTGCTATCGGCCAGGAGGAATGCTGAGAGAGACATTGAGGGAAAGGAAAGGCCTTTCCTTTTCCTCAATGCCTCTTTCAAAGTAAATTCCCCCTGGCCGGAGGAGAAACTCGCCCCTTTCTCCTTCGTTGTGCTGGAAGCAGATGGCTACCAGCATGTCCGGTTGCCTCTAATGATGTCATTAGATGCCGGGGGGCATTTTCGGGGGTGGAAGGGGAAGAGCTTCTCCTTCCATTCCTGCTCATGGGAGGGTTGTGGGAGGCCCACGGGGGGAGCAGTACTGCTCCCCCCGTGGGCCAGATGCAGGATGAGCTGGTCTCGCCCTCGGCACAGCAGCACTGTAGCCAAGAGAGAGACCCGCTCATCCAAGACACCGAAGGTGTTAATGTGAATTGGGTGGGGGTAAGCTTAAAAACAAAGCAATGTTTTTCAGACAGATTATCAATCCTTAACATCTAGTGATATGGTCTACATGTTATGGCCATAGGAGCCTCTGAAGGTCAGTTGACCTTCACTAGAACATTGTAGATCGGATCTCTATATTTGTTGATGCTGGTGGGGTACTAAAGTAAGTACATTCACTTACAGGTCTTCATTACAGGCCTGTCCTATGGGGCAGTTCTGAACCTGCTGGAAGGTTGTAAGCAACCAAGACCCGTAAGTGAAAGTACTTACCCGAGTACCTCCTGTAGCCTCCAAAGATTTGCTGCGACTATCACACTGGTACTGACTGTCCTGCCCAAACAGTTCCTTGTATTCAGCCCCAAGCAGTTGACTTACTTTGCTGCTCCCTTACCATCTTGAATAATCTGTGCAAGATTGGCACTGAATTCTTCACGACCAAGATTGATGAGGGTATTCTGATGAGAATGGCAGGATGGGGGAGGGAGTCATGCTTCGGCTCCTGTTTCTATTTGAATTTGTACTTACCTAAATACTTGCGAGTGTGAAGAGGACTTTTCAAGGGACCTGCCTCGAGAAGGGGAACAGGTCCACGCCATCAACCTCGACCAGCCCTCATGCACCATCCAATTGCTTGACGATTGATATTGGCTTTGTGGTCTTAGATCTTCTTGGGATTCATCAGGGCACAATCCCCACAAGACTTGGAGTCATGCAAAGACTCTAGGCACCAAAGACATATCTGGTGAGGATCTGTCACAAGATCTGCTTGTGACCGAGACTACAAGGTGCCCTGTATATTTGGGAAGTAACATTGCCAACAAGACCAGAAAAACTTGAAGACCAAGCTCCAGATCCCCATGCAAAGGTGTGGAAAAAAAGGAACAACTATATGTGGCTGACATCTCTTCCAGGGCGGAACAAAGCAGATTCAGAGATGCACACCACCGTCCAGTTTGCAGGAACAATGCAGAAAAAAATCTCCAGATCCAGTCTGGCACCTGGGGGTATTCACAAGGTGAGGAATATGTGATTATTAGTATCCATCAGAAATAATCATACTAGGTTGCCCTTCGGAGGGTATTTACCCCCCTACAAACAAAAAATGGAAACTTACTATACTACTGCTGATGGCCAAAAAAGTGCAATTGGGACTATGGGGGAAATCTGTGCTTTACATTAGGCATGGATAAACTTGCAAGCAGAAAAACAGAAAGAAAAAAAGTTATGAAAATGTGAGGTCCGTTTGTGATTTATCTGGATTGGAGGACTGTGGTGTATTATATGGTGTGGTTCGGCCACCTCACTGCGTAATACACTCATGACATTGTCTAGGGTCCAGTCAGGCTCGTTTGTAAAACCTCTTGCTCAAACTAGCGTAGCTGCAGCTTCAAGCAGCAAGGCTTAAAGAAAGGAACTAGTGTGAAGTATTTGGACGTACTAAACAGAACAAGAGTCACACAACACAAAAGAAAGCCAACCCTAATTTATAAACAAACAAAAAAAAATATATATATATATATATATATATATTTCTACGACTGTTCAGACACCAAGATGAGCAAAATCCACTGAGGGTTGTGGAGATACAGATTTTTAAATAAAATGTAAATCTCAGCTTTTTAGTCCAAAGTGCATACCAGCATTGGTAACCATAAAGTATGAAACCTTTCTAAAAGCCATAAAGAGCAGTGTTTGAATACTCCAGACCTGACTGGTACACCAATTCTGACAGTGAGAAGGTCTCGGGGGCCAAATAAGGAGTTTTTAGACAGTTACCTGGTCACCAAAGCTGTCTCAAGTCTGGTTCCACACTTTATGCAAGGACTGCCTTGGACTTCACTGGAGTGGTATTGATGCTGCAGAAGTTCCTGGTGCTGTGCAGTCGACAGTGGGCTTCCTGCAGTTGTTCTTTAGTCCACAGCTGAGGTGGGGCAAATTGGGCCACAGGAGTCTGTGTCCCTCAGTCTTCTTCGATCCAGCAGAAATCCAGTTACAACTGATGTATTGGTCTCCAGTCACAGAAGATCCAGCAGTAACCTTCGGTGAGGGCGAGTGTCCATCTTTGGCAACCAGTCTGTACTGTGAAGACTCTCCCATGTCTGACAGATTTGGGTGCAACTTCAGATTGCAGAGTGGTCTTCGTGGCTGCACGTTAGGGATCAGCAGGAATTCAATGAAGTTGGTTATTGACTGGCCAGAATGGACTACTTCAGCTTTTAAGGCCCTAGCGCTGTAACAGGGGGTCAGCAGGGTGACTCTCTGAGTTCACCTTTTCTATGTGGAGCTCCGGAGTGACCTTTCCAGAATTTAGGTATCACCAGCATATTCCTCTCTTTGCTAGCCCAAGGAGCAGCAGGTGTAGTAAAGTGGTTAGTGAAGCTGCATTCCAGGTCCAGAAGACAGCAAGGCAGTCCTTTGGTCTGCTCTCCAATCCAGATGTAATCTGAGGTTCTGGACACAGGGTTGCCATATTTATGGCCAAAAAGTGCCACTGGCAATGAAGTGGCCACTTGCCAATGGACTATCGTATTCCCTCCTGCCTTATGATGACTCCCGGATATCTACGGCATCAGAGTGCACTATTGTGCCCACTATCAAGATGTCCAAACCTTTTGCTTGGTATGGGGAGCTTGGCAGCCAACCCAGGAGATGTGGTTGCCTGTAGGCTACATGCCCATGGAAAAACTGGTGTGGTAACTAGTTTACCCTCTCTCTTCCCGCAACCAGCCCGTCTACCTGAACAAAGGGACATCCCCTACCGAGTGTGGTTGCCATTTCCCCATCAAAGGAGGCTTCTCCTTTGAAGGTCGCCCTTTGGGCCAACATCATGTGTGGCTTCCTGCAAGGGGGAGGTAACGCAGCAGGCTCTATTGTTCCTATACTTAGGAGTCATTCACACCACTCCCCAGGAGGGCAAAAGGATGCCTGGTCACCAGCATCTATGCACCAAATTATCTGGGCAACAGAGTGGCAACTGTCTAAAAGTCGATTTTCATTAAAAGTGGCATTAAATTTGACTTAAGCATTCAATTGGGTTCAGTATCATGATTAATTTGCTACCCTGAAGTACCCATTTTGGATTCCCCTATGAGAAGTTAGTAGGGCTGAGTTGCCAGCTTGTAACTCAGTATATGTCAACTGGGCAACTACTATCTTCACAGTAAAACAATTTGGGGGCTTTACTGTTAGGATATATAAAAGTACATGCCCTACTTAAATAATATGACGCTCCCTGCCTTATGGCTCGATAGGCCTTCCCTCGGAGTGACACATATAAGGGAGATTTGGGCTTTGCCATAAGTTTAAACGGCAAAGTTGAACTAGCAGTTTACAACTGCCCTTCCTGTATGTAGCGGCAGACTAGGAACCATGTTGTGCTTGGTCATGCTGAGGGTGGCCCAATCAGTGCTGCAGCCCTAGGTGGACAATATAACTTCCATGCCCTGTTGTAGGAGGCTGGACTGGCTTGTAGTGAGTACCAAGGGGTACTTACACCTTGCACCAGGCCCAGTTATCCCTTATTAGTATATAGGGTGTCTAGCAGCTTAGGCTGAGAGATAATGGTAGCTTAGCAGAGCAGGTTAGGCTGAACTAGGAGACGAGTGAAGCTCCTACAGTACCACTAGTGTCATATGCACAATATCATAAGAAAACACAATACACAGATATACTAAAAATAAAGGTACTTTATTTTTATGACAATATGCCAAAAGTATCTCAGTGAGTACCCTCAGTATGAGGATAGCAAATATACACAAGATATACAGGGAGTGCAGAATTATTAGGCAAGTTGTATTTTTGAGGATTAATTTTATTATTGAACAACAACCATGTTCTCAATGAACCCAAAAAACTCATTAATATCAAAACTGAATATTTTTGGAAGTAGTTTTTAGTTTGTTTTTAGTTTTAGCTATGTTAGGGGGATATCTGTGTGTGCAGGTGACTATCACTGTGCATAATTATTAGGCAACTTAACAAAAAAAAAATATATACCCATTTCAATTATTTATCATTACCAGTGAAACCAATATAACATCTCAACATTCACAAATATACATTTCTGACATTCAAAAACAAAACAGTGACCAATATAGCCACATTTCTTTGCAAGGACACTCAAAAGCCTGCCATCCATGGATTCTGTCAGTGTTTTGATCTGTTCACCATCAACATTGCGTGCAGCAGCAACCACAGCCTCCCAGACACTGTTCAGAGAGGTGTACTGTTTTCCCTCCTTGTAAATCTCACATTTGATGATGGACCACAGGTTCTCAATGGGGTTCAGATCAGGTGAACAAGGAGGCCATGTCATTAGATTTCCTTCTTTTATACCCTTTCTTGCCAGCCACGCTGTGGAGTACTTGGACGCGTGTGATGGAGCATTGTCCTGCATGAAAATCATGTTTTTCTTGAAGGATGCAGACTTCTTCCTGTACCACTGCTTGAAGAAGGTGTCTTCCAGGAACTGGCAGTAGGACTGGGAGTTGAGCTTGACTCCATCCTCAACCCGAAAAGGCCCCACAAGCTCATCTTTGATGATACCAGCCCAAACCAGTACTCCACCTCCACCTTGCTGGCGTCTGAGTCGGACTGGAGCTCTCTGCCCTTTACCAATCCAGCCACGGGCCCATCTATCTGGCCCATCAAGACTCACTCTCATTTCATCAGTCCATAAAACCTTAGAAAAATCAGTCTTGAGATATTTCTTGGCCCAGTCTTGACGTTTCAGCTTGTGTGTCTTGTTCAGTGGTGGTCGTCTTTCAGCCTTTCTTACCTTGGCCATGTCTCTGAGTATTGCACACCTTGTGCTTTTGGGCACTCCAGTGATGTTGCAGCTCTGAAATATGGCCAAACTGGTGGCAAGTGGCATCGTGGCAGCTGCACGCTTGACTTTTCTCAGTTCATGGGCAGTTATTTTGCGCCTTGGTTTTTCCACACGCTTCTTGCGACCCTGTTGACTATTTTGAATGAAACGCTTGATTGTTCGATGATCACGCTTCAGAAGCTTTGCAATTTTAAGAGTGCTGCATCCCTCTGCAAGATATCTCACTATTTTTGACTTTTCTGAGCCTGTCAAGTCCTTCTTTTGACCCATTTTGCCAAAGGAAAGGAAGTTGCCTAATAATTATGCACACCTGATATAGGGTGTTGATGTCATTAGACCACACCCCTTCTCATTACAGAGATGCACATCACCTAATATGCTTAATTGGTAGTAGGCTTTCGAGCCTATACAGCTTGGAGTAAGACAACATGCATAAAGAGGATGATGTGGTCAAAATACTCATTTGCCTAATAATTCTGCACTCCCTGTATGTACACAATACCAAAACATGCAGTAATAGTATTAGAAAACAGTGCAAACAATCTATAGTTACAATAGGATGCAATGGGGACACATAGGGATAGGGGCAACACAAACCATATACTCCAAAAGTGGAATGCGAACCACGAATGGACCCCAAACCTATGTGACCTTGTAGAGGGTCGCTGGGACTGTAAGAAAACAGTTAGGGTTAGAAAAATAGCCCACCCCAAGACCCTGAAAAGTGAGTGCAAAGTGCACTAAAGTTCCCCAAAGAGCACAGAAGTCGTGATAGGGGAATTCTGCAGGAAAGACACAAATCAGCAATGCAACAACAATGGATTTCCAAACGAGGGTACCTGTGGAACAAGGGGACCAAGTCCAAAAGTCACAAGCAAGTCGGAGATGGGCAGATGCCCAGGAAATGCCAGCTGTGGGTGCAAAGAAGCTGCTACTGGACTGTAGAAGCTGAAGATTCTGCGGGAACGACAAGGGCTAGAGACTTCCCCTTTGGAGGATGGATGCCCCACGCCGTGGAGAGTCGTGCAGAAGTGTTTTCCTGAAGAAAGACCGCAAACAAACCTTGCTAGCTGCAAGTCGTGCGGTTAGGGTTTTTGGATGCTGCTGTGGCCCAGGAGGGACCAGGATGTCGCCAATTGCGTCTGGGGACAGAGGGGGCGTCGAGCAAGACAAGGAGCCCTCTCAGAAGCAGGCAGCACCCGCAGAAGTGCTGGAACAGGCACTACGAAGTGGAGTGAAACGGTGCTCACCCGAAGTCGCACAAAGGAGTCCCACGTCGCCGGAGGACAACTTAGAAGGTCGTGCAATGCAGGTTAGAGTGCCGTGGACCCAGGCTTGGCTGTGCACAAAGGATTTCCGCCGGAAGTGCACAGAGGCCGGAGTAGCTGCAAAAGTCGCGGTTCCCAGCAATGCAGTCTGGCGTGGGGAGGCAAGGACTTACCTCTACCAAACTTGGACTGAAGAGTCACTGGACTGTGGGAGTCACTTGGACAGAGTTGCTGGATTCAAGGGACCTCGCTCGTCGTGCTGAGAGGAGACCCAGGGTACCGGTGATGCAGTTCTTTGGTGCCTGCGGTTGCAGGGGGACGATTCCGCCGACCCACAGGAGATTTCTTCGGAGCTTCTAGTGCAGAGAGGAGGCAGACTACCCCCACAGCACGCACCACCAGGAAAGCAGTCGAGGAGGCGGCAGGATCAGCGGTACAGAGTTGCAGTAGTCGTCTTCGCTACTTTGTTGCAGTTTTGCAGGCTTCCAGCGCGGTCAGCAGTCGATTCCTTGGCAGAAGGTGAAGAGAGAGATGCAGAGGAACTCGGATGAGCTCTTGCGTTCGTTATCTAAGGAATCCCCAAAGACAGAGACCCTAAATAGCCAGAAAAGAGGGTTTGGCTACTTAGGAGAGAGGATAGGCTAGCAACACCTGAAGGAGCCTATCAGAAGGAGTCTCTGACGTCACCTGCTGGCACTGGCCACTCAGAGCAGTCCAGTGTGCCAGCAGCACCTCTGTTTCCAAGATGGCAGAGGTCTGGAGCACACTGGAGGAGCTCTGGGCACCTCCCAGAGGAGGTGCAGGTCAGGGGAGTGGTCACTCCCTTTTCCTTTGTCCAGTTTCGCGCCAGAGCAGGGCTGAGGGGTCCCTGAACCGGTGTAGACTGGCTTATGCAGAAATGGGCACCATCTGTGCCCATGAAAGCATTTCCAGAGGCTGGGGGAGGCTACTCCTCCCCAGCCCTAACACCATTTTCCAAAGGGAGAGGGTGTAACACCCTCTCTCTGAGGAAGTCCTTTGTTCCGCCTTCCTGGGCCAGGCCTGGCTGGACCCCAGGAGGGCAGAAACCTGTCTGAGGGGTTGGCAGCAGCTGCAGTGAAACCCCGGGAAAGGCAGTTTGGCAGTGCCAGGGTCTGTGCTAGAGACCCGTGGGATCATGGGATTGCACCAACAATGCCAGGATGGCATAGAGGGGGCAATTCCATGATCTTAGACATGTTACATGGCCATATTCGGAGTTACCATTGTGAAGCTACACATAGGTAGTGACCTATATGTAGTGCACGAGTGTAATGGTGTCCCCGCACTCACAAAGTCCGGGGAATTGGCCCTGAACAATGTGGGGGCACCTTGGCTAGTGCCAGGGTGCCCACACACTAAGTAACTTAGCACCCAACCTTTACCAGGTAAAGGTTAGACATATAGGTGACTTATAAGTTACTTAAGTGCAGTGTAAAATGGCTGTGAAATAACGTGGACGTTATTTCACTCAGGATGCAGTGGCAGGCCTGTGTAAGAATTGTCAGAGCTCCCTATGGGTGGCAAAAGAAATGCTGCAGCCCATAGGGATCTCCTGGAACCCCAATACCCTGGGTACCTCAGTACCATATACTAGGGAATTATAAGGGTGTTCCAGTATGCCAATGTAAATTGGTAAAATTGGTCACTAGCCTGTTAGTGACAATTTGAAAGAAATGAGAGAGCATAACCACTGAGGTTCTGATTAGCAGAGCCTCAGTGAGACAGTTAGTCATAACACAGGTAACACATTCAGGCACACTTATGAGCACTGGGGCCCTGGCTGGCTGGGTCCCAGTGACACATACAACTAAAACAACATATATACAGTGAAAAAAGGGGGTAACATGCCAGGCAAGATGGTACTTTCCTACACCTGTTGCATCCGGTACCATAAACAAGGGACTTATAACTAAGTTATAGTATGCCAATTGGGACAGTTAATTCAACATACAGTTTATAAAGGGTTGACACTGGCATTGATGTTTGGTTAGCAGGACTAGTGCACTCTCAAAAACCAGCCACATTAATCCCAAATTGTGAAAAGCTTTGAAGAACAAGTCACTGATGGTCACATGGGGAATGATGAGGGGGAGTTGGGGCAGAACGGCAGGGGCAACTATCAGCTGGAGATAATCAGGAGACTGAGATTTTTAACCTTCCATCCATCTCCCTAAGACAGGTCAAGCCCAAGCTCAGATAAAAGATCAGAGGGAGAACCAAGCAGCTGCAGGGGGTCCAGAATGGGTGCCTCAGGATCTCCAGGTACAAAATGGCCCCGGACTTGGTAATCAGCTAGCTGCCCAGCAACCAGGGTCGCTAAAACTGTTACTAGAAACTATATTGGATGGGATCTGTGATTGGAAGGTGCAACAAGCTCAGGAGATCAAACATTGCACCAAAGACTGGCCAAGATAAAGGAGAGTTTTGCACAGTCAGCAAAGCAGCTCCAGGAAGCTGAACAGAAAATAGCAGACCTAAAGGACAAGATTGTGTCATATCATAAGGATATCACTTTCAAGCAAAAAAAATAAAGATGTGCCAGCTAGACAACAACGCTGAAGGGGTGGAGAACCACTCTAGACGCTCTAACCTTCGATTCTTTGGATTCTCAGAGGGCAGGTATACACAAGGGGATATCCAGTTTTCCTCAGTTAATGGACTAGCTGGTTAAAAAGCTAATCTTGTCAGATGCGCCTCCTGACTTGACAGTTAGGAGGGTCCCCATGGTCCAAGCCCACGGGTCAGTTGAAGCAAAATATCCACTTACAATGTGGGTGAAAGTTTCAGATTTCCGTATTAAGGAACAGATTTTAGCTGCAGCAATTCATCAAAAAGCTTTTACTATTGCTGCTAACGTTCACATGAGTGTTTTCTGAATTATCTATTTTAGCAGCACATCGCCGTAGAGTCTTTCAGGGACTGATTAGGGAGTTTAAACTCCTTTTGGTGGGGTAGGGGTGGGAGGTGGGGAGAGTTGGGGGCGGGGTGTAAGCCTCTCTGGTACAGCAGTCTAAATTGAAGGACCTCATCGGTGGTCAATTCCATTTTTTTCACAGCGGTTGAAGAGGCCCAGGCCCTCGCCACAGATGTCAAAAAGTAGAAGGGGGGGTTCTGTTTCATTAGGGTAGGGAAGTTTTTTTTTCTCATTTATGTTCTGGGTCTTTTTTTGTTGGCCATTTTTTTATGTTAATTGCAAAGGTGGGGTGTCACACAACAGCCGCCAGGTGCTGTACCATGGCACCGAATCTAGGAGTGGAGACTTGAGGGGGGAAGGTGGGTAGTCCCCATTCAGGAGGGTGGGATTGGTGGATGTCTGTGGAGGGATAGGAGGGGGGTGAGTGCAGTAAAAAAAGAGCAGCGTGAAAGAGGAAAACATGTTCTTAGTATGTTCTTGTTTAAAGGAAACTATGATTTAAAGGATGTACCTTTGAGCTCTCTCTGGGTTTGCAAAATAAATTTAGCAAAAGTGAGGTGGTTATACGTGGCTTTGAAGCAGGGAAGCCTAACTTATTAGGTCAATAACTGCACAGCATATAAAATTTATTACCAGCAATGTGAATGGCTTGGTAAACAAGCAAAAGTGTGGAACCCTCTTGAAGAGGCTAGAATCATTTAATCCTGAAGTAATGTTTCTGTTTTTCTGCAGGAAACCCATTTTAAGAGTGATATACCCAAAATATCAATCCTGGGGAAATATTTGCAGGCATACTTTGACTCTGCAGATGGTAGCAATGCAAAGGGTAGCCATGCTAATCTCTAATTCGGTGGATTGGCAGACAAAGGAGGAATTAAGGGATAGCAAAGGCCAGTGGATCAGGATAAAGGTCCGTGTAGCAGGCAATGTTTTAAATCTGCTGAACTATTATGGCCCCATATCAGATGAAATTGAAGCTTTGGTGTAAATGTATAATCTCTTAATACAAGCTGAGGGATCATTAGTGATGGGGGGGGGGAAATTCGAACGTTATACAAAATCTGAGTCGGTATACCTCCAATAAAGCCAAGAGGCACCTGAAGTAAAAACAGCCAAGCTTTTTAACATAATTAAGCATGATCTTGCCCTGGTGGATCCTTGGCACCCGGACTATGCAGCTCCACTTATGCATTCCATCCAGAAAGCCATAAACACAAGACACTCAACTGCATCTGCATTCTGATGGGTCTTGCTGGGCAGAAAGGCTCTTCCCACTTGAAAGGATAGTGGCCTGGCCCCCACACAAAGGACTGATTACCCCCCACAGATCCGGCAGACAAGACTGGGCTGAAAGGGAAACTGGTGCATTTCAAAACCACTCTGATGTTTCCTCTACTTCAAAGGCACATTTGAGTATAAGTGATGGGTCCCTAATCCCATCAAATCAGACACTTCTGGGCCTGGAACTGAACCTCTGTCAGACGAACTGCTGTGCTGCACAAAAGACTCAACTGGACTGCTCTTCTACAAGGACTGCTTTTCTGCGTGTTGCCCTGCTGCCTGCTGTGCTCCGACCTTGCTGGAAGAACTCTGCCTTCCCACCAGAGTGATTTCCATGGGTTTGCTGACTTGTCCCTTGTTCTCCTGCAGACTCAGGGACATTAAAGACTGCCCACAACTCTCCTGGTGCTGCTGAACTCTGCTGTCTGTGAGCCTCACTTTTGTGCTTGCCTTCAGGTGCCACTCCAAGCTCTGGGCCTCAGAAGTGGGTTCTGCAGCTGAAATCTAGCAAAATTAAAAACTGATGCATCGCCCAGAGTGTGGCAGAAAAGTCAGCGCATTGCCTGAGTGCGGGAGAAAAATCAACATGTCACCCAGAGTGCGGCAGAGAAAATGGCGCATCACATCGACGACGACACTACGACTACTCGGCAACTATGCATTGCATTTACCACAACTGAGCCTGCCGATGATGCAGTAACATGACTGCGTGGAAAATACCGACGAATCATGCTCTCAGAGCTGCCGCATTGCTCGAAAGGTACTGTTTCAGCAGGCCCTGGGTGGGTTTTGTAGCCGATCTACCCTTCATCGCTGTCAGCCTGGATATTGGATTTCCACCAGTCCCTCACAACCTCAAGTGACCTTTTCACCGCTAGTGACTTCTAAGCACTGGTTTCAAATGTAATCTTTAAAAAAAAATCTTCTCACCTTCCACTGGATCGATTTTTGCTGTTTTGGTCTTGTTAATCAGATAAATATTCTCTATTTTTTCAAACCTGGTGTGGAGTCTTTTTGTGGAGTTTTCGTTGTTTTCCTGTATGTTATTGCACAAATACTTTACACATCGCCGTTTAAGTTGAGTCTGCATGCTCTGTGCCAAGCTACCCGAGGGTGAGCACAGGATAATTTTGTTTGCATTGCGATTTACTAGGATTGTGGTCCCTACGTGGACAGGGTACCTACCTCTGCCAACTAGAGACCCCATTTCTAACAATCTGCAACAATCCATTGCTTTGGCCACATACAGGCGTGATGGCAAAAATTAAATTTTTGCCGATTATGGCCCTCATTACAACATTGGCGGTAAAAGCCGCTTACCGCCGTGCAGAAGACTGCCAACACACCGCCGCGGCAGTGGAATTCCGCCACGGTCATTATGACCCACTGCTCGGAATCCGCAAAAATTGAGACACCCACAGAAGTCCGCCAAACCAAAGGTCAGTGATAAACTGGCGATAACAAAACCTCCACCGTCACGCCAACAGAAATACGCCCACACTATCACGACCCACGAATCCACGTGGCGGCCTCTCAACCGCGGGATTCCATTGGCGGTACACACTGCCGCGCTCAAAATACACACATATTTACAAAACAATACCACATTGGACAATTACAAATACACACACCTGATACACATACACACACCACTCCCACACATCCAATACAATATAAAACACACACCCACAAACCCCTACGACCACAATTACCGAGAGAGAGACACTACAAACAACTACCAAGCATCCACAGGCACACAATGCCATCACCCACATAACATCCACACACCTCTCACAACACACCACTAAATATCACCCCACTTATCACTAAACACACCACCCCACACATCACCCACACCACCCCATGGCGCGGCAAAGACACCCCAGGTTCTCTGAGGAGAAGCTCAGGGTCATGGTGGAGGAAATCATCCGGGTAGAGCCACAGCTATTCGGATGACAGGTGCAGCACACCTCCATAGCTAGGAAGATGGAGTTATGGACTCTGGTAAGTCAAATCTTAACTATTACATCCCCCACCCTCTTGCAGCATGCTATCACATACCCTCACCCTAACCCCCATCACTCCAACTCCTCACAAATGTCCCAACATCACAAACCACACATCCTAACACCAAGTCCATGCAACAACAAAGCATGGACACCCATCACCAAAGCATGGCCACTGCACATACCCATACACCCCCCTAAACCACCATCACACAAGGACCCACACAGGAATGCAGGCACTGGGGTACACGGTCACCCACCCATTGCACACCATGGCACACACAGATGTAATAAACATCCTTTTATACCCCTGCAGGACCCCTAACCAACGTCACCGGACAGGAGGGTCCACACCACCAACAGAAGAGGCCCACAGTGATGACAGCAGCTCTGTCCAACTGGATCTAGATGACCAGCCCGGCCCATCGAGGACCTCTGGACAGTCGGTTCCCCTCACACAGTCACAGGCCACCACAGAGCTTCCCCCCTCTGGAAACACCAGCACAGCACCCACCCAGCAGGTCCATACCTCTGTCCCAAGGACACGTCAATCAGCAGTGTGTCCACCACTACAGGGAACCCAGGCTAACCCACCACCCCAACAACAACAGGGACCTGGGGGCAGTGGCAGTGGGCACATGGTCCAGGGGACGGAGGCCCAGGAAAACAGGGGAACTGGGAGGGCTGCTGTGCGACAGGGGGATGACAGGCCAGGGGAACCCACTCTCCAAGAGGCCCTCTCCAACATCATGGGAGCCTACCACCATTCCCAGGAGACGATGGCAACTGTACTGGCCAAGTTTCAGGAGACCCAGCGCCTGCAGGAGGAACAGTATTTGGGCTTCAGGGAGGAACTCAATTCCACCCTGGGCACCATCATAGGGGTGCTGAAGGAAGTCCTCAACACCAGGAGGGACACTGTGGCACAACAAGTGCCCCTGACACTAGCCTGGACGATGAACTGCCCACCACCTCCGCCAGCGCTAGTGGACAGGAGGCACCGCCACAGGACCACCACACCAGCACCCCACCCCCTGCAGAGGGTGAACCACCCCGCAAACGGTCCCTGAGATCCAGGACAAAGACAGAGAACGATGCCAAGACCCCCGCCAAGAAATGAGACCATCCTGAATGTCATCCTTCTGTCCCACTTAATTACCCTGTCCATCCTCAAACTGCCCCAGCTCCACTTCCTATGCCCATTTGGGCAATGCACCTGTGAGACTAATAGACTGGACTCTGTCATGGACATTCCTTCACCATCACCCCTCACCATTTTACAACCCCCTCCACTATTGAGCACTTAAATAAACACCCTTGAAGGACAAAACAATCTGGAGTCAGTCTGTGATTTCGAATAGTGTATTAGCAATTACAGTGTCAAAATGCTCTTTCAAATGTAATGTCAACATGCCTATGTCACACAGTTCTAGTCCATGAGGAAACAAAGCAGATGTAACACAGTGGGACCCACATCTGTGAAATCGTAAGGGAAAGTGACAACTCAGTGACCATACACTGGGTGAAAACGACAGACAGTTGAGAGGTAGTAGTGTTAAAGTACATGTAGTAGGCAGGTTTGTATTCTTACCTGTGTCTCATTGGAAATATTGCAGGATCACCGAGTTTCCTGTTGTCGATGTCCTCTTCTTCCTCGTCTTCACTGTCCACAGGCTCTACAGCTGCCACAACACCGCCATCTGTACCATCCTCCTGCAGAAAAGGCACCTGTCGTTGCAAAGCTAAGTTGTGAAGCATACAGCAGGCCACGATGATCTGGCACACCTTCTTCGGTGAGTAGAATAGGGATCCACCTGTCATATGGAGGCACCTGAACCTGGCCTTCAGGAGGCCGAAGGTCCGCTCTATAATCCGCCAAGTTCGCCCATGGGCCTCATTGTCACGTTCCTCTGCCCTTGTCCTGGGATTCCTCACTGGGGTCAGTAGCCATGACAGGTTGGGGTAACCAGTCACCTGCAAATGGCGAGGGACAACTGTTAGACACACACTAACCTGTAGGGATATCCCCAGACAACCATTCCCACTGACGTGCTTCCAGGTGCTCACCTAATAGCCACACACGGTGCCTCTGGAGTTGACCCATCACATAAGGGATGCTGCTATTCCGCAGGATGTAAGCGTCATGCACTGAGCCAGGGAATTTGGCATTAACCTGGGAGATGTACTGGTCGGCCAAACACACCATCTGCACATTCATGGAATGATAACTCTTCCGGTTTCTGTACACCTGTTCACTCCTGCGGGGGGTACCAAAGCCACATGTGTCCCATCAATGGCACCTATGATGTTGGGGATACGTCCCAGGGCATAGAAGTCACCTTTCACTGTAGGCAAATCCTCCACCTGAGGGAAAACGATGTAGCTGTGCATGTGTTTCAGCAGGGCAGACACCACTCTGGACAACACGTTGGAAAACATAGGCTGGGACATCCCTGATGCTATGGTCACTGTTGTTTGAAATTACCCACTTGCAAGGAAATGGAGTACTGACAGCAGATGCACTAGAGGGGGGATTCCTGTGGGATGGCGGATAGCTGACATCAGGTCTGGCTCCAGCTGGGCACACAGGTCCAGGATTGTGGCACGATCAAGCCTGTAGGTGATGATCACATGTCTTTTCTCCATTGTCGACAGGTCCACCAGCGGTCTGTACACCGGAGTATGCCGCCATCTCCTCACATGTCCCAGCAGACGGTGCCTATGAAGGACAACAGCGAGCACAGAGTCAACCAACTCAGAGGTACGTACCCACAGCTTACACAGAACACGAATCATAATCCGAAATTTGGCCTGTATGGGTGTTGAGGCAAGTCCTAGGTATGTGTGACGCAGTGAAAAATTAAGTCATGTGGGCCCCTGAAATGGCGGCTGCCTGACCTGTAAAGTGGGACAATGGGATATGAGGTAACTGCGCTGGCATTGTACACCGTCTCGGTAGGCGGTCGAAGACCGCGGCGCAGTTCTGCATTGGTCAACATTGGACCCTATGGGTCCCAGGAGCCAGTGACGATGTACGCCGGCGGTGACGGTACCAACCGCCGCGGACGTGACCACCATTTTCTATCTGTTCAATCACTCGATACCTGATCTTTGACAGGAGAGGACCTACACTGCAAATGCTGCTGTGACCTCGGTCTGGAAGAGACAATGGCTTGTGCGTCTGGGAAAAGGGCCTCTGCCTTCACATCGGAGGAATTGGAGAAACTCGTGGATGGGGTCCTCCCCAAGTACACGCTACTCTACTGCAGTGCATGTGCCACATGGCAAGGGTAGGGGGCCAATGACTGTGACGCTGCGGACGGTTATATCTTCTCCTTTTCCCCTGTACTATTCCTGTAGGTCAGCGCCCACCAGAACAAGGATATTTGGCGTGCCATTGCCAAAGAAGTACGGACCCTGGGGGTCTACCACAGACGGAGCACCCACTGCCAGAAAAGATGGGAGGACATTTGCCACTGGAACACGAAGATGGCGGAGGCCCAGCTGGGGATGGCCTCCCAACGTGGGAGGGGTACCCATCGCACCATGACCCCCCTGATGTTCAGGATCCTGGCCGTGGCGTACCCGGAGTTGGATGGGCGCTTGAGGGCATCACATCAGCCACAAGGGGGTGAGTACACTCTCATTCTGCTGATTTTGCACGCAGTGGAGGTGTCTGGGTGGGGGAGGTGGGCTGTGGGTTTCCCTAGGCCAGGGCGAGTGTGCTAGTTAGGTCTGCTTGTTCTGCCAGACCCTGTGACACCCCACCCCACCCCACCTGTGTACAGTGCCAAGTAAACCTATAGTCAGGCTCCTGTGACATACAGGTGTGCAGATGTCGGCCATAGCCTTGTAGGCAATGTCCCAGGGATTGAACAGTGGAGTGCGCAGCGTAGTGCAGGGGGCTTCTGTGGTTGTCGTACCCGCCAACGGTAGCGGTATTGCATGAACACAACATGTCTTTCTTCTGTCGTCCCCCCCCCCTTTTTGTGGTCTCCCTGTTCTTGTGTGCATTAGCATCATCAGGCGGAGGAGCAGTGGCATCGGAGCAGGAGGGAGCTGCATCCCACATGGCCCTGGAGGGTGACACTACGGACTCTGAATTCACCAGTGGGACGGAGGACGAGGGGAGCTCCACGGCGGGGACAGGAGCTGACACCAGTGATACGGACTCGTCCTCTGATGGGAGCTCCCTTGTGGTGGTGGCCACATCTGTGTCCCCAGCATCTACAGGTACAGCCGCCAACCCCCCCTACCAGTACCGCCCTCCCTGCAGCCCCTCAGCCTTTGCCCTGTGCCCGCTCACCTTGGAGGGTGGCCATCACCTTCACCCCAGTCACCTCAGGCCCAGCCCCAGTCACCCCTGCTGCCCTCAGTGAGGAGGCTATTGACCTCCTCAGGTCCCTCACTGTTGGGCAGTCTACCATTTTGAATGCCATCCAGGGTGTAGAAAGGCAGTTGCAAAAAACAAATGCATTCCTGGAGGGCATTCATTCTGGTCAGGCAGCCCTTCAGCGAGCTTTTTAGACTCTGGCCTCAGCACTGATGGCAGCTATTGTCCCGGTCTCTAGCCTCCCCCCTCCAACTTCCTCCACCCAGACCCAGTCCCCTCTACCTCAGCCTATCCCAAGCACACCTTCAGACCAGCATGCACACACGCCAACACACAAGGGAAGCTCTGGCAAACATAAGCACCACACATCCCACAGGCACTCACGCAAGCATCACACTCATGCAGACACACCAACATCCACTGCCTCCACTGTGTCCCCCTCCTCCTCGTCTTCCTCCTCCCTGTCTCGTTTCCACTTACACGTGCATGCACTACATCTACAGCCACTACTTCCATCACCAGCACACACACCACAACACCCCGCTCACGTGCACTCACCACCCCCACTACCATTCACACGTCCTGTGTCCTCTCCCAGTGTGTCTGTGACGCCACCTCCCAAGATACACAAACGCAGCCATACACCCACCCAACAGCCATCCACCTCACGACAGCATCCAGCGCATGCACCTTCACCCAAAGTCACCAAACGAGCACCTCCTACAACCACAACCTCTTCCTCCACTCCCAAACCCCCTCCAGCTACCCGTCCCAGTGTTCCCAAAAAACTTTTCCTGTCCACCCTTGACCTCTTTCCCTCACCTCCCCCACCCAGTCAGTCTCCTAGGGCCCGATTCTCCAGGTCCCAACCTAGCACCTCAGCCACAACATCTCCGGGACCAGTGGTGCCTGTAGTCACCGGAATCTGGAGTGCACAGGCCAGTGCCCGGCGGGAGAGGGGGAAGACTCCAGCCACCAAAGCCACTCCCAGGGGTACAGGTGGGAGTGTGGATTCAGCTGCGACACCTTCCAAGGTGGGGGAAGAGGCACAAGAAACTCAGCAAGTCTGGGAAGAGCAGCACGGCTGAGAAGACCGCCATCATCCCCGCTGCCCAGGAGGCCACCGCCAGCACCAGCCCAGCTGCCCAGGAGGCCACTACCATCATTCCCGCTGCCCAGGAGGCCACCGCCATTATCCCCGCTGCCCAGGAGGCCACCGCCAGCACCAGCCCAGCTGCCCAGGAGGCCACCGCCATCATCCCCGCTGCCCAGGAGGCCACCGCCAGCACCAGCCCAGCTGCCCAGGAGGCCACCGCCATCATCCCCGCTGCCCAAGAAGCCGTCATCATCCCCGCTGCCCAGGAGGCCACCGCCAGCACCATCCCAGCTGCCCAGGAGGCCACCGGCATCATCCCCACTGCCCAGGAGGCCACCGCCAGCACCAGCCCCGCTGGGCCATAAGGAACCGCCAGCACCAGCCCCGCTGGGCCAAACAGGACCACCAGCACCAGCACCAGCCCCGCTGGGCCATAAGGGACCGCCAGCACCAGCCCCGCTGGGCCCGACAGCAGCTGAGTCACTGCCAAAGGCCCCGCCGCCACAAGCAACGCTGAACAGGACACCTGCCGCCACAAGCAACGCTGCCAAGGACACCACCGCAACAAGTACCGCTGAACAGGACACTGCCACCACAAGCACCGCTGCCAAGGACACCGCCACAACAAGCACCGCTGAACAGGACACTGCCGCCACAAGCACCGCTGCCACAGACACCGCCGCAACAAGCACCGCTGGCCCATGAGCGCAAAGGGCACTGACGCTACTGAGTCCGTCACGAGTAGGATGAAGCACTCTGGGCACAAGGCCCCCTCCAGAACCAGTGGTGAGATACATCCACTACCTCTGTCCTTGGCAGGAAGAAGCACTCTGGGCACAAGGCCCCCTCCAGAACCAGTGTAGAGATACATCCACTACCTCTGTCCTTGGCTTGATGAAGCACTCTGGGCACAAGGCCCCCTCCAGAACCAGTGGAAAAAAGGCATCCACCTGAGAGACCGTGGCTTTGCACTCCCCAGGATGGAACAGTGGGCAACCTACCCACTGTAGAGACTTGAGAGACTGTGGCTTCGCACTCCCCAGGATTAAACAGTGGGCAACCCACCCACTGTAGAGACTTGAGAGACTGTGGCTTTGCACTCCCCAGGATTGAACAGTGGGCAACCCACTCACTGTAGAGACTTGAGACTGTGGCTTTGCACTCCACAGGAATGAACAGTGGGCATGTGGCCCACTTGTGGAGTTGCCGTTGTGCACTCAACCGGCTCAGGTGCCCCCCTTTTTCCTTCCCCCTGAGGTGCCTGTTTTATTGCTATCTGATGCCCCTGCAGTGTTCTCTCCGTCATGTTCGGGGATTGAGTGTGGGCCTCGCCCATGCCGGGGGGGCCGTGTTCCACGGACTTCAATGGAGCACTACCTGGACTACTATTCTTGGTGTATATATTTGTTAATAGTGTATATATATTTTTGCGTACTGGATTTTAATATATTACAATGGTTACACTCATTTCCTTTTGTCTTTGCATTCTTCCGGGGAGGTTTGGGGGGTGTGACTGTAATTTATCATGCTGTATTAGTGTGGGTGAGGTTGGGGGTGTTGCATGTGTGTGTCCCTGTTTTTCCCTCCCCCCTCCCCTGTGTCGTAGGTGCAGTACTCACCGTTGTCTTCGCCGCCTGCGTTCGTGCTCCTGGTAGAGGAGCAAGAAGATAAGGGCTGGCAGGATCTGGAGCTTGGGTTCCATGGCGTCCGGATCCCTCGTTGGGTGTGTGGAGGTGAGCGTTTTCCCTTCGAAGTCCTGTTTCCGCTGTGTAGGAGGCTGGACTGGCTTGTAGTGAGTACCAAGGGGTACTTGCACCTTGCACCAGGCCCAGTTATCCCTTATTAGTGTATAGGGTGTCTAGCAGCTTAGGCTGATAGATAATGGTAGCTTAGCAGAGCAGCTTAGGCTGAACTAGGAGACGTGTGAAGCTACTACAGTACCACTTAGTGTCATATGCACAATATCATAAGAAAACACAATACACAGTTATACTAAAAATAAAGGTACTTTATTTTTATGACAATATGCCAAAGTATCTTAGAGTGTACCCTCAGTGAGAGGATAGGAAATATACACAAGATATATATACACAATAGCAAAAATATGCAGTATAGTCTTAGAAAACAGTGCAAACAATGTATAGTTACAATAGGATGCAATGGGGAAACATAGGGATAGGGGCAACACAAACCATATACTCCAAAAGTGGAATGCGAACCACGAATGGACCCCAAACCTATGTGACCTTGTAGAGGGTCGCTGGGACTATTAGAAAATAGTGAGAGTTAGAAAAATAACCCTCCCCAAGACCCTGAAAAGTGAGTGCAAAGTGCACTAAAGTTCCCCTAAGGACAAAATAGTCGTGTTAGAGGGAAAATGCAAGGAAAACACAAATCAGCAATGCAACAACGATGGATTCCTGACTGAGGGTACCTGTGGAACAAGGGGACCAAGTCCAAAAGTCACAAGCAAGTCGGAGATGGGCAGATGCCCAGGAAATGCCAGCTGCGGGTGCAAAGAAGCTTCGACTGGACAGAAGAAGCTGAGGTTTCTGCAGGAACGAAAAGGGCTAGAGACTTCCCCTTTGGTGGACGGATCCCTCTCGCCTTGGAGAGTCGTGCAGAAGTGTTTTCCCGCCGGAAGGACGCCAACAAGCCTTGCTACACGCAAATCGTGCGTTTAGCGTTTTTGGACGCTGCTGGGGCCCAGGAGGTCGCAAATTGGACCTGCAAAGAGAGGGGACGTCGAGCAAGACAAAGAGCCCTCACTGAAGCAGGTAGCACCCGGAGAAGTGCCAGAAACAGGCACTACGAGGATGCGTGAAACGGTGCTCGCCGAAGTTGCACAAAGGAGTCCCACGTCGCCGGAGACCAACTTAGAAAGTCGTGCAATGCAGGTTAGAGTGCCGTGGACCCAGGCTTGGCTGTGCACGAAGGATTTCCGCCGGAAGTGCACAGGGGCCGGAGTAGCTGCAAAGTCGCGGTTCCCAGCAATGCAGCCCAGCGAGGTGAGGCAAGGACTTACCTCCACCAAACTTGGGCTGAAGAGTCACTGGACTGTGGGGGTCACTTGGACAGCGTCGCTGGATTCGAGGGACCTCGCTCGTCGTGCTGAGAGGAGACCCAAGGGACCGGAAATGCAGCTTTTTGGTGCCTGCGGTTGCAGGGGGAAGATTCCGTCGACCCACGGGAGATTTCTTCGGAGCTTCTGGTGCAGAGAGGAGGCAGGCTACCCCCACAGCATGCAAAAGCAGGAAAACAGTCGAAAAGGCGGCAGGATCAGCGTTACAGAGTTGCAGTAGTCGTCTTTGCTACTATGTTGCAGGTTTGCAGGCTTCCAGCGCGGTCAGCGGTCGTTTCCTTATCAGAAGGTGAAGAGAGAGATGCAGAGGAACTCGGCTGAGCTCATGCATTCGTTATCTAAAGTTTCCCCAGAGACAGAGACCCTAAATAGCCAGAAAAGAGGGTTTGGCTACCTAGGAGAGGAAAGGCTACTAACACCTGAAGGAGCCTATCACAAGGAGTCTCTGACGTCACCTGGTGGCACTGGCCACTCAGAGCAGTCCAGTGTGCCAGCAGCACCTCTGTTTCCAAGATGGCAGAGGTCTGGAGCACACTGGAGGAGCTCTGGACACCTCCCAGGGGAGGTGCAGGTCAGGGGAGTGGTCACTCCCCTTTCCTTTGTCCAGTTTCGCGCCAGAGCAGGGGCTAAGGGGTCCCTGAACCGGTGTAGACTGGCTTATGCAGAATTGGGCACATCTGTGCCCAACAAAGCATTTCCAGAGGCTGGGGGAGGCTACTCCTCCCCTGCCTTCACACCATTTTCCAAAGGGAGAGGGTGTCACACCCTCTCTCAGAGGAAGTTCTTTGTTCTGCCATCCTGGGCCAGGCCTGGCTGGACCCCAGGAGGGCAGCTGCCTGTCTGAGGGGTTGGCAGCAGCAGCAGCTGCAGTGAAACCCCAGGAAGGGCAGTCTGGCAGTACCAGGGTCTGTGCTACAGACCACTGGGATCATGGAATTGTACCAACAATGCCAGGATGGCATAGAGGGGGCAATTCCATGATCATAGACATGTTACATGGCCATATTCGGAGTTACCATGGTGAAGCTACATATAGGTAGTGACCTATATGTAGTGCACGCGTGTAATGGTGTCCCCGCACTCACAAAGTTCAGTAAATTGGCTCTGAACAATGTAGGGGCACCTTGGCTAGTGCCAGGGTGCCCTCACACTAAGTAACTTTGCACCTAACCTTTACCAGGTAAAGGTTAGACATATAGGTGACTTATAAGTTACTTAAGTGCAGTGAAAAATGGCTGTGAAATAACGTGGATGTTATTTCACTCAGGCTGCAGTGGCAGGCCTGTGTAAGAATTGTCAGAGCTCCCTATGGGTGGCAAAAGAAATGCTGCAGCCCATAGGGATCTCCTGGAACCCCAATACCCTGGGTACCTCAGTACCATATACTAGGGAATTATAAGGGTGTTCCAGTAAGCCAATGTAAATTGGTAAAAATGGTCACTAGCCTGTCAGTGACAATTTGAAAGTAATGAGAGAGCATAACCACTGAGGTTCTGGTTAGCAGAGCCTCAGTGAGACAGTTAGGCACCACACAGGGAACATATACATGCACACCTATGAGCACTGGGGCCCTGTGTGACAGGGTCCCAGTGACACATACATATAGGCCACAAACCTATGAGCACTGGGGTCCTGACCAGCAGGATCCCAGTGACACATAACAACCATACTGAAAACATAGTGCTTTCACTATGAGCACTGAGGCCTGGTTATCAGGATCCCAGTGAGACAGTGAAAACAGTGACAAACACCCTGACATACACTCACAAACAGGCCAAAAGTGGGGGTAACAAGGCTAGAAAGAGGCTACCTTCTCACACAACCCCCCCCTAAACGAAGGACAATAAGGCTAACCTTGGCCAGTTGAGACTTTATTGTCTAAGTGGTGATAAGTAGAGAGTAGCTCTGCAATAGACTGGTTACTCCCTTTATCATCCACTATATGGTTACTTCCCTGTGGGGATGTAAACCACCCTGTTTGAAGTTTTTTAGCTAAGCAACAATGTGAAGATGTATTTTCAGAGTTTCTATCAGTAAGTTTTAGTTTAGAGCAGTGGGAATTGTCCACTGAACCTATTTGTAGTGATGGAAATGCCAGACAGGGATGCTGTCTCAGAAAAGCCATAGCTGGGCAAAAACTTTGTCCATCTGGCTGGAAGAGAGAGCAGGGATGCTGTTTCTCTTGAGTTGGAGCAGGGCAGGGATGCTGTCCTATGGGCTCCACACTAGGGCAGGGATGCTGTCCTAAGTGTTGTGAGGTAGTGCAGGGTTTCTGTACTAAAGTTTCTCTGGGAGGGTTGGAGGGATGCTCCATGTTAACTAAAATGGTGCTGTTTTTCTCACCAATGTTAGTTATCCCACAGAGAGGTACTTCCACCTCAGGGAGTCCAGCTTTGCCAGCTGATGATTCCCTTGGAACAGGTGCCACCCCAGGAAAGGTTTCTCCCACCACAGGAATGGTATCCTGAATGGTAGGGTGGTTAGGGGATACTGTGATACCCTTTTTACCTGTTGATGGAGAGGGATCCTGAGTTTTCAGGCCTTCTCTCCTTTGCTTTTTCATTTCACTTGAAATGAGAGGGAACAATTCCTCAGGGATGCCCAGCATGGCTGCATGGGCATAAAACTCTACATCAGCCCAACCTGAGGCCACTAGGTCATTACCTAAGAGACAGTCTACAGGTAAGCTAGGTGATACCACCACCTGCTTAGGGCCAGTAACTCCACCCCAACTAAACTGAATTATAGCTAAGGGAAGAAACTTAGTGGAGTTATGGACATCAATAATCTTATACTGTTGTCCAATGATGTGTTGTTCAGGAGGCACTAGGTTTTCAGTCACCAAAGTGAAACTGGCACCTGTGTCCCTGTAGGCCAAGGCCTCAACACCATTTATTGAAACTGTCTGCCTGTACTTATCCATTGTAAGGGGACAAGCAGCCAGTGTGGCAAGGCCAATGCCACTAGGTGTGACAGAAACTGTCTTGGGACTGATTACATCAGTTTCCACTATGGACCCATAAGTGAACCCAACTACACCCTTTGCTTGACTGTTGCCAGCAGTCCCACCACTAGTACCACTACTGCTAGGGGCACTAGAGCTTGATGTATTAGTGGTGGTAGGCTCAGGGGGTTTACCTGGACAGGACTTATCCCCTGGCCTATGGCCTCTATTTTTACACACAAAGCACCAAGGCTTTTTAATGTGTGCAGGTTTGGAAGAAGAGGAAGAATTTGTTTTATCCCCACCCTCTGAAGAGTGTTTAAGATTTGAAGTGGGATCTTTGGTTTTACCCTTATCCCCATGCTTATCTTGAGATTTTTCACCATCTTTCTTCTTATTGCCATCTTTGTCACCCCCTGTATGAACTTTTCTGTTCACCCTTGTTCTGACCCATTTGTCTGCCTTCTTTCCCAATTCTTGGGGAGAGGTCAGATCAGAGTCTACCAGGTACTGGTGCAACAAATCAGACACACAATTATTAAGTATATGCTCTCTCAGGATTGTGTTATACAGGCTTTCATAATCAGTAACTTTACTGCCATGTAACCACCCCTCCAAGGCCTTCACTGAATGGTCAATGAAATCAACCCAGTCTTGTGAAGACTCCTTTTTGGTCTCTCTGAACTTTATCCTGTACTGTTCAGTGGTTAAGCCATAACCATCCAGGAGTGCATTCTTAAGAACTTGGAAATTATTAGCATCATTTTCTTTTACAGTAAGGAGCCTATCCCTACCTTTTCCAGTAAATGATAGCCATAGGATAGCAGCCCACTGCTTTTGAGGGACATCCTGTACAGCACAGGCCCTCTCAAGTGCAGCAAACCACTTGTTAATGTCATCCCCCTCCTTATAAGGGGGAACTATCTTGTGCAGATTCCTGGAATCATGCTCTTTTGCAGGATGACTATGGGGAATACTGCTGCTGCCACCATGGGTATCTAAACCCAACTTCTGTCTTTCCCTCTCTATTTCTAAAGACTGTCTATCCAAATCCAGCTGTTGCTTCTTGAGCTTCAGTCTGGTTTGTTCCACTCTCAATCTATTGAGCTCCCTTTCTAACAATCTGTCATCAGGGTGGGTGGGAGGGACATTTCTAGATACAGAGGTATGATGGGAATGAACAGAAGGAGACCTGTCCCTTACAGAGGGCACCCTAACAGCTTGGCTACCAGCATAATGTGAGAGCACACCATCAGTATGGTGTGATTCAACCTCTGTACCAACTATGCTAGACTGTCTAGTAATGGGCAGGCTGAGAAGTTTCTTTCCTGAACCTTTTCCTGGGGGAGTCCCTGGATCAGATTGAGAACCATTAGCTACTTTTTCTACAGATTGGGCACTTATGGCCTTATCCTGTACTCTAAGCATATTAATTAACAGTTCTAAGGAAGGATTCTTCCCTACACTCAAACCTCTCTCTATGCAGAGACTCCTTGCTCCTTTCCAGCTAAGGTGATCATATGCAAGTTTGGACAGTTCAACTTTTTGGCCTGTGCCAGACATTTTTAGAGAGAGTTAAAGTGATAGACAAAGAGAAAAAAGTTTTCAGAACTTTTTGGAAAGACAGAAAAAAAACTTTTTAAACTTTTAAGAACTTTTTGAAAGTTTAGAAGTACTTTTCAGCACTTAGAAAAGAGTGAAAAGAGGAAATGCAAAACTTTTTGGCTATGTGTATATACACTGACCTTGTTTTGTATATTTTTCTCTTATGAAAAGTACAATGACAAGAGTGGTAAGTAGTCTCAAAGCACTTATCCCACCGCTGCACAACCAATGTAGGAGGCTGGACTGGCTTGTAGTGAGTACCAAGGGGTACTTGCACCTTGCACCAGGCCCAGTTATCCCTTATTAGTGTATAGGGTGTCTAGCAGCTTAGGCTGATAGATAATGGTAGCTTAGCAGAGCAGCTTAGGCTGAACTAGGAGACGTGTGAAGCTACTACAGTACCACTTAGTGTCATATGCACAATATCATAAGAAAACACAATACACAGTTATACTAAAAATAAAGGTACTTTATTTTTATGACAATATGCCAAAGTATCTTAGAGTGTACCCTCAGTGAGAGGATAGGAAATATACACAAGATATATATACACAATAGCAAAAATATGCAGTATAGTCTTAGAAAACAGTGCAAACAATGTATAGTTACAATAGGATGCAATGGGGAAACATAGGGATAGGGGCAACACAAACCATATACTCCAAAAGTGGAATGCGAACCACGAATGGACCCCAAACCTATGTGACCTTGTAGAGGGTCGCTGGGACTATTAGAAAATAGTGAGAGTTAGAAAAATAACCCTCCCCAAGACCCTGAAAAGTGAGTGCAAAGTGCACTAAAGTTCCCCTAAGGACAAAATAGTCGTGTTAGAGGGAAAATGCAAGGAAAACACAAATCAACAATGCAACAACGATGGATTCCTGACTGAGGGTACCTGTGGAACAAGGGGACCAAGTCCAAAAGTCACAAGCAAGTCGGAGATGGGCAGATGCCCAGGAAATGCCAGCTGCGGGTGCAAAGAAGCTTCGACTGGACAGAAGAAGCGGAGGTTTCTGCAGGAACGAAAAGGGCTAGAGACTTCCCCTTTGGTGGACGGATCCCTCTCGCCTTGGAGAGTCGTGCAGAAGTGTTTTCCCGCCGGAAGGACGCCAACAAGCCTTGCTACACGCAAATCGTGCGTTTAGCGTTTTTGGACGCTGCTGGGGCCCAGGAGGGACCAGGAGGTCGTAAATTGGACCTGCAAAGAGAGGGGACGTCGAGCAAGACAAAGAGCCCTCACTGAAGCAGGTAGCACCCGGAGAAGTGCCAGAAACAGGCACTACGAGGATGCGTGAAACGGTGCTCGCCGAAGTTGCACAAAGGAGTCCCACGTCGCCGGAGACCAACTTAGAAAGTCGTGCAATGCAGGTTAGAGTGCCGTGGACCCAGGCTTGGCTGTGCACGAAGGATTTCCGCCGGAAGTGCACAGGGGCCGGAGTAGCTGCAAAGTCGCGGTTCCCAGCAATGCAGCCCAGCGAGGTGAGGCAAGGACTTACCTCCACCAAACTTGGGCTCTAGAGTCACTGGACTGTGGGGGTCACTTGGACAGCGTCGCTGGATTCGAGGGACCTCGCTCGTCGTGCTGAGAGGAGACCCAAGGGACCGGAAATGCAGCTTTTTGGTGCCTGCGGTTGCAGGGGGAAGATTCCGTCGACCCACAGGAGATTTCTTCGGAGCTTCTGGTGCAGAGAGGAGGCAGGCTACCCCCACAGCATGCACAAGCAGGAAAACAGTCGAGAAGGCGGCAGGATCAGCGTTACAGAGTTGCAGTAGTCGTCTTTGCTACTATGTTGCAGGTTTGCAGGCTTCCAGCGCGGTCAGCGGTCGTTTCCTTATCAGAAGGTGAAGAGAGAGATGCAGAGGAACTCGGCTGAGCTCATGCATTCGTTATCTAAAGTTTCCCCAGAGACAGAGACCCTAAATAGACAGAAAAGAGGGTTTGGCTACCTAGGAGAGAGGAAAGGCTACTAACACCTGAAGGAGCCTATCACAAGGAGTCTCTGACGTCACCTGGTGGCACTGGCCACTCAGAGCAGTCCAGTGTGCCAGCAGCACCTCTGTTTCCAAGATGGCAGAGGTCTGGAGCACACTGGAGGAGCTCTGGACACCTCCCAGGGGAGATGCAGGTCAGGGGAGTGGTCACTCCCCTTTCCTTTGTCCAGTTTCGCGCCAGAGCAGGGGCTAAGGGGTCCCTGAACCGGTGTAGACTGGCTTATGCAGAATTGGGCACATCTGTGCCCAACAAAGCATTTCCAGAGGCTGGGGGAGGCTACTCCTCCCCTGCCTTCACACCATTTTCCAAAGGGAGAGGGTGTCGCACCCTCTCTCAGAGGAAGTTCTTTGTTCTGCCATCCTGAGCCAGGCCTGGCTGGACCCCAGGAGGGCAGCTGCCTGTCTGAGGGGTTGGCAGCAGCAGCAGCTGCAGTGAAACCCCAGGAAGGGCAGTCTGGCAGTACCAGGGTCTGTGCTACAGACCACTGGGATCATGGAATTGTACCAACAATGCCAGGATGGCATAGAGGGGGCAATTCCATGATCATAGACATGTTACATGGCCATATTCGGAGTTACCATGGTGAAGCTACATATAGGTAGTGACCTATATGTAGTGCACGCGTGTAATGGTGTCCCCGCACTCACAAAGTTCAGTAAATTGGCTCTGAACAATGTAGGGGCACCTTGGCTAGTGCCAGGGTGCCCTCACACTAAGTAACTTTGCACCTAACCTTTACCAGGTAAAGGTTAGACATATAGGTGACTTATAAGTTACTTAAGTGCAGTGAAAAATGGCTGTGAAATAACGTGGATGTTATTTCACTCAGGCTGCAGTGGCAGGCCTGTGTAAGAATTGTCAGAGCTCCCTATGGGTGGCAAAAGAAATGCTGCAGCCCATAGGGATCTCCTGGAACCCCAATACCCTGGGTACCTCAGTACCATATACTAGGGAATTATAAGGGTGTTCCAGTAAGCCAATGTAAATTGGTAAAAATGGTCACTAGCCTGTCAGTGACAATTTGAAAGTAATGAGAGAGCATAACCACTGAGGTTCTGGTTAGCAGAGCCTCAGTGAGACAGTTAGGCACCACACAGGGAACATATACATGCACACCTATGAGCACTGGGGCCCTGTGTGACAGGGTCCCAGTGACACATACATATAGGCCACAAACCTATGATCACTGGGGTCCTGACCAGCAGGATCCCAGTGACACATAACAACCATACTGAAAACATAGTGCTTTCACTATGAGCACTGAGGCCTGGTTATCAGGATCCCAGTGAGACAGTGAAAACAGTGACAAACACCCTGACATACACTCACAAACAGGCCAAAAGTGGGGGTAACAAGGCTAGAAAGAGGCTACCTTCTCACACGCTGTGTTTTTGTTCGCGGTGAATCCGCACGAGAAAAGGTGGCGGATTGGTAGGTTGTGATACTGTGGGCGGTACATTGTCCTCCGCCTGTCTGTTGGCGGTGACCGCCAAGCTGTTTGTTTGTACCGCCGTGGCGGTCAGAGTGTTAAAGTGGCTGTCTTTGTTGGCAGTTTCCGCCACAGTCGTAATTCCACTTTTACCGCCTGTTGGCGGTCTTACCGCCGCTTTAACACCGACCGCCAGGGTTGTAATGAGGCCCTATATGTTTCTATATTTAGGGGTCAACAGTTCAAATATTCAGAATGCCATTGATGAAATGACTGGCTTCACACAAATAGGGGGCTAGAAAGTTAACCAAGCAAATTTAACTTTAAACTAATTACGTTCTGAGCTCCCCGCTTGCTTACAGTTGATTCCACAACGCCCTATTAGCTTCTTAGGAATTAATGTTACAATTTTCCTCAACTATTTCAGTTAAATTATGGGGTAATGCTCACTAAGGGAAAGCTGCTAGAGGGATGCACCCTTTTAGCTATGTCCCCATTTGGTGGGGTCACTTCAGTTCAAATGTCCATCCTTCCTTTGTTTTAAATTTCTTTTTTTGAATCTCCCCCTAAAATGCCCAGGGCTTAATTTAAAGAATTAGACATTACCATTAGAAGTTTTATATGGTCCAACAAACGGAGCAGGGTAAAATTTTGTCTATTTTACAACTCGATGCAACCTTGGCATGGGGGGGGGGGGGTGGTGGTAGCGCTGCTGCACTTTCAGGCTGCATTAGTTGATTCTATGGTTCAAATAGCAGCATACACAGTTTGCAATAACTTCTATAGCTAAATTGTATGTTTGGGAAAAGTCAAATTAGATTACCCTTTTTTATTTGCAAACTGCAAGACTTCCCAAGAAAACAAGATACCAAGTATTAAGACACCTTAACATCACATATTCAGCTATTGTTGAAATCCTGGGGTGTCCTGGTGTGTCAGGCCCATAACCCAATACAAGACTCTGAAATTTGGAGGCTGCACTATCAACAGGAACCCTATGGACATGGATAGCATTGGGGCTCAAGCAATTGGGGGACTTTTATAATGGCTCAAATCTGATTTCAAGGCACTTAATTCAACAATTTGGTAGTCAGAATATGTCAATATGTCTCAGCTTAATCAAATAATTTGTTTTCTTAAAATTAATTATGTGGCAATGAAGGAGAATTCTCGCCTGTTCGTTTACCGTATAAATGAAACAAAGCTCTTGGGAGTGGCGAATTGGTACCATCTGTTACGGCAGCCTGTCAACCAGATACTACCAAAGCTGTTGCAAAAGGTTTCCAGGAACCAATTGCAGGTTTAATAGTAAAGAATGGCAGCTCCTTAATGAGTTAGGACAAAGATCATTAAAAACTGCGAATTTCAAAAGAATGGCTTTTTTGTTGTTGTGCTCAAGATGGATAGCATATTACACACCACACAGGTTATACAGGATGTTTCCATCTCACCCTGACCAGTGTTTTAGATACTATTCAACAGAGAGGGGTGGTTGGATACATACTTTTTCGGGTGTCCCAGGTTACGGCAATTCTGGTGCAAGGTCTTCCATGCAATTAGTCAAAGTACCCGAACAGTGATTTCCTCTGCACCAATGTTGGCATTGTTTGGCTCATCGCACGATGTATACCATCTACACAAACATCAGCAGGATTTTATTTCGATAGCTACTGCAGTGGCTCGTTTGCTAACTCTGCAGTGTTGGAAAATAGCTATTGCCCCATTGCTTCTTCAATGGTTTAATACAATGATCTGGAGCCAAGCCTTCGAAGAGGCATATGCCAAGCAGGTACGGACCTATCAGAGATTTAAGGGAATCAGGAGAACCTTTCAGTTGTCTTAATCTGCATTATTTGTATCACTAGAATAGGTTACCTATCAATGTATGAGACTGCATTTGAATTACTATTATGAGCTAAAGTATAGAAAATTGTTCTTAAATTGCACTATGATTACATAATATAGTACTGGTAAATGAGAATTGTTCGATAATATTAGGTCTAGTACCATTACTCTGGCCCTTGCAATACTTTAGCTACAGACTAATTTCGATATCCTTTTTTAACGATGTTCTTAATGCTCACGGCTGACACATGAATTATGAATTGCACTTTACTTAGCAGGTATTTGCACATTTCAAGACGGAAATCTTTGTGAGGCACTTTTTTTTTTTTTTAGCACTAATGTACTTTTTAAATGTCTAATCATTATCTCCCCTTGCCAAATTGCATTATTTTTACTCAACAATAGAATACTGGTCAACGAGAATTGTTTGGTCAAATTAGGTCTAGCACCACTGCAGGACATCGTATTTTTTTTTTTACTATGTTTGCAATTTCTCCTGTGGAGTTATAGACCATTCTTGCATTGATATATTTTGCATAATGTTTTCAATGCTCGTTCTTACTTGAATTACAAATTGCACTTTTCACTTTTATTTGTACATCTTAAGATGGAAATTGTGTTCTGCAAAGCACTTTCACACTCGTACACTTTACTATCTATGGGAAGGTAGTATTATTTTTGCGAACCTGGTAATGTGTGATCATGTTTTTCAATGGCATTTATATGCCCAATTGGCAACAGTTGATTTTTTTCATGTGATGTATTTGGTTTGACTTTTCTATCCTACTCAATAAAATTTAAAAAAAAATGTGCCTCAAACTTTGGGGGTAATCATGCAAAAAGACTAATGTCCTTACACTGGCGAAGGACTATAATGCACTCCGATTCCCAAGAATACAGAGTGCTTCAATATTAGATGCACCTTTCGGAATGAGAGACTCTGAAGGAGAGCATTAAATGCTAACAAAGGACAGCCTGTAATTTAACACCAAGGCCTGTGATTAGGGGACGGCCTGGGAAAGATACTGGGAGGGAGATGAATGCTGGCGGAAGAATACTTTTTTTTTGCTCCAATTCCTCATTTCTTGTTCTTGACTCATGCACATTAGCTGTTGATTGAGGAGGACTTACGAAAGTTGAAATCAGAAAACCAATGAAAAGTTTTTGAAAACTAAGGACGCAAGTATAATTTCATAGATATTTAAGATTTCCGGTAACTGATTGGCAGCTTAATTTAAGGCAATACAAAGTACTTGGTTTTAGTCCATTTCACTATTCGGTAGCTGCCTCTGTACTGACACCGTCAAAATCCTGTGATTCCACATCAATCAACAACAATCCAAACATTTTTCTTCCTTTTTCAGCAGGATATGATTAAAGTCTGTTTTGGAGTCCCTGGGCCATAATGAAGATCTGGGCTTCTCCAATGAACAATCTACAAGCCAACATCCTATTTTTCCCTCCCAGAAGGATTTGCTAACTCTTGTTGTAGAATTAAAAGAAGAGGTGAATGACCTAAAAATTTCTTTAGCTGAGGTCGTCTCTACTTCGCTCTAAAAGTACTACCAGGGAAATCTGTAATTCAAATAACCCTGAGACAATTACTAAAACCAGACCTCACAAAGTACCTGTTTCTAGGGAAACCAAGGAAAAATCTCCACTCCTGGGCGCTTAGCGCACATGATCAGGCAAGTACTGTTTTATCGTCTGGTCATACGTTTCTTTGGAATAAAAAATCCTTACGTGTCAACATCGGCCCATCTAATACATGCAAGGGTTGCAAACTCTGCTCAAAACGTAGATCAGTCCAGAGACTGCGGACACTCAATTTACATGTGTAGAGTTCCCTCCTTAGCAACAAACATTAAAGAAGACACGACGTCCCTAAAAAATAAAGTCATACACTGGATTCGGCACACTCGCCAATGCAGTTCTGTAATACACTCAGTTATAATCTTTGCACAGCGATATCCCACATCGGAGGGTCAACTGGATATAATAAAGCTGACATTATCCACTCCAGATCTGGTAAGGGGTCTTCTATCTTTATAAATGCGAAACCCTCTGCAAAATGGCTCGAAGATTTACTTCAAAAGTTGTTGGCCTGAAGATGACCATGCGCCAATCTCGAACTTACTAGGTCCAAAGAGAATCTTGGACCAGTCCAACAATCAGGGGAGTGCCCTCGAGAACGTATTACCAATACCAAAGAGTCCTGCCCAATTACTCCTGGCAGCTGAGACTAATTGACTTATTCTTGAACGGGATCATAGGGAGCCCCCCTACACCACATTCTTTGGGGGAAAAGGGGGCCCCAGTAGACCCTTTCACCCAATGGAGGGAGGAATTTCAACTGTTAATCACAGAAAATGTTCCGCGTAACTTTAGCTCTAGTCATTTTTATGGTAACATACATTCATCTTCCGTGGAGGTGTAAGACTACGTAAGTGAGGAGTATTTAACTCCTAACCTCCTGTCATGGAATCTGGCAGGAATTCGTACTAAATTAGATGATCCAGATTGGGGGGAGTATATTGACAAATTTGACATCTGCTTTTTCCAAGAAACATGGATGATAGATAATGTATTTAGGCAAGGTTTCAAATCTTGTTGTAAATCAGCAAGTCCTTCCCCAATGGGGAGAGCTGCTGGAGGGCTTATTACATGGCTAAAGATTACAGTTATGGGGAAAATCAAAGAAATTTCAGTGGACTCAGAGGATATATTGGCCTTATCCATACAGCAGAAGGGCGGTTCCTCCCTATTATGTGTGAACATTTACAATAGATCAGGCCCCTCAAACCAATTGTCCAAAACCTTCCATGCATTGAATGCTCTAGTATCAGAACATATAAGCTCTCACTTCATTTTTATTGCAGGGGACTTAAATGTAACGCTTGAACCAAACTGTGCTTTTTCGGAGGCAACCCAGCTAGAAGATGTAACATGGAACATTCCTCCATTCCCCTCTCTAAAGAAACAGGCCAAATCCAATGATAGAGCGCTCCAATTTATACATTTTATGATCACCCATGGCCTTCGCCCAGGGAACGGGCGCTTTCCCTCGGATACGCCTGCAAAGCCCACTTTTTTTTTTTTTAGAGGCCAGTATAGTAGCACATTGGATTATGTGGTAATCGATACAAGAATTTGGAACAGCATACATGATATGCATGTAGGGAAACAGTACACTAGTGACCATGCTCCAATTTTAGTCACCTATGAGGGTCTTATTTTAGAAAGAAAGGATACTCAATGTAGTAAGAGAGCTCCCCTGCCTCTAACAGTTTCCTCCAACAAGTGTGCCCTGAAATGGGAGTGTTTCCAAAAGTCAAGTAAATTGCGGAGGACTATGTACGATTTAGTATCAGCTAGTGGAAGCCCCTTCCTTTCACTCTCCTAATGAGATCCTGAGACTCCACACGGCCCTATTCGTCACTCTGCAGGACCTTTTCCTAAAAACTATCAAAGTCAAACGCCCAGTGCGCCCTCGTCACAGTTGGTTTGACAAAGCTTGCAGGGATGCTAAAAATGGCCTGATTAAAGCAATTAAATCTAAAGACAAGACTTTGATAATTAACACCAGGCGTGAGTATGCCCTAGCAATAAAGCATGCCAAAAATAATTGGGAAATGGCGTCCTGGCAGAAGCTATTGACAGCAGCCAGGGAAAAGCATACAAAATGCTTTTGGTCTGTGGTAGCTTCCAATGGGCGAAACCAGGACCATAGACCCGATTGCCATATTTCCTCTGACATTTGGGCTGCTCATTTCATGAAACTCTATGAAGAGGAAGCTTGTGATTTTGAGGTGTACAAAACTGGTTCTTCCTCTGATAACAGCCCCATGCCATTTACATTATCTGAAACTAAAAAGGCCATTATGGCCCAAAAAGCTGGAAAGGCTCCTGGTCTCGATGGCATTCCTGCCGACTTATATAGATCTGACCCAGATATATGGGGTCATATATAAACAAAGTATCAAACGCAGTCTTGGCCAGCAGAAATTATCCCCGTACCTGGAGTGGCGCTATCATCATACCTATTTATAAATAGGGAACCAGATCTGATCCAATGAATTACAGGCCAATTAGCCTTTTGGATAATCTCCAAAAAATATTCTGCCACCAGATTCGACGAGAACCAAGGAATGGCTGCAAGAATCACAGATCTTGAGTGACTCCCAAGCAGGCGTTAGGCAAAAAATTTGCACAATCGATCAGATATCCAGATTCCTCACGATTAAATGGAAGTCTGTGGATCTGGAAGGAGGGAAGCTATTCGTAGCCTTTGTGGATCTCAGATCCGCATTTGATTTGGTCCAGCGCCAAAAGTTGTGGGAGGTATTGGATAGAGTGGGACTCCCAAGCACACTACTAAATACAATCAAAAGCTTGTATACCAAGACCTTTGCTAAAATTAGATGGGGAGTAAATGGGGAAGTAACAAGCGAGATCCCAATTAAAAGGGGAGTGAGACAGGGGTGCGTTTTGGCTCCAACCCTGTTTCTAATATTTATAAATGCTTGCCTTCCTTATCTATTCGCCTGCGACAACGATGCTCCCAAGTTAGGGGGCCTGAAGACACCATGCCTGCTCTTTGCGGACGATACATTATTGCTATCCCAAACTGCTTCTGGTTTAACAAACTTACTCCTAAAATTCACGTCCTTCTGTAAAGACCACGGCCTTGAAGTTAATTCCACGAAAACCAAGTATATGATCTTAGGTGACAATAAACACAAAGTAAGAGAGAGAATCTTTACGGAAGGGGTAGATTTGGAGAGAGTTGCCGAATTTGTTTATCTGGGGGTTAGATTGGAGGATACGCATAGATGGCAGGCCCAGTTAACGAGGGCACATATGTGTTTGAAACAGAATCAGGGTGGTGTTCTGAGATTTGCAAACAGGTCCCCTAGGGAGTGCTCTGTATGGAGCGGAGTTATGGGGATATAGTAACTTGAAGGATTTGGAGATCGCTGAAAATTCTTTTATAAAATCTACCCTCAGAATACCCACTAGTTCCCCTACGATGCCTATCCGTATGGACGTGAATTTAGACTCTATTGCACGTATAGCTGCGTTGAAACCAATATTATACTGGATCAGAATATGGTCCTTGGATACACTTTGCCCATTCAGGACATGGCTGAAAGCCTTGATCAGTGAAAACAATACGGGAAAAATCCCATGGTGCAATTATGTTAGAGCTATTCTGACCAATTTGGGGTTGGCCCATTTTTGGATGGTCCCTTGTGAACTACCCAAAAATGTGGCACATATTGTTAAGGATGCATACTGGCTGAGGCTAAAACTGGGCAAATTAGCAGAGGTCCCTTTAGGTAGCTTGACAGATAAGTGTACATCAGTCAAATGTCACTATGAGTTTGAATCATATATGGATTTGATCACATTCCCCCGAGCCCGTGCCCTCTACAACAGATTCAGGCTATGCTCGCTACCGTTACGTTCTTTTACCTGTACCTGGCCTAAAGATGATCCTCATGCCAACCTTTGCCCAATGGGCTGTGGCCTTCCCGAATGTAGTGCACACGTACTATTCCACTGTCCTGCTTACGATAAACTATTTAAATGGATTATAGCTCTTTGCAGAACCATAGACTTTCAAAACTGGCTTGCAGCCCTTAGAATTTTTTGGTCTAATACCCAGGGTGCAGTGACATTTGCCCTAGCCAGCTACTTAGATGAAATCTGGCATGTGAGAACAAAAATGTTAAAGCCATCTCCTAAATAGGAGCCTACAATGGGAATGTTTTCTACTTTTATCTTATTTATATTGTTTTTATTCAGGAATATACTTGATCTATGCTAGTTATTATCAAAAACTTTGTATTTTGCACGATTCTACAATATGGCATGAATCTTTTTTGGGGAGAATGTTTTATATTGTAGGATTTTTATACAGTCTATTTTTGTAAAATTGTGAATTTGTGATGTGCTTTTATGGTACTTGTTTTTTACCGAAATAAAGCTAACAACAACAACGATTAAAGATTGCCTCACTGTTGTTTTCTTTATTGCATTATTTAGGTCTTTTCATTCGGAGAGCGACAAGTGCTCTTCTAGGGAGGGTTTTCAAATTAGCGCTTACTTGAGTTTGCTGAATGGCATGGGCTGGATCTGGCCCGCTCTTAAGGCCCAGGCCCAAACCTTTTGCCATTTACCCTCCACTTATTGGCCGTAGGGCTCTAGCTCTGGTTAGCAGTTGTAAAGCACACAAAGTGCTTGTGTTCTTTCTTTAAAACATGCCATAATTGACATATACACATCTGGAATATCTCATTTACTTTTAAGTCTCCAGTAAAGTGGCACTGAATGCGCCCAGGGCCTGCAAGTT
This sequence comes from Pleurodeles waltl, assembly GCF_031143425.1. NCBI lineage: Eukaryota > Metazoa > Chordata > Amphibia > Caudata > Salamandridae > Pleurodeles > Pleurodeles waltl. Next base: position 575,622,244 of record NC_090449.1, on the reverse strand, counting down.
AAATTCTACTAGTGAGTCTGTAGCCCTGATTTTGCCACCCACTTAAACACGCCTTTAAACTTGTCAGGCCTGCCATTGCAGCCTGAATGCAGTTTTAAACTGCTATGTCCACTTGGAATTTGAACTCCCTTGCGAAGTCTTATTCCCCTTTCATGACAAACAAGTCATCCCTAAGAGAGGCCCTAGGTAGCCCACTGGGCAGGGTGCTGTGTAAATAAAAGGCTGGACATGTACATTTAAGTTTTACATGTCCTGTTAGTGAAAAATGTCTAACTTAGTTTTTCACTATTGTGAGGCCTACCACCCCCATAGGATAACATTAGGGATTCCCTATTACATGTATTAAGCTGTAATTTTCAATTGGGACAGATAGCTATCTCATGTTTGGTGTCTATGAAATTGTAATAACCCTTCTTTAATAGTAAATGTGGATATTTCCTTACAATTGAGACTGTCACTTTTACAAAGTTTGCATTTGCCTGCCCTTAGTGTCTGTTGCCTGTCTTGGGTCACATTCCCAGGTGAAGCGGACATACTTTGTGAATTCCTCCAAGTCATAAAATAGAGGGGTTAGATGTGCATGGATGGGCCATCGGCTGGCAGGATGGGGGTGGGGCGGAGCTGAGCACAGACCCACTTACAACTAAATAGCCTGTGCTCTGCCTTCACAAAAAGGGCCTAACAGCCCTGCCGGGTTATGCTTTTCATGTCACATGGACACCCCTCTGCCATGTTCTCCTTGCTCTCCGCAAACCTCTATAAAGCGAACAGGGCTCTTGGCTCTGTGATGCCTTCAAGAGCCGCAGCAGCAAAAACCTCTCCACTGGTGGCAGGGTATGGGTGTTATATCTATCCACCCTAGTAAATTGCCCAGTTTGATGATGGCCCTTTCAATGACTTCTTTGTAATATTCATTACCTTAACCCATTTGCTGCCAGGCCTTTTTTTGGCTATTTGGGGCAGTTCACGCTTAGGCCCTCATAACTTTTTGTCCACATAAGCTACCCATGCCAAATTTGTGTCCTTTTTTCCCCCCCAACATCCTAGGGATTCTCTAGGTACCCAGAGTTTGTGGGTTCCCTTGAAGGAGACCAAGAAATTAGACAAAATATAGCGAAAATTTTGTTTAAAAAAAATAAAATGGGAAAAAAGGGCTCCAGAAGGCGGCTTGTGGTTTTTTGCCTGAAAATGGCATCAACAAAGGGTTATTCAACATAATTTTGGCATTTTACTGGGACATACCTAATTTTTTCTATTTTTTGTGCTTTTAGCCTCCTTCCAGTTAGTGACAGAAATAGGTGTGATACCAATGCTGGATCCCGGAAAGCTAAACATTTCTGAAAAGTAGACAAAATTCTGAATTCAGCAAGGGGAAAATAACAGCTAAAATAAAACAAATATTAAAGTGGAGCTAAAAAAAAAAAAAAAAAACAGCCATCTCTCCACGTTTTACTCTCTAACTTTTTCCTGTGATGTCAGATTTTTGAAAGCAATATACTGTTACGTCTGCTGGACTCTTCTGGTTGTGGGGCTATATAGGGCTTGTAGGTTCATCAAGAACCCTAGATACCCAGAGCCAATAAATGAGCTGCACCTTGCAATGGGTTTTCATTCTATACCAGGTACACAGCAATTCATTTGGTGAAATATAAAGAGTCAAATATAGCTATCAAGGAGACCTTTGTATTCCAAAATGGGCACAAGATAAGGTGTTGAGAAGCAGTGGTTATTTGTACATCTCTGAATTCTGGGGTCCCCATGCTAGCATGTGAATTAAAAGGCATTTCTTACATAGATGTCTTTTTTTACACACTGTCTTACATTTGGAAGGAGAAAATGTAGAGAACGACAAGGGGCAATAACACTTGTTCTGCTATTCTGTATTTCCCCCAAGTCTCCAAATAAAAATGGTACCTCACTTGCGTGGGTAGGCCTAATGCCCGCAACAGGAAACGCATCATGGACACATCACATTTTCCCAAAGAAAACAGAGGTGTTTTTTGCAAAGTGTCAAGCTGTGCATTTTGGCCTCTAACTCAGCCTGAACCTAGGGACACCTACCAAACCTGTGCATTTTTTAAAACTAGACACCTAGGGGAATCCATGATGGGGTGACTTGTGGGGCTCTCACCAGGTTCTGTTACCCAGAATCCTTTGCAAACCTCAAAATGTCCCCACAGCACATCTGCACGTCAGATGAGGGTGTCACATTAATCTTTATTGACGTCGTCCACTAGATGTGACATCAGTGGAGTCTACATAAACCCCTTGCCGACGTACTGTCAGTTTCTTCCCTGACACTTTTCCGTGCCCAAACCATGGAGCCACATATAGAAACTGCCTATTGAAACACTGTGCTAGAACAAAACACACCTCTGTATCAAGTAATCACCAAATCTTTAATTCAATGTGTAGATTTCCATAATGACATTTCTGATAACAAAGAGGACTCAGTTCACAGGGCGAGGAGGATGGGCAGGTCGGTAAGGAATCTGCGGCTACATCCTGTCTCTACCAGATAATGTGTTATCAAAGGTAAGTAACTTGTTCATCTGACAGAGACATCTAGCTGCAGATTCCTTACTTTCGAATCGGGTACCAAAGTCATAGTAACTTGAAGGAGGGACTGCGAACAGAGACCTTAAAAAAAAAAAGTCTGTGTCAGAAAACTAGTCTAGAGCAAGAGAGAAAGACCAAACAATCATAATTAAGGAGAGTGAGAATATACTCTACGACATCAAAACCTGCGGAAGGAACCACAGAAAATAAAACCATAAAACATGAAAAACATGGGATAAGCTCACCCATGTTAGTATGTCAAACGAGTGTCATAAACGACCCAACAATATGGAGAGCCTCTAATAAGAAGAAAATTGGTCTAGTACGAGAGAAATAGACCGTGCATTCATAAAAATACCTACAAGGAAACACATACTCCATACTAAAGCACTGTGTAAAGGACCACAGTAAGAAAATGTCACAAAAACGTTAAGAGCATGGAGACAGCATCACCCATTATTAAGACCATCTAAAATCTGTTCCTAAAACTAAACCTGTCTAAAACAACTCAAAAAGGCGGTGCATTCATAATAACGTAAGTGAGCCCTAACAAATTTCACCACATAAGACTCGCTGAGATACACCACATATAAGGAGTCACAAACATTTGAAAATATGGAATAAAGAAATGTTAATATGACCAATCTGTTTTAGAGTCCCACAAACAGAAGTAATATTGAACTACTCACTTCCCTAATGGGATGCGAACCCATGTACAAACCGTCCACCAATACTGTGGAAAGGACCACAGCAATGATATTTTAAAGAAAAAGCAAACTGGAGTAAGAAACACCAGCCACAACTATACAACAGTAGACAGTAGTCAAATGAGGTAGAGAATATAAACCTATTTGTTCTTATATGTTGACCGATACTGCATGTTCTACCCTGTTGGAACACAGAGCAGCATAGCATGCTACTGAGCAATACCGGATACCCTTTAAGGGTATATCCTAACCAGACCTACAATATAAGACACAATGTTTTATCTCTTGAAGAGAAAACACACAACTGCCCTCTTTAAAAAGAAGTTTAGAAACCATTCGGAATAGAGATATGGTGTTCCTCAGAAAAAGTAGCTAGATATGATAAAAACATCTTCAAGATATTCTCAATATGCATACCTACTGACACTGGAATATAATAAAAACATACCTATGTAGTAACCAATGAATTACATACACGAATTCCTCATTTATATATATATATATACACATATATATATATATATTGAATAAGACTCATCTACGAATTAATTTAAAAAGTTGCCAATGAAACAAAAATTGAAAATTTACAAGGTTCTTAAAATAATTAATCTGATTTTGTACATTTCATTTTATGACAACACTCTCAAATACTGAACTCAACCTACAAGTAGTCAGTCATGATGAAAATCGTTTTACCTTGATGAGGCATTAAGACCTAAATGCACAAACGATATATCTTCACAGAGGAGAAAAAGTGCATCTGAAGACAGTAAAACATTTCCGAAAAGATGCAAGTCTTGAATGCAAAAGTGCTGAGTAACTCCTAAACAGTCAATAATATTAATTATCCTACACAAGAGAGTCAACAGAATCTAAAGAGAGATACGTCTCAATAAAGACCCATGATTACCTGACATATGCCAGGAACAAGAAAGAATAATATTCAAAGAACACAAGTATACAATTGTCTACACCAAAATGTAGAACATCCGTCAAACAATGATGACTATCTGAAATAAAAACATTTAAGACCAAAACAAATACATTCTTAAAGTCCACAAAATGACACTTTCTGGTTTCTAATTTATCAACTCTATAAAAAGTAGAAAATCCCATATTACCATATCACAGGTAAAAGTAGAACATACATGCAGATAGTGTAGATCAACAGATAGCTTGTCTGTTAGTACAAGAAGGACTTAGTAAACAGACACCCTTAATGCTGTATAATCCTTATGAAGGACCAAAGAGGATTATCTTTAAAAAGTCTGTGACAAAAACTAAACAATATAGTGACACTCCCATGAACTTGTTAATATTGCAAGTTCTTGTAAGGGATACGAGACCTTATCTCACAAGTTAGAAAAATAACTTTCTGCAACGGGAGCAGCTCTGTACCCTCAGATGAGTGTACATATATTTATATTAAGGTTCACCAGGCATACAAAGATTACTCCACTTAGAGTAAGGAAAATACCATGAAGGTATCAACTTCTGAGCACCGGCTCTCCTTCAGAGTAAAGTAAATGACATTACCATTATAGTAAAGGTATCGTCAAGATTCAAAAAGAGATAAACATCTAAGAAGTTGTCACTGACAATCTTGAAGTGGATAACTACCACTTTCACACCAATAATAATAATAATAATAATAATAAGTAGTCTTGACGCATCAGGTATGAAACCTCCTTAGGGTTCCAGGGTAATATATACCTCACTACTCTATCCTTGACAATTTAAGGAAAAATAACACCTGCCAAAAGCAGGAACACCCACCGGGTGCCACCATTAGGTGGAACAGGCATAAAACTGAAAAAGCCTCACAGTACTGCCAAAGCATGGCTCAACACGTGAAACAAGTAAAGACAAATAACACCCTTGAGTCCAGTACAGGAGGTATTAGCTACTCAAAAAGGGGCAAAGAGGAACCCAGGTAATTTGCTGTTCCACCCCTACTGTCACGAAAATGTCTTAAAGTGGAGTCAGCCCGTGCACCAAATAAATGGGCACCATCAAAAGGTGTATCACTCAATATTATGGGAGGCTAAAGCAGCCTGTACCACCAAACTACAATAAGTATGACGTCCTAAGAGACAAGCTAGATCACCAAGGGCAGGTTGGTATCTGTGAGGTATAGACCAATCAACATGGTCCCCTGTATCAGGCTTAGTCCAAGCCCCAACAAAACGTCATGTAGGGCTTCACTGTAAGGAAGCACTGGTTCAACCCCTGTTTGGCCTTGATGGAGGACATCAATAGAGGATCCGAAGTTAATTCCACTGAAGGAAGTGTTCGATCGAAACTACAGCAACACTACTCAGCATGTCAACAAGAGAAGAGCTTTTCTCCATGGCAAGTCTTAAGGGAATCGGGGGGTCGGAAGTAGGCCTGAGGCTAGAGAAGAATCTAAGCCGCATCTAGGTCAGCTAACCACCTGTCCTCACTAAAAGGCTGATGAATCCCCAGCTCCTCCACCGCCCCGCCACCATGTCCCTCAGAAGGATAAGCATGAGGGGACTCTCCAAAATGTGGAGGGAGGTCAGGGATAACCGCCATGACTGGCCCCGCACCAGACGTCGACCAGTCGATAAGGCGATTCCTCGATGACGACTTCAGATGGAGAGAGGGATTTGCCCGCAGAATCGCCAGTCGGATGATCGAATACAAGCGCCGAAGGTGGAAACCTTGAAGGGCTGTGCAGCTGCGCTGGAATGGCTTAGTCAACTGAAGCTGAAGGCCTAAATGAAGCTGAGGGTGAAACCGCCAGCGTAGACACAGTCAAGGCTCTCTGCATCTCCTTGGGGTTCCACAGGTGCTCCAGAGGGAGGTGGCTCACCAAAGATAGTGTGATGGGAAACATAATACTCGAACATCTAGTTTAGAGTTGCACCAGCCCCTGCAAAAGGAGGGAGACTCTGACCTCGACTCCTTAACCTAGGAATGGTGGGAAGCCGTACGCAGTGAAGTTGGCAGCTTCCGTGACTTCAACCGCTTGAGTCGGGACTTACCCCATAATTCAATGGAGAATGGCGTCCATGAGAATGACTCCTTGAACGGGACCGCAAACGAACATCAGTAGAAGTAGACCTTGGTCGATGCTGGACGGCTCTGACATCTGCACCACCAGAAGCTATTTACGACGCTCCCTCAGAGCTTTTGGCCCAAGCTGGCGATAGAAGTCACATTCTTCTGTGTCCTGGTGCTCACCCAGGCACCACAGAGCAAATGATTGGGGGTCCGTAGCTGACATTTGTCGTCCACGGGATCTGAACCCCCAAAGGCATGAACAGGAAAAATCACACTGTTCTGTTAACTAAAACGTTGAAGTAGGCCAAAAACGGCCTGTCAACCAATAGTGCTTCCGCACTGCAAGCACAGAAAAGAAGGAGCAAGGGGGTTATATAGGCTATGCTGACATCACATCAAGAGGACAATGTCAATACGGAGATGTGTGACAACCTCTTCCGACACGCATACGTGCTACGGAAAAAAACGTTTCCAGATTCTGGCTTGGGCCTGGGAAAGATTCTAAAGTAAGGAATCTAAGGCTAGATGTCACTATCAGATACATATATTTAAGTGTACAGAGTTTTTTTTTTGTGTTCTAACACAGCTATGGGGGTAAGTGAACGGTTTTATTTGGCTTTCCTTGGAAGCTTTTAGTGAGACTGCTAAATTTTAAATCTGGCAATTCACTTCTATGATGTAGAAGAAAATTGTTATCAAAAGTGCTTACCCACTGTTATTGTGTCAAAAGAATACCAGGGTGCGCTGGCAGAGCTCTCACAGAGCAGTGCAGGAAGACAAGTAGCACAGCTTCTATAATGGAAGGAAGGTAAGGTACAAAGAGTGGTGGGGGGTGGTAGTAGGCCAAGCAATTTGTTTGTAAATTTTGGACAGTGAGGAAAGGCCATGTATGGCTTCTATGTTACCTTTCTACCCTTGTGTAGCAGTTGAAAGCAGAGGCAGATTTTTTTTTGGAGGAGGGCATGCAGACTGAACATAAAATTATAGATGTGAAAAAAAGTGAATTACAGAGATGTTTCACCTCAGAGTTCTGAGTGACATCATAGCTAACTCGAGCTTCCTTCTCGTCATCTATCTGTCACTCATAATTCCCTGGTGAAAAACAGCCCCACAATGCATGATTACCCATATATAATTCTATATATTAACATTAGTTGTATAAACTATACCACAGATTAATCTTTCTTGTGGAGCTTGTTATTGTTTCTGGTTTGGACCATCATGGACTAAGCTGATTAGATATTTAAGAAAATACTTCAGGCAGACACCACAAATTGACTTGTACACCACAAAATATGCAGCCTGACTGCGGCTTCTACGCATGGGAATGAGAGTACAGACATGGCCTGGATTTTACACTTTTTCAGCAATCCTAAAAAACAGATACATTTTAAAGACTTGATGTTTAGAAATTGTAAACCAAGTGAATAGGTGCTCAGTCAATTACAAAAAATTCACAGACCATGAAATGCTAAATATTTTATTATCGCTTTACGGTTTACATGTTTAACAAAATCTTGTATTTGGTTAGCAATAAAAACATAATTGCTTTAAAACGCTACATCATATCTGTATGCATTGAGTGAATCCCTTTTAGCAGTTTCAATTCAGATGGAGAATTGGAAAAACAGCACCCAAGAATGTATTCCCTGTAACGTATTAAAAAAAATACTGGTTTTGTAATGGCACTGGATACAACAGTAGAGGCATGACATATTTTATTTTATTTAAGATACATTATTTAATTACCTGAAGATTTAACTGTCAAACAATAGAGATAGCATTCTCCAGAATATGAAAATGCTGCTTAAATTAATAGGAGCCAATTACCTTGGATGTGAATTATATAACACTGACTGCAGCAAAAAGTCTAAGTGTAGCTTGACGAGCTCAATGCTACAATAGTCTGCCATGATGTGGGAATCTTTTGTCAAACATGATTCTTCTAGAAGTTTCTCTTTACGAATTTGAGGTGGACAACTGCTGAACTTGAGTCACTCAATCCTTTGCCTATGATGACACACACCATTAAGAACATTTTACAATTGCAATGCCCATTAATTATTTTTTAATAAATCACAGTGATTTAAAGTACTTTCATTTCTATGACTGTCAGTGTTACAAAGAACACACACATTTGTTATTTCAGTGCTGTGTTTAACATCTTACACAGTCAACAGCACCAGGAACACAACACAAAATGTAGGCCAGAACAAAACAATAGTCATTACTATTTATTATTCAGACACATTTATATCTAACTGATTAAATTATAAAAACACATCAAGCAAACATAGAAGTGCTGTACATCCTATATGAAATTATAGAGGATATTCGTACAAATGTGAAATCTTTCATCGACCTAAAAAAACAGACTTTAGCCGCAAAATCCTAATGCTTCACTTTTTACAGTTTAATCCCACTAGTCTACTTCAACAAACAGTCAGACAACAGTTCGGAAACTCCAAGGGTGCACGAGCATCTAAAAACAATCAGTTGCACATCCCGAACAAATGTAGGTAGATGGTATATAAACTTACTCACACATATAAAATAACCCAAACATAAATATGTAGAGGCTTACAGGCTTCACACAGAAAGAAAGGGAACCATAGAACTGTGACATTTATGGATCAAATGTGCCACACTACGGAAGAGGTAGAAGTGATATATTCTTAGATTTTACCAACTATCCGGTTAGCTAGCATTTCCAATGCTTTGAAACACTTCCCTGGCCTTTGACTTTCCTTTGCACAACAAATATATATATATATATATATATATATATATATATATATATATATCCATCCATCCAACAGCAATATTTTGTAAGCTGTGAACAACACCTTATATTGAAAGGCATGCGATATTCTACATTGGTCATGAAAAAAACCTAAAGTATTTGAATATATTGGCAATATACACTATTCATGTATTGATGCTTTTCTAGTGTCTTACTGAAACTATATCATTCGGTGTGTCAAATGAAATTGTCAAATTTGGCAACGTTCATAGGCATTTTACTGAATAAAAATTAAGCAAGACAACAAAAATTTGCACTGAACTGTGAATTAGCTTAAACAAGATTTCTTTTCATTTTTGCTTATTTTTAGGTGCCCTTTTTCTTTGCAGCCTATAACAATGATACTGTGTTGTACGCCATCGTTCAAGGGCCATCACAAATCCCAGAATTGGTCAGGGGTGTCGAAAGCATGGCCATGAAGGCTAAATTCATATCAGATTTTCTGGATCTACTAATAAAATAAGTTCACATGGAATAAAAGCAAATGTGACTTAGTTAAAGAGTCACATGAAAATCTGGTGTGCACTTGGTCCTTTAGGGCCTATGATGAACGTCTCTGAAATAGAGGAATGAAAAGTCAAATTCCAGAGCCATACCAAGCCTTGCCAGTAACCTTTCTTTGGGAAAGGCCTTTGCTGATTATCTTCTCAACTAATCTTTGGAATTGAATACCCTTCCCCAACCAAATTATGTGCTGATTACTATACAGTGCACATTAACTTAAGTTATTTTAGATTTCTGGTTTTAAGAAAATTTAATGGCCGCTTGTTCTTAACACCACTGGCTGAAGACCCCTTTCCTTTGGCAAAATCTTTGGCACTACATTCCATGGGAGAATTAAAATATAGGTGCATAGTATTACTAATGTTTCCAAGACACTAATGGTTTAAAAAATGAAAATCAGTTGTATGAAATATTTAGAAAGCATTGCTAATACATTGCTATGATTTTAATATATTTTGTGCATGAAATACTTTTTCTACATCTTCACTGAATCACAAAGAAAGCAATGTCTTCTGTCATGGCACAACTGATCCAAAAATTGGAAACTAGTATATGCTACAGTTATATAAAAAATAAAATAAAAAAAGAATCATAATATCTGCTAATTATCTAATGTATGGTATTTAATGACAAATTAAATATTTCACGGCAATCCATAAATAACCCATGCTTAGTTATTAAATACAATAAGCAGATTTTGCTTTTGATTTATTTAAATATATAAGCTTCTGAATTATTTTGCAAACCAGCAATAGCACGCAAAAGTTACAATTAAAGACATATGTCTGATGGGTAAGAAGGATCAAACAATGAAGCAGTAGCAAAGCTACACTGTATTAAAAACTGACCAATTCTGTACCCAAGTATTTAACAGAGACACGCTCAAGCATGCAGATGGACAGGTAAAAACCTCTAAACGAACAACTTTTCTGGTGGATACATTAGCTACCTGTGGATTCCTCACCTGGCGCAATGGGAGTATTCAATAGGTGAGGAATCCACAGGTAGTTGTATCCATCAGAAATCTATGTTTGGAGAAGCGTTTAAATACCCAATATGAGAAATCACAGTTACGTGTCATAAGCCTAACAAGTTAATGTACTTCTATGCAATCCTTTTGTGCTTTTACAGTCTTGCCAAACTCTTGCTCAAAATTTTAATATACTCTGTTTATCAAGCAAACAATTTCTTACCACTGCATTTAAGGTTTTGACTAGTGTGAAATTGTCTAGAACATGTAAAGTGCACCAAGGAAATACACATTTGGTGAAACATATTGCCTGAAATGGAAAATAAGTTTAAAAACATGACTGATAATGTTAAAAGCAAAGAGGACTAGCTCTCACATGGAACGTACTATATTACTTTCAAAACCTGCTACCTTCATTATATATTTCTTTTAAACTACAGACATTTTGTGTGTTATGACATAAGAAATAACGTAACAGGTTTAAAATTAAGTCATAGGATTTACCAAAATAAATTGAAAGTAAAGTCTACTGTTTGCCCTGTATCAGCCTATTTAAAAACAGCATTAACACTTCTATTAGTTATGTGGTTCTGATACCTTGAGTGTTAATACAGCATATTTATTAATTATGAAAATAAATATCATTACAAAGGTACAATATACTTATTTGGCCCTGTTCAGTCAACATAAAACTATAAATGGAACCACTTCAAAAAAGTAACTTTTACAGGACTCACTAATAATTGCTTCTCCTACCAAGTCAGGCCCGGGGCACTATTGTTGATGAGGTACCTGCTGGATTTCCGATCACATGCTTAAACTCACAATCAAATATTCCATAAGAAATTCCTAATTCATGCTCAAAAAAGAAGCACACCAAAACAATTAGTTGACACCATGCAACAAACGCATCATTTGGAAATAAACACACCCAACCATTATTTCAGATATTTGGGTAGAAATGATATTTGTTGCCAAACTCAAATTTACAACCAACTCGGGAACAATTTTTTTGCACTTTCCTATTACCTTACCAAACATTTTTCAGTTTTATACAGGACTGTAGATTGTCCAAGGATGGAAAACATACTATTCATTGATATAGGAAAACCCCAACAAAGCCTAGATCATTTCACAAACCACTGTATATTGTTTGCACGAATATGTTACTGATTTGTTTTGCAAATATATCTCAGAAATCCAGAAAAATTGCCAACCGATCACAGTAATGTATACTTGGATAAATAAAGAATACAATATTCTGTGGACACATTACTGGATGTTCTGTTTGTTTAGCAACAGAGAAACACTAGTTTGCAACATGTATTTCCCTTATTTAAAAATTACACTAAAAATAAAGTTAATAACCTTTTTTTAAAACAACGACATAAAAGGCACATAGAAAAAAACGAACGGATTAGGGTCATATTCCTTCACAACATTGAAAAAAACATAAGAAACTAAAGGCTATTATGATGCAATGTGCCCGGTGCAGTCACAACTATAAAGCAATCGTGCAAGGCTACAAATTTTATCATGTAAACAGTTTTGAAAATATAAAATAACCAAAGCTACATTCAGTTAGTACATAAACAATTAAATGATATTACCATACATTTCAAACATTGTAAACGTTCTTACACCTACTTTAATTTCTAAACCGAGTTTATCATTCTATCACAAAGGCAAGTTTGACCTGAAATTTTAGTGCAAAATGTTGCACACAAAAATGCATCCTGTGCAAAGAACACACAGCTAAAAATATTTTAACAGATAAAAACCATCTTGTACCAATATTGAACGGGGTAACAGCATAGAAGTTTGTTAATTAACTCATTTGCACTGTAGATATACAAAGATGATGGGAATTGTGCTCAGCCTTCCAGAAAAGGGTACAATTTCTATCACTGAGGAAGAGAGTGCATGAAATCTGATTCCCCGTAACACCTCCCAACTCCTGCAGACATTTGTCTAGGAGACAGTTAATCTCGGCCAGCTGGCATTTATCAGATAATATCAGGAATCACCTATTTCTCTTTAGGGTGTTCTTGTGGTCACACATAATATTAATTTGAGTTTCTTCCTAGCACAATATCCTTCAAACAGATGACAAGAGTGCCTTTGTCTTGTTAGGATCACTATGGTTATGAACACAGCAAATTCTCAGTGACAGCAACAATTAATTTAGACATTTATACTTCAGCTGGGGATTCAAACAGTCTTCATTATAAAAAGAGTGAAGTTATCTGAAAAAATTCAAAAGGAATAAACCTGAATTTTTTTTAACGGAGTTAATGAATATCTGTGTTTAACTAGCAAATGTGCGAAAAAAGCTAAAATGGACAGGAGGCAACATTTAGCACTGCAATATTTTGACAAATGCAACAGATTCTGAAACAATTATTATTTACTGGAATAGTTTTTGTTGGCGCAGTATACTGTAAAACTGTAGATGAGTGAGTCGGGTGACAGATTTTGACCATAAAAAAAAAAGATCATTGACACTTAGAAGACAATCTTACTGCAATTTTCAACAACCAGCTCTATGATTCAATTGCAATGAATAGAGGGGCACATAAAATAGCTGATTACTTGTGGCTGTCATGAATAGACTTCTCTAGTTTGCAATGTTTTACACAATAGACTGTGTGAAACCCATTTAGAAACTGTTGAAATCTGCAAGGACTATGGAATGTTTTTAGAAGAACTATCTAGTCAAACTATTAAAACTCTTACACCTACCCCCAACCTTCTCATCAAGGAAAAAGGAGGGTCAAGCTTTTGGCAATTACATGTACCTATATTTTTGTTTGCTTGTTTGTGATAGTAAATGCTTTTAGCAGCAATCAATTTAAATACATATGTATTTATCAGTACCACATACAAGCAGTAGCCTCTTTATTAAAATTAGCTTTTGGTTGTCAAAAGGACCAATGGTCTTTATTGACCTGGTCTTGCTCAACACAATCAGAGTGAATGCCAAATAATAAGAGTTGGCCTACCACAAACATATCAAGTCACACAAGAACAATAACTGCATCAGCAGCTCTAGTTTCTACTCTTCTCAGATTTACAATTACAAAGAGCATAGAAAGATAATTAAAAAGGTAATGGAGGTGACATTCAATCTAGAGAAAATGCAAATTGCTTGATTTAAATGAATTCTCATCCTTGACATATTTTGGTAAGATACATTGGGTATCTTATAAGATTAACTACAATACATTACGAATGGCTAATTGCTGATGTAGAGATAGAACTATAAATGTAATATATTATCCTTGTGTTTCATATTGCGATATATAACTATTAAAAATATTAATGCTGACCAAAGCTTTTAGAGAAGATGCGTGCAGATCCGCACAAACATTTCTGACTAATATATATCAATACAACCAGCATTATCAATATACTCTACTACAAACATCTACTCTGGATAAGTAACAGTCTTTCTTAAGTTGCAAAAATGAAGTTACAGAAAAAAACCTAAATGTTTTGTGGTTTGAACAGAGGGACTATGACATTAGTTGCCATGGTGATTGTCTAAGGGAAAAACTGATCATCAACTTGATAAGATAAGTAATATACATATTCTGGCCTATCTGGGAAGCACACCTTACAACTGAAGCAGTGACCTGCCTAGAATGTTTAAGAGGCAAAGAATGTTCTTGTTTTAGAGGCAGTGATTTTAGGGTTTTTTTAAAGCATTTTTTCATTTATTTGAAGTTGGGGTCAGTGGGACGTCCCAAATGTCAGTTTTATCAAATCTGAGCTTAAAATACAAATTAAATCTTAGAAGTGCCGACACTGCATGACGGTTCAAGGAAAGGCTAGGTTAGACAAGAAGAAGGGTTTGGAAATGCAAAGCAACATCAAATGATATGCCATTCCTATCTACGAGTCTGAAGAGATCAAAGTCATTAGTCCTGTGAGCATGCATCCTGTTTGAATATACAAACAACCAACTGATTTCAAATATTACGTGAGAAGAGAAAAATGTCTCAGGTTGAGAGATTTTGGGACGTTTAAGTGTTAGAGAAGCGCTGACAGATCAGTCTAAATGCTGGCAGCTGGAATCGATGAGGACAAATAAACTATAACGTATACTAAAAATGGCTGGAAATGTATTTCAGTACAGTAGAAAGTAAAATAACACCATAATAAACCATAACACCAGAGATACACAGCAACAGGCACAGTACACAATAGAAATAATAGATTCCAAGAGGCATCATTGACCCGAACATGCAAGACTTCCTAAAAAACAAATGTTTATCTTGTTTGGAGGCTGGGCACAAAGGTCACCATCTTGAAAGCTACAGTACAGAATAAAACATTTTGTGCTATAAAAGGAAATGTACAATATTAATCTCTTGTCTTGCACCCAGTTTTTTTCAAATTTTACAGAAAATGTTTAGAAAAACAGTTTTCATGATCAACTAATATTTTTTTCCAAAGTACATACAATTCCTAAAATAATACTATAGCAACAACATTAAATACTTTACCTACTTGAGGTCAAAAACTATCGACCTGCTTGAAGAAATCAAAAAAGTTTTCATTGAATCATCATATAGAAGTGAAGACATTAACACCATAATCTCAAGACAGATGTGAGACATCAATCATTTAAGCTATTCGGTCTTCTTTCTTTACCCCAGTGGTGATACTCATATTCCTTTGAAATTAAACCTATTAAACACTTTGAAAATATAAATCCCAAAGAACATGGGCTGGTTATTCGCAAAAAGATTTTTTTTAAAAAGGTCCCAAATTAAGACAACTGTTTAAGCAGTAAAATACTCATTTAGTGTTACAAGAAGGACATGTCATTTCCCAATATCCCATTCTGTACATTCACATTAATACATAACACTTGTGATTGTCTAAGCCACAGGATGAACACTAGTTGTAGAAATTAAATACATTAACCTCCATTTAACCTAAATCAAACTGGTTAAAACAGCTTTGGTTATCTAGTAGAGTTAGCCTTTTGAAAATACTTTGCAAGCATCTTTCCGCCCACCCTAAGTCCTATTTGTTATTTATTTATATATTTATATATAGATTATACATATTTCCTGAGTATTGTTACATTGTATTAGTGGGAACGTTTGGCAATGATCTAAATGTATATTTATATATATTAATAACTTGGACCTTTAAATAAAATATTTATTCAAAACACTAAAATAAATAGGGAATGTGTTTGAAAATGATAGTACCATAATCTATTATTAACCATATATTTCTGAATAAGTGCATACTATGTTAAACATACTATTCAGATGGCAATATTACATCTAAATGCCAATCCTGAGAGACATTCTTTTAATCACCTGATAACCAAGACTTAATGAAATAGTTCTACAAACATCTTTTAATACAAACTATTTGATGTATATAAAAAAGTACATTTGTCACACCACACCACTTGAGTTGCAAAGAGTTTAGTTCTGATTAAACAGTTTGGTTAATCAGAACTAATCACAAAAGCAAACCAGAAAGAGTATTTGGGATGCAAAACAATGAGAATTACCTACATCCAGATATTCCAACACATTCCGAAATGGAATGGTCAGAAAATATGAGTGCAGACCAAACAAGTTAGGAAATGGAAACGTGTTAGAAAGACAGAGCAAAGTGGCTTACGCTCAATTTGCAACTTAATGTCATTTTATACACTGCTCACAAAAAATTTATAATTTTTAAACCACAAACTATGCACTGTGGAACTAAAGCTCCATGACAGCATCATTTGTGGTATTCCACCTAAACGTAGGCGATTCAACATTTTCTACTGCACAAATGAGGTCCTCCATTAATTTTACGCATGGTTTCTTGCATCCTTGCATGGTTCTGACTGTTCTTCGTTATTCTGTTTTTTGCATTCATTGTGGACATGTTCCATATTCAAGTCCAATGCACTGCCATCAAGATCCCATCCGAGACACAACTCCTGCAAAGCTCTCTCCACATCTTCTTGTTTCACAGGAGTAGTTAAAGAGGTTTTCGGTAACGTCATTTGAAGGGCACACCAGAGTGCTGTGCGTGCCTTGCGAGTTGAAACAACTAGCTCTTTAATAGCAGCAGCTAATGCAAGGACATCTAGGGGCAATAAGGGAGAAAAAACTATCACAAAGTTGCACAATATTAATCAAACCATTATTCTACACAAATGGCTTTTACTTAATATGATTGGCAAACTCAAAGCACAAAATTTAAAGGAAAACCAGTGAATCCTTGAAAATAATCACGTTTTTTTTGTGACTCAAGAAAATTAGCTAACTGAAAACATCACAAGCAGACTTGACCACTAATTTCCAAAGTAAGAATCATCAATGTTATTACACGTTAGCAGTAAAAGGAAGTTATGTTCCCAGGTAGTAAAGAGTAGCTGGATAAGCTATAAGTTGCCCTCTGTTTGTTAGATGACAACAGAAAGGCAACTGTCTAGTAAATATACTGAAGGTTTGTTTTATATTAATAAGCACTGGCTAAGTCAATAGGTCTTGCCCATGACACACCTATGTTTACCACATGCCTGCTGAACAAGCATGCAGGTTTAGCGGCCATATTGAATGATTTTTTTCAAAAAGAATAACTACTAGACGATGGTCACTGTGAGTGTGCACACATGCACAATCAACTTGTCATCGTTTTTCTTCTGCTTTAGAAAAAATCCTTGTATGATGGTTACTGTGCAAGCTTTTACATGCCTGGTTGCCATATCTGAATAAAAAAAAACATTAAAATTATTTCAAGACCGTCTCAGTTGATCCGTATGCATGGGGGCCATCTTCGAAGGATTTTTCTTTTGTTCACTATAAGAAAAACACTCCAAGATGCTTACCAACAAAACGTACACTCTGGCAGCCAATCTGAAACTATTTTAAAGTGACCAGCAACAGATATGGAACCATACATTGTGTTTACCCATCTAACCTCATATAGCCTGGGCATCAAACTAATACAGAAAAATTAAAGTGGCCAATCAGGGGACTGATCAACAAAAAAAATCACCCAGGTGGAAACTTGAATTAATCACCGGTATAATGAAGATATAAATCAAACACATTTATTTCACAATTTCAATATACAAGCTCAAAACCTGATACTCTGGTTACTTATCATTGAAGGCACCATGTGTTTGCACTTTACAAAAAACATAAAAATACAGACACCACATCATACTTCAACTCCTACATAACTAAATAAATAAAAAAGGCTTATCTGCTGTCTTCAATTCTTTTGTGTATATGTGGCTTAGACAATCCTTTAAGAAAAAAAAAAAGTCTACAATCGGAGGTAGTCTGAATTAAAATATACACGTGGAAAGCGCCTTGCCTTTTGTTTCAGTGCTTAGCGCAATTTAGCGATTTCCAATATTTTTTACAACTTGGTCTAGACTCCTTCACAAGAAGTTAACGCTTTTGGCCCTCTTGACTGTGGGCCTCCTCAGAACTAATAAAAAAAACGCAAAAATGCCTAATAAAATACAGATGTGTTTAAATACACTGAATGCAACTTTCAGACACATCACCAAACACACGTGTCATGCTAGCAAAGCTTGTGATGATTACTCACACTGGTATTCACGTTACTGACCAAAATCAAACTTGTTACCACCACACCAGGGACAGAGCGTGTCGCAAATGTACCACAAGTGAGTAGAGAGACCTACACCACCAAATATCATGACAAGCCAAAGCAGTGGATTAACTTAATCACCAAATGTGCAAGCCAAATCAAAATCACCTGGCAACACAAACATGTACCTGTGGCAATAAGTATCCGGGAAAAGCCAAGTTGAGCTATGCCTCTGAGTTTTTAAACCTTCCTTGAATAGGTAACTCTCACATGGAAATGCCTTCGCATTGCCGAACCAAACCATGGAATAAAAGCATACTTATTACAATGTTCCAGCACTATATAACAACAACGGTAACACAGCGAGCAGGAACCACTTAATTGTATGCTTCACGTCCCATGTGAGCACACTGTCTACGGGGCTCGAATGTGAAGAAGACTGTCCACACTTAAAGCTGGTGAGTGTATCCCAACACAATAAGAAAGAGTGGGTACTCACAAGTCACTTTCCTGCACCGCAACCAATTGTCTTATACACATGTTGAAGGTTGTTTCACTTTATCCCTCCGTCCTCCCGGGTTCGACAATGTAATCAAAGGAAACACACTTTATTTTTTATTTTATTCTCTATGGACCGAAATACTTCCACTTCCGGGTTCCAGTCTTCTTAAGTCCCACCCCTGTGCCTTCCCATTTTTTGAACAGACTTACAGGATCGAGCAGTTGCCACGCCCATAGTAAGACAATTGATTGCGATGCCGGAAAGTGACTTGAGCACCCCGCTTTCCTATTGTGTTGGGATACACTCACCGGCTTTTCGCTTTAAATGCAGACGGCCTTCTTCACTTTCGAGCCCCGTAGGTGTCGCACTCACATGGGATGCAAAGCATACAATTAGGTAAGCAGTTCCCACCCACTGTGTTCCCATTGTTGTTATATAGTCCTGGAACATTTTAATAAGCATGCATTTATTCCAGTGTATGGTCCGGCAATGCAAAGGCACTTCCATGAGAGATTTACCTAGCCAAGGAAGGTTTAAAAACGCGGAGACATATCTCAACATGGCTTTTCCCCGATAATTGTCATAGGTACATGTTTGTGTTACCGGGTGATTTTTGATTCGGCTTGCACACTTGGTGAGTAAATTAATCCACTGATTTCGTTTGTCATGATATATGGTGGTGCAAACACATGGTGTCTTCAATGATAAGTAACTAGATTACCAGGTTTTGAGCTTGTGTATACAAATCGTGTCAAATGTGTTTGATGATTTATATCTTCATTATACACATGATTTATTTAAGTTCTCACCTAGTTGAATTTTGTGTTGGTCAGCAACCATTACAGCAACAGAAGCTCAGTGTATGAAGGCACTATGGAAGGCAATGGCCGCTGTGAAGGAAGATTTTTTTTTGTTTAAGGATAGAAAGAAGGACAGACAGAAGTCACTTGTACTGCAATGCAAGGTCTGACAGCAGTGAAAGGCTACATGTCAGCCAATAAAAACAGTAGGAGATCAAAATGCCTAGCAGGCAGTGGACAAAAATAGGGAAAGCCTTCAGAGCAGGAGCATGACAGTCACTAAAATATAAGCAGGAAGTGGACCAAACGCCCACTCTAAGTTCATAATTGATCTAAAAGGTCCATCAGCAAGACCTAAAAACACCTAATACATTACATTTAAGTGTAGTTAAGGGAGAGAAGTTGTGACATTCATGTATACAATTCCAATTTACCTTATAAATGCACACTTTCCTGCCGGTGTTTCTGTAGAGCTTCCAGGAGTCAAAAACAGTTATTTTAGAGGAAGAGGTGGGTATTCCAGCTCTCCCTGCCCTAAAAGGCCCAACACTAAGAGTAGGAGGGCACGTGCCAACCCCCACCCCTCCTGTGGACCCAATCCCCAGGCCGTTTTCAGTCTAAGTGGGTGACCTGGTGGCCACCCTAGCCACCCACAAAACATTGCTATGGTCAGAGCCCCTGAGCGACTGTGGCCCTGGACAGCTCCCTGCATACTGTAGGAACAAGCATTGCTCCCCCTGGAGTGAGCCGCTGTTTTTGATTCCTCTCTCTCCACAGGAATAATCACAACTTCTCTGCCCACAAGATCACAGGCATGAAAATCGAAGGGTGCTCCCACCTGCCAGCAGCATTTTCAAAGCTCCCATTGGGTGGATAAAAGTACTGTACTGGTCGTGAAAAGTACTGTGTGCCAGGGATCAGCTCCCTGGACCTAAGTAAAGTCCCAGCCCGGGAGAGGAGGTCCCTGGGGCCTTCTAAAGCTCCGGGCGGGGGCGTTGCCCACCCATCTCCCCTCTAAATATTCTTCGGGCCCTGGGATGGGGTCTCCCTGCATAATTTGAGCTCACGAAGGGGGGTGCCGCCCTCCCTATACATTTGTATTCAAAATGCCAACAGGCTGCTTTTTTTTTTTTTTTTTAATTTTTTTTAAATAATCACAATCCTGGATTCCCACCGGACTAAATCTTTTTAATGGCTGCCTGCAACATTTTTCCTCATGTTGAAGGCAACCAGTCAGAGCATTGCTCCCCTGGGAGCAAGATGGCCTAAGGGTAACTGGGCCAATCAGAAGGCTCTTTTTTTTTTTTTTTGTAAATCTGGGTTCGAGTTACTCTTGTAAAAATTCCTCAAACCAACTGTCCTGATTTACATATAGTTTTGACCATTAATGTCACAAAAACTGGGAGGAGGGCGTGGCCAGACACAAAAAGATGGGAGGCGTGCGTCAAGCTCTGTCAGGCGACCCATGATCCAGACCAATCCAGGGGAAAGCTAGAGGCATGCCCCCCACTATGCGCCTCTGGCCAAACGAAGGGACTGCTGAGAGAGAATTCCGTGTGACTGTGCAGCTGAGTTGACCAGCTGCCGCAAAGGATTTGAAGCGGGACCGTAGCTCAAATAACACGGAGGAGGGCTAAGGCAACGGGGAACTGAGTTTTGCCAGGCCTGCACCCAAGGACACTCAGTAGGTGGGGCAAGCAGCGCACAAAGCTCAGGCTGGGAAAGGAGGGGATATAGCTTGGTGCCACAGCTTGGTGCCACTGCTGGGGGCCTCAAGGCCTGGTTGCGCGGAGTCCAGGCATGCTGGGCCCGTCCTAATTCTTACCCAATCTGCAGGCAGGAGGAACTGACCGACTCCTGCAGACCTCCTCCTAATTCCCCACCCCATCTAATAGCTGCTCCCCCCACTGGCATCTGAGAGTGCAGCGCAACAATGCTGTATGGCATTGTGGGGACATGGAAGGTGTTTCAACGGACTGCAATAAAAAGGACTGCGGATAGGGGGCGGGGAGAGGCAGGCAGGGAAGCTGCAGGAGTGGACTTCAACACAGTGGGGGTCCCCTTTTCCCCACATATGCACAAATCTCATTTGATGGAAAACAGTATGGCTCGGGGTGGGACAGGTCCTGAGGAACTGAAGGCAATGACCCTCTGAGCAGCATATTGGGGACCTCCACGCCGAGAACGCTAATCCCTCTGGAGCATGGACTGCACGTGTCTTCCCCCAGATAACCCACCCTGTCCAAAAACCCCAACTGTCAGAGCTCGTGTCTCCCAACCAACAGGTAGAAGGGGTCCATTTCTGATCCACTCCACCCCCATCCCCTCTCCCTGGGGCCAGGGCATGAGACAGGGAAATCCAGGAGAATTTCAGCCACAGTGGACCCGCAGGGAAAGGTCAGGGACCTCATGGACAGAATCCATGTGTTTGAGGACAGAGCAGAGGATGCCAAGGGGCGGTCATGCTGCAATAACATACACGTTGTTGGCTTTCCGGCGGGCATGGAGGTGAATGACCAAGTTGCCTACATCAAAACCTGGCTGTCTACGGTTGTTTTTGCTGGAGCGGGATCACGAAGTGCCGGCCATGTGGCCTCCACCGGATATACCATTGTGGACTATTGTGACCAAAATGATGAGCTTCAGAGAAGAAGAAACCATCCTGCGATCCGCTTGGGGTGCCGGACCCCTCACTTAGAACAATGCACACATACTCATCTTTCCAGATTACACACTGACAGTCCATTGCACTAGGGACTCTTAGGGGTGAAGAAGAAACTGCAGACTGCTGGCCTTACTTATGCTCTGTGGTTTTCAGACAAGCTGAAAATCAAAGTAAATCACACAAGATACTTCTTCACAAAGCCCACAGATGCCTGGGACTAGGTGGAGCAGTGTTGGTACGAATCCTCAGAGCTGGAAACACCAGAGGCATGCAGAAGACTGGCTACCAACTGACACAGAAAGAGGCTCTGCCGGCGTTGGACCAGTGAGACTGCGACATTGGGGGCACTCACCCAGGCCCACGAGCAACAGAGGCAAGCACTCTCAGCAGCCACCAATATGTGAGCGGGGTGGGTCTCTCTACCACCAACCCAAGGATGATGCAGATGGGATGCCGCTAGAAGCAGGATAGAGTCCTTCGGACCACATCGCCTCGGCTAGTGTCACCCATTTTCGTGCTGCAAAATAGCAGATGAAATTATCTAAACTGGACATGTCTCTGTTTGTTGGATGAGGGAGCTGCTTTTGGGGTGGGGGGTAGAGCACGAAATCACCATGCGGTGTGTATCAGTATGCCAGGAGGAGGGGTGCCTAGATAGTGTTCCTCCAAGAGACACTTCGCCAGTTAAGAGGATCTTCACCTCAGCCAGTGTTACAGCACAACATATGCAGGTTATGCCAGAGGAACAGTTATATGGGTTGGATTTGTCGAATGGTGGCAAAGTTATTAGTAACCCAAAAAGTCAATTTTTGTGTATATATTACAGTAACGTTATAGGTAGGTGAAATGTTCAGTAACAACTTTACGTTTTAAACTCTAAAAATCACAGAAATTCACCAGTTATACTTACAGTTATCTCAAGAAACTATAATTTGTGTGCTAAGGTAACTATAACTCGCTCCCCTGACATGCAGATTTTTCTCATCAATAATTTCATTGCAAATGTGACAGTGATATTTTCAAAGATATCAAAGAAGATCTCATGTAGAAATGCAAAAGAAAAACAGATATTGGTCCAGAAAGAGTACCTTGTGTGGTTTGTTGTAAAACTTTTCAGTAGTTTTTGAGCATTAATTGCTCTGAAACTTTGTACTTTTCACGCCAGCAAGGATCCGTGGAGCTGACCGATCTCATGCTGAGATCCGACTGGCCCACACCAAATCAACCATCCAACCAGAATTTTAAAAAGACGTAAGAGAGTAGGAAAGGGATTCTCTGATCCCCACTCACTTCAAGCCTCGTGATGGGGTCCCTGAGGGACACAACATATGTCCCACATACTCTCAAAAGACAGATGATTATGATAAGGATACTTTGACCCACTCCCGCAACCCTTGTGATGTGGGACCCCACATAGGGGCAAAACTTTTTTGTTGTTGTTAAATTTTGCATGTCACCCTCCTGCCCAAGCCTCTAAGTGGCCCTGGGGACACCATCCCCTGGGACAGATAACCTACAGGGAGTGCAGAATTATTAGGCAAGTTGTATTTTTGAGGATTAATTTTATTATTGAACAACAACCATGTTCTCAATGAACCCAAAAAACTCATTAATATCAAAGCTGAATATTTTTGGAAGTAGTTTTTAGTTTTAGCTATGTTAGGGGGATATCTGTGTGTGCAGGTGACTATTACTGTGCATAATTATTAGGCAACTTAACAAAAAAAAAATATATACCCATTTCAATTATTTATTATTACCAGTGAAACTAATATAACATCTCAACATTCACAAATATACATTTCTGACATTCAAAAACAAAACAAATCAGTGACCAATTTAGCCACCTTTCTTTGCAAGGACACTCAAAAGCCTGCCATCCATGGATTCTGTCAGTGTTTTGATCTGTTCACCATCAACATTGCGTGCAGCAGCAACCACAGCCTCCCAGACACTGTTCAGAGAGGTGTACTGTTTTCCCTCCTTGTAAATCTCACATTTGATGATGGACCACAGGTTCTCAATGGGGTTCAGATCAGGTGAACAAGGAGGCCATGTCATTAGATTTCCTTCTTTTATACCCTTTCTTGCCAGCCACGCTGTGGAGTACTTGGACGCGTGTGATGGAGCATTGTCCTGCATGAAAATCATGTTTTTCTTGAAGGATGCAGACTTCTTCCTGTACCACTGCTTGAAGAAGGTGTCTTCCAGGAACTGGCAGTAGGACTGCGAGTTGAGCTTGACTCCATCCTCAACCCGAAAAGGCCCCACAAGCTCATCTTTGATGATACCAGCCCAAACCAGTACTCCACCTCCACCTTGTTGGCGTCTGAGTGGGACTGGAGCTCTCTGCCCTTTACCAATCCAGCCACGGGCCCATCCATCTGGCCCATCAAGACTCACTCTCATTTCATCAGTCCATAAAACCTTAGGAAAATCAGTCTTGCAATATTTATTGGCCCAGTCTTGACGTTTCAGCTTGTGTGTCTTGTTCAGTGGT
The DNA here is from genome assembly GCF_031143425.1 of Pleurodeles waltl. Classification (NCBI taxonomy): domain Eukaryota; kingdom Metazoa; phylum Chordata; class Amphibia; order Caudata; family Salamandridae; genus Pleurodeles; species Pleurodeles waltl. The sequence continues at coordinate 575,597,617 of NC_090449.1, read as the reverse complement.
GGTCGTCTTTCAGCCTTTCTTACCTTGGCCATGTCTCTGAGTATTGCACACCTTGTGCTTTTGGGCACTCCAGTGATGTTGCAGCTCTGAAATATGGCCAAACTGGTGGCAAGTGGCATCGTGGCAGCTGCACGCTTGACTTTTCTCAGTTCATGGGCAGTTATTTTGCGCCTTGGTTTTTCCACACGCTTCTTGCAACCCTGTTGACTATTTTGAATGAAACGCTTGATTGTTCGATGATCACGCTTCAGAAGCTTTGCAATTTTAAGAGTGCTGCATCCCTCTGCAAGATATCTCACTATTTTTGACTTTTCTGAGCCTGTCAAGTCCTTCTTTTGACCCATTTTGCCAAAGGAAAGGAAGTTGCCTAATAATTATGCACACCTGATATAGGGTGTTGATGTCATTAGACCACACCCCTTCTCATTACAGAGATGCACATCACCTAATATGCTTAATTGGTAGTAGGCTTTCGAGCCTATACAGCTTGGAGTAAGACAACATGCATAAAGAGGATGATGTGGTCAAAATACTCATTTGCCTAATAATTCTGCACTCCCTGCATTAATTGAGAAGGGGTATGCAGCCCCCTCCCAGAGCATAAAAGGGACCTTTTTGACTGAATATTTGAGGAGAAATGTAGCCCACCAGGAACTAATACCAAATAATAAGTCAAGGAGTTTTACGAATGACGTGGTCTGGTCTGTACTGGACTGGCCTTTTATTGCATGGAAATATACAAGGTTTTTTGTTTATTGGTTGGTTCCTTTCAATATGGTCACGATAATCTCAGGCACCATGTTGATAAAAATTTAGGCCAGTGAAAATAATTTGAAACCGTTAATCCAGATCAGTAGCTACAAGAAAGAACTTGATTAAATTAATGAAGAAATGGTACAAAGAATTTTGAACTCAACAAATTATAAAGAGATGTTTAAAAAACAATTCTTCTGCAAGACGAGTTATCCCTATGTGACAGACGAATCATGCTCAACCACCACAGAAAATCAATCCCCCCAAAGGAGAGGTCTGAGAAGGAGACCAACACCTAACTGACTGATCAGGTCTGACAAACTTAACAGTAGTGCTGAGGACTATCTCAGGAGATTTGACCAGTTTAGCCCACATTTTCCTCACCCATGCCAGCCCGCTATGGTTACTGGCCTGATAGGTACCATTATGCCCCATTAATAATGCCTTTTAAGCAGATGGCCACAGTTTTAGACAGAGAACATGGCAAACAAAGACAGTTCCAATGTCAAGTGGACAGAAGAACCCCATATGGTCAAGGGGAGCAAAGGGAAATCCTAACAGTCGAGTACCATCAAGACTTAGTATTAGCAAAAAATCATACACAAACTCCCCTTATTAACTTCAGCTTCAAGTCCTCAATAAAGGAGTGGACTTTGTACCTTCCCTGAAAGCAGACTTTCTCTCTCAGATGTGAATTTGTGGAGTTGTTCTGTAAAACCCACCCAAACGTATTCTTTAGGGAAACTGAGAATTCAACTCAGGAATCAGACAACACAGGCCACAAGAATAAATCCACCTTCCATCCTCCTCTTTTCATTCGATGCCCCCAGAAATACTCACATTTACACAGATGGTCACTGCTGAAATTCAGGAAATGTCATAGATCAAACCAACAATTCTTAACAAGATGTCTCAAACAGAAAGCCAGGCTCTAAATGAACAATGTTATTAGCTGGAATTAGTAATCAAACCAGCTGACAAAGGAAGAGCTACTGTGACCTTCTGTCCCACCTAAGCTTCCTGATGCATTTGTATGTCCACACAATAATGCTTTGTGGATGTGTGTGGGGATGCCCATGTTGCTGCTGCGCAGATAGTCTCTATGGGCACATTTGCCATGAATGCTAGTGTTGGGCCCTTCGTTTTTTGTTCAGTGTGCTTTAGGGAAATGAGGTAGACATTTGCCAGCTGAGGTGTAGCAGTTTGCGTTGTCTCCACGATTCACAGTTGGTTTCCCTTGCAAAACTGTTTGGTTTCCTCGAGGTAGTATACCAGTGGCAATTCTTTTGAATCCCTTCAAGAACCTTTTTATTACAGGTGCCATGAAAAAGCTTTTACACAAAGCTCCCCTGGTGTAGGCCACAACTGCTGCCAAGTGTACTTTGAGAGATGAGTAAGTGGTCCCACTGTCCAGCAGGAGTGTGAGATAGATTACTGTTTCCTGTCTGCATATTGTCTCCAAGGTATTGTTATTTGTGCACCATAGGCGATACCTTTTCCATTTTGATGCATAGCACTGTCATGTTGTTGGCTTTCTAGCCTCCTCCAGTATTTTCAAGTTGGTAGACTTAGGAGTCCGAAGTCTATGTATACAGATGCCATGCTGTTAGACTGAGTGTTGCTAGTTCAGGGAACACTCGCCCCTTTTGGATTGTGAGTAGGTCTCGCTCCACCTTCCTCTTGATCATTTGTCCTTTTGCCAGCTCAAGTAGATTTGAATACCAAATTTGTTTGGCCCACTGTGCGGCTATCAGGATGAGATTTGTTCCAGGTTGCCTGGCCTTCTCCAGTACTTTTGGGAATAGAGTATCAGAGATAAGGTGTAGGCAAATCTCCCTGACCAGTTTAGTGACAGAGCATTTCCTTATGACTGGTGGTGTTGAAACCTGAAAGTGAAGAGTTGGCATTTCTGCTGATGCAAACAGGTCGATTGTTGGTGTGCCCCAAAACCTGAAGATTTGTTCTAGGCTTTTTTATTTCATCTCCCATTCGTGTGAGCTGCTTTCCTGTCTGCTCAGTCTGTTTGCCTCTATGTTGTCCTTCCACAGTAGGTGGACTGTTTGTAAGTTGATCCCTTGTGGTATCGCCCATTTCCATATCTCTTGGGCTAGTTTGCTTCGGATAAAAGACCTTCTGCCCCCAAGTTTGTTCAGGTAGAACATTGATGTTGTAGTGTAGGTTTGGGTTGGTACAGGTTTTTCCTGCTACTTGAGTTTGAAAGGCTTTCAGGGCTAGTAACACTGTCTTCATCTCTAGGACGTTGATGTGTTTTATTGTGTCTGCCTTGTTCCACTGGCCTTGAATTCTCAAGTTGCCTGTGTGTGCTACCCATCCCTTGTGAGATGCATCTGTTGTAATGGTCACCGTTAAAGTTGTTGTCTTGAAAGGTCTCCCCTTGGTTGTGTCTTTGGAAACCCACCACTGTAAAGCCCTCTGTACTGTCTGTTACAACCACTAGATCCTCCCAACTCCTAGTGGCTCCTGATCAGCTGTTGCCTAACCATTCCTGGAATGGGTGCATGTGGAGTCTCAAATGGGTTATAAGGGGGAAGCACAATGCCATCATGCCTTTTAGTTTCATGACTATCCTCACTGTTAGAGATTGCCTCCTTTGGTTGAGGAGATTTTGCTCAGATTGCCTGTACTCTCTTCCGAGTAAGGTATGTGTGTGCTTTTCTAGCATCCAGTCTTGCTCCTAGGAAAATCTTCTCCAGTTTTGGCTCTGGGGATGATTTCTTCTGGTTTATGTTGAACCCTGGTTTTTGTAGGGTTGTGATCAGTTTTTGAGTATCCCTTTGATATTTCTCCTTTGTCTTTGCTTTTATCATCCAGTTGTCCAGGTAGGGGTATACATGAATGCCTTCCTTCTTAGGAATGCTGAGACTGCTGCAGAACATTTTGTAAAAACCCTTGGTGCTGACTTTATTCCGAAAGGTAAGACCTTGAATTGATAGTGAACCTTCGAGTACAAATCTGAGGTACTTTTTGTGTGCTTGATTCAGGGGTATGTGCAGGTAGGCATTTTTAGGTCTATGGTTGCCATGTAGTCCCCCTTTAGTAGAAGTAGGATTACCTCTTGTAGTGTTGTCATTTTTAAATGTTGAGTGTGGATGAATCGGTTTATGAATTTGAGATCCAGGACTGGTCTTAGTGTGAGGTCTTTTTTTGGCACCAGAAATAAGGGGTGTAATGTCCTTTATTTAACTCAATTTTTGATACTCTTTCTATTGCATTTTTGTGGAGGAGTTCTTTCACCTCCTTTTTTAATTGTATCATTTTTTTCCTATGTCCTCCCCTTTGGTGTTCTTGGTATTGGAGGGCTTGTTTGTTCTATACAGTAACCGTGGTGTACCATGTTTAAAACCCACCGGTTGGTTGTTATTTGTCCATTATTGTGGGTAATATGCTATTCTGTCTCCCACTGGTGTTGTGTGTGGGTCTGAGGCTGAATTTGAGTCACTCTGAGGTTCCTCCACCTCCTCTTGGGGGTTGGCCTCTAGCCCTCCCTCTGCTACGAAAGGGCTGCCTTGCAGGGTGTTGCCATTGCTATTATCCAGATTGCTGGCCTGCATGTTGTGTGGTGCCTTGGAATTGTTGCTGTTGCCCTGTTGGGAAAGGCCCACTTCCTGAAGGTCCTCTAAGTGAGTTTCCTCTCCTGAAAGTACCACTGTATTGTAGATCACCCATTGCCTTTGTCATCTCATCCTTCTTGATTTGTTGCAAGGAATCATCTACTTCCTGTCTAAATAAGGCTTCTCCTATGAAGGGCTTATTATTAACGAAGGCCTGGACTTCCAGTTTAAAGCCTGAACAGACAGGACCGTTTTCTCAAATGTACATATTTTTGCAGTTCAAAATTGTCCTTCTTGGACTTAAAAATCATACCCATAGACGGAGGACTTTTTTACTGAACTGAGCAATTGCCATCAAAGGATAGATATGGATTACTTCTGAGTCACAAGGGGGGACTTACCTTTTTGCAAATTTTTAAGCTTAGGATTCAACTGTTCCTTGATGAGTAGGTAAACATGCTAAGCTATTAACTGTTGTAGAAAGTGTCCAAGCAGGATTATCAAGCGAGCTAACAAAAGGGTGTGCAAAAAAGATCATAAGGCTCTAATGGATAATCATACTCAACATTCCAATGAGAGATTCACCTGTGACACCACACTTTCCACATCTACAAACATGATTACGATTATAACAAACATTGGAAAATACTAAATACAGGCAATATAAATTGGCAAACATCACTTTTTTACTTTTAGAGGGGAACCAGTTTGAGACAGGTCCTAGTTCATTCAAGGCCTATAAAAAATCTTAAGCTCGGTGGTGGAGCTAGCCACTGTTGAAGATAGCTGCAGGCTAAAAGAGCTTCATCACTGCCTGTGACTAATCCCTTCAAATCCATCAGATATCCTGCCTATGCTCATGAAATGAGATAAGGACTGAACTCCCTATTCATCCTGCAGTATGACAACATGAAGTAAGGAGTGGAGAGGAGCTCAAAGTTGGGGTGGGCGGGAGGACTAGAGAACTGCTGCTGCAGACCGGGCTCGCTCACCCCCGCCCCCCTAACCCCCACGGCTCAGGAGTCCAGAGGGAAACCACAGTGGAAGCCCACGGGGGCCATGACAGGTGAGGGAGCGGCGGGCAACGCAGCAATGGCCTTGAAGTCCGGGAAGTTGTGTGGACCAAGAGCGTCCCAGAAGAGCTGCGTACAAAGAAAGCGGAAGGAGGCAGCCCAGGAAGAGTGTCACAGGCCAGACAGGCGGCAAGGGGAGTGTGGGGAGAGTCTCCCTCCCTGGGGGGAGGGGGCAAGAAGGTGGGGGTGGGGAATGTTTTGGTTGAGCTGCCTCAGGGAGGGCCCTCAGTGATTGTGGGCTCCGCTGCTGCATGCCATTGAAAGGCTTGCAACTTGGCTCGCCGGTTGAGAGCATTCCCCCCTCCCCCCACATTCCCTATCGGTGCACCTCAATCGACAATACTGGGCTGGGGGGGGATTTCTGTGGAGATCACACTCCGGGGTTGCAGGGCCTCTCCACAAAGATTGCAGGAGGCTCCCACAGACAGGATCCAGCGTCGCACGCAGGGCCACACCAGCTGACCAGCAGGGCAGTGGCTTGAACCTGGGCTCACTGCTGGAGACTCCGGAGGCGGGTGCCACCTCAGTGGTTGCTGCGGGAGAGAGGGACACCTACAGAGTTGGGTCATGGTCAAGGGCCACAATCCAAAACTTGCGCAAACTAACAGCCTCGATAAATATACAGGAAGAATGGCAACCTCAGAGGGACAGTCGGCAAGTGCAGAGTGCGGTACTACTGCCGATGACCAAATGCTGAGCGGTGAGCCCACCCTGCGACAGGGCTCAATATCGCGAACAGAACCTAATCTAGAGTTACAATAGACATTCATCTCCTAAAAGATAAATCTGAGAAAGTGGCTGAGGCTAAGAATCATATCAAGGGACTACTGTCTACCATGAAACGTCTTGAGGAGAAGGTTCAATAATGGTGGACAAGCTGGAAGATCAGGAAGGTAGGGCTTGAAGGAACAATATTAAAGGGGGTGGGGCACCGTAGGTCATGGAGGGCCCTAGTGTGGATGTCTTCGTGGAGGACCTCACCTCATCCTTAATAATCTCGAGCCAAAGACACTGTCCAACAACTCTTCTGTCGGGAGGGTGCTCAGGCCACTGGACCCTCCCCTGAAGCCAGGGGGTCCTGGCACGCAGATCACCACCAGAATTCTGAACTATAGGGATCGCACCGTAATTTTGCAAGCGGCTAGGTCCAATGGCGATTTACGCATGGACAACGCGGTCATTCGCTTTTTTCCGGAGTTCACCCTATATGTGCAGCGACGGTGGAAAAACTGATGAAGTTAAAGGTTTAAGGGCACGGAGGTGAAATATATGATGCTATTACCCACAAAACTGCGGGTGGTGGCAGACGGAAAAGTATGGCACTTTGTATCACTGGAGGAAGCATGGGATTGGCTGGAGGGCTGGAAGGTGGTGGGCAAGAAGCACCATGGAGATCGAACGATGCCCCAGCCTGCCGAAAACGGGGTAGACAGGCCACATAGAATGGAAAACTTCAGCCACACCCTTCCATATCGAGCTAGTGAGCAGGTCCTTGTGCCTCCATTCCAATGGCCTTGGGCTCCACAAGAAACAAGTACTCGGGGGCTGCTTCTAGATATGGGAGCAGCTTCAACTGGAGAGCTCAGGGTATGATCTACCACAGGGTGTGGCGCCGACAGGAACGTGAGAGGGCACAATATTAAACCTCTTTTCACTGTATGTTCCACCACAGCTCCACGATACAACTCTTCTGGAGGTGGGCGAACCTGCTGCTGGGATAACCTCCTGGGACTTTGATTTTGGTGACATGAACTCACTCATGGACACCGAGGTAGATAGGATGGGGGGCGCTGACACTATACACATTATTCTGCAGCACACAACAGCTTTTCTTGTATAGATTATATTTTTACACTATGTACCCATGCTTCCTGGTTCGGGTGGCTATTCGTCATGCAATGGGGATCTCTGACAACTCATTGGTTGAGGTCCTTCTGAAGGGTTCTACTCAAGATTACACACTACTGCCCAGATTGGACTCTTGGAGCCTACAAGACAGACTGACGCAGGGCAAGTTACAAGATGGGGCAGGCCTTTATTTCAAGGAAACGGTGACGTGAGCGGGTACCCTATGGGAGGCATTCAAAATAGTAATACCAGGCCCAGGCTCTAGTGGGGGCAAAAAAAGGATAGAGACTGGAATGAAATATAGAGAAGGATATAGCTTGGCAGGCATCGACACCCCATGCCACTGGGCCCCCCGAGGACTGCCACAAATTACAACTGTGCCAGCATGACCTTAGAGTCCTGGCCGAAAACCAGGCCCAAGATCATGCACTAGCAATACAGGGTCATTTATACAATGTGGGCGCAAAGGCCAACAAATTGTTGGCTTGGCTAGGTACGAGGAACAAAGGACGCTCCTGGGTGCTTCAGGTGGACAACGAAGTGGAGTTTCCACAGACAAGTGCAACCATAGCGGAGGCCTTTGCTACATACTATGAGCACCTCTATGCCTCCTCGATGCAATGCCCCCTTACGGATTATGCCAATTTCCTGAGCGAAATCCCTCTGAAGGGACTTGCCAGGGAAGTCAGAGAAGCTCTGGAGGTGGACAGAACAGAGGACGAATTGGTGAGGGCCCCATGAGGCGTACAGTCGGGTAAGGCCCAAGGCCCTAATGTACTGCCAATAGAAATGTACAAGGGAATGGCTAACATAATAGCTAGACCGACGCTTGCAGCTTATAGATCTATATCTTTGCTTAACGTGGAGGTCAAGGTTTTGGCTAAAGTCTGGCAAACAGACTGAGGGATTACTGCCTCACTCATCTATTCAGACCAATCAGGCTTCATGCTTAATAGGAGCACGAGGCTCAACCTTTGACGCCTTTATGGAGTACTTCACATGAGCTGTTCCAATGGCCCTAGATGCCAAGATGGCTTTTGATTATCTTGAATGGAATTATAGGTTTGCTACCCTGGAGAGACTGGGATTCGGGCCACTATTCCGCACCTGGGTTGGCCTGCTCTATGGTTCCCCCAAAGCAAGGGTGAAAGTTTATAGAGTGGTCTCTCGAAGCTTTCAGTTACGGAGCGGTATTTGTCAGGGCTGTTCCACATGCTCTTAGCCCTGGCGCTGGAACCACTTGCAGCCTGGATTCGCCAGGATCCACTGGTGCAAGGATTCGGGTCCCGGGAGGAGCGAATCTCCATGTATGCAGACTATATTCTTTTGTATGTAACGCGGCCCTCCCTATCCATTGGCTGGCGCATGAAGGTCTTTGTGGACCACTCGGGCTATACTATAATTTGGTCTAAATCTGTTGTCTACTCTCTCTTGGGTGCAAGCCCTCGGCTGCCCTGGGACTCTGAGGCACCATTGGTAACAGGGGGCTGTTGCTCTTTGGGAATTTATGTTACGTAGGACCCCCAGATATTCCTGCGCATGAACATATCACCCAAATTGAAGAGGCTCTGGGATGAAGTAGCTCACTGGCACAGTCTCCCACTGACCTTAATGAGCAGAGCAGCTCTATATTAAATGATGAGTTGACTGCAATTTCCTAACAAACGTGCCCTATAAGATCCCCCAGGTGGTCTTCAGGAATATAGAGAGGGAGGTTTGTTTGCTCCTGTGGAATGGGGGTGCATCTAAAATAGCTTTGGCTAAATTTAAGAAAGGTATATATGACAGGGTACTGGCGACCCCGGACGTCAGGCTCTATTACTGGGCAGCGCACCTCATAACAATCAATGAATGGGCATTTGAGGATCAACAGGATCCAGCTTACCGGGTTGATAGACACTGAATGGGTAGGGGTGGTCCGGAGGCCTTACTGAACAACATGAGACGAGAAAAGGAATTCTACACCATACTCTGGGTCAGGGCCTGGAAGGAAGCAAACAAGTACCTGGGCTGAAAAGGGAAACATACTAGTTTCTCCCCATTTTGGCACAGTCATTTATTGTCAGATGTGCGGGGATTGAAGAGGTTTCGAAAGTGGGAACTGATAGGAATTGAGCCCCTTGGGGGATGTATGGATGAGGCAGGCCATAATTAGCTTTGAAAATCTTCACCAGGAATAAGACCTAGCCGAGACCGAAAATTATAGATACCTACAGCTGGGTTGTGCCCTCAGGAGACACATCCGCGAGGGTGAGCTACTGCCTGAGGCCTCCCACCTTGAAGGATAGGATACTCACTGAAACTGTTACTGAAAAAGGGATCTCTTTGATCTATAGAAAATTGGTGAATAACTCACCAGAGTTGTGCGGCAGACAGAGGGTGTAAGACCTGGGGGCCCTCGGGATGAGGAATGGGAGGAGACCCTCAGAGGGCACAGGGAGATAACCTGAAGGGCCTGATTCACTCATTCAGCTCAAAATATTTGCATAGGTTATACTACCCACGGAGTCCATTACTTAGGTTAGATAAAGCGGCTACACCATTGTGCCTGAGAGGCTATAATGTGGAGGGCTCTTTCTTCCACACACTCTGAGGGTGGCCCCTAATAAAAGAATATTGGTCCAAAATACACAAGTGATGTCCTAGTTTCCAGCGCTGGAGATTCCCCTGGATGCCCAATGGCTATTATTGGGGATCTAGGATGAAACCACATGGCCTAAATATCAGAGAATTTGGATAAGGCTGGCCTCAGCGATAGCGAAACGCAATACAGCAAGAGCATGGGGCAAACCAGCTACCCAGATGTGGCGGACTGGCAGTCAGACCTGGTACCAGAGCGCAGAGAGTGTGATTTACAGGGCATGCCCCAGAAAATGGGAGAAAGTTTGAGGTGCGTGGGTGACTTGTAGGGGCCAAGTCTAAGAAGGGGACTAAGGGAGGCACATCAGGAGGGGTATGGAAGGCCCAGGTGAGAACACTGCAACTGTATGGAGGTCGTACAAGTGCAACTTGTGTTCTAGTGGCAAAATATGTGCTGTACAGAAACGGACTGTTGTTGGTTGAACTGTAATGCCGGCGATCTATTGTATTCTTAGTGTGAACCCTCTTTTGTTCAGTAAAAATAATTTAAAAAAAAGAAAACTCTTAAGCTACACAGTGATGTTACATGGTGGGTTTTACCACCTGCCAAGGGTCATTACCCGTGTAGGAGGAGCAGTGTTTGCCCCTACACAGGCTCAGTGAAAGGTAGATCCAGGAAAAGGATATGTAGGGCAACTACAATCTCATACTAATTGCAGTATGGAAAACCCTGTAAATATAATAATCACATGTCGCCACAAACCAAGCTACATCAGCATGTAAACAAGGAAAGCGAGGATAAGGACAACGAAAAAACATCCACATTAGCAACCATTGTCTGGAGTTAAAACATAAAAGAAGATGATTTAACTTAAGTCTTACTTGAAAAACTATCAGGCTACCCAGTCATCATGTTTTCAATACTACAGCAACGATTAGTGAAAACCCCAGATGGGGTTATAAACTGGGCATCCTCCTAATGGTTTTAAATGATGACAAACCACAGACAAACCCGGAACACAATGAGGCCCGCAAGCACTGAAGTAGTGGCACAAGTTCTGTCCCAATTACTTAGTGGTTTGTCTACTATCAGATTTGTAGTGAAATTTGGCTGCCAGATTTAATGTATAATGTATTCTGGTAGGGACATCAATTCTTTTGAGTTTGGATCCATTGCGCTTTCGCAATACTTGCTTCAATATACTGACGATTGTACACCCACAAAGTAAATTGCTAATTTCCAAATTGTAAACGTATAACATCATAAATTGAACATGATTACAAACCCCTCTTATGAGAGTGTCTCAAAAGGACAACTTTTATATGTGCCACTGCTTCTATGTCTCATTGAACTGGTACCTCAGGGCCATCTGCCCCCTTATCTTCATGTACTTTGGCCTTGAGAACAGGAACAATCAGGCCCCTTGACGAAAAGGGACCAAGTACGTACATGGCCTGACACGTGACGAGTCACATGCTTGGATGACGCATTGATACGCAACCAATGCATCTTGGTTGTATGTTTTAAACAATGATCTGGAGCATAACCCTGATTCTACAGAGGGCTCATGGGTTATTTAGGTCAGATGGCTGATAATTCCTCTTGACAAGGTGTATTTCCCTTACTGCAACATGGGATTTTTCCAGCTCTATAAATTTCCTATACTAATGAAGTAGCATATATTTTGGTTCTAGTGTGCAACTACAACGGGTTATCTTGGTACCTATTTCTTGAAGCCCCATTTCCCTACAATAGGGAACACACATTAGAGACTCTTACCACTCTTAACAGGGCATATTTACAAGGAGTTGTTTCCTAGACCCAATATTGTGGCATATTTGGGGTGTTTGTATTCGCATGATTCAGTTGTGGGTAAATTGAATTTCTACAAACAGCAATCTGTAATCTAAAGTGCACGACTGATAACCAGACTTATCCTTTTGTTGCATTTTCTGTACTGACTTTCATTGCAGGTTGAACTCAAACATTAGTTGATAGTTTCTGAGTTTACATAACTGAATGTGTTAAATATGCCCCAGTATCTTACTCCTTTTCGAAACTTATGTAGATAGAGTATGTTAAAGTAAGGGCAGAACAACGTATGGGTCCAGGACCTGAAGAAAATCATTCACCTGGCATGAGGCTTAATTGGGCAGATGGAACATGTTAACCAAGTAAATTGAGAATCCTTGAATATTGTCTACATGCCCTAGCACTCTTGTTTTTAACCTTATCATAAGGAACTTAAATAAAGTTATTCCTGGTTTACCTTTAAGTGATTTTAATTCTTTTTATGTGGATCTTATTGTCAATCGTGTGCTTCTCCTGTGCACATAAATTCAAATAAGAATTCCATCAAGAGTTCCTACATTATGAAGTCCATCTACACTACCAGGGGCGGAGTTCGGATGAGGAGCAACCTGGTGAAGCATGCCACCTAGATGGGCAAGGGTTTGAGCCCTTCAATATTTTGGATGATTTGGACGGTTTCACCATTTAAGTATCTCTCTCATTTAGTACAGGGTATTTAATATCTGTGAAATGTTGCTTCGATTATTTTGGTGAGGAAACTGTCAGTAGAAGACATCATGGGTAGTTTAACACCATGGAATCTTGAAAGCTTTTTAAATACACATAATCTAAGCATACGAGCCTGCACTTTATCTTATTGCTTACTTATTTTTCAACAATACTTAATACATGATTCCATAATGTTGCATTATCTGACTGAGCTAGGTACCGAGGTTCATCTTTCTTTCTGCAGATGATACCGTCCTTATGAGTAGAGCCAAGACTTCAAAAACATGAAAGCTTTCTGGGATACTGATTGAGCAAGCACTCACCATCAAATAAAGCAACAAAATAGTTTTGCCCGAGGTGCCCGAAAAGACAGTTCAGAGTCAACTGTAATCTTCTGGGAACTGCACAAAGCTTTGACTTTCTGGGTTTAACATTCACAATACTTGGCTACAGACAGAATAGCCCAAAAATCTAAAATTATCCTCATGCACTACTGAAAAGTTAAAGAGCTATGATCACCTCATTAAACCTGATAATTCAAATTTTCCAAGCAACGGCAGGGAAGCAGCAAATTACAGCAACACACTGGGTTAATACACACACATTTAAGTTTTCAGAAATATATTAGGCCTAAACTATTCTAAGTTAGGCTACAAAATTGAAAACAGCAGAGAATACTTATGCACTGCTCCTCCAAATAGTTTCAATGCTCTCTCTCCACTTTGCGAGTCCATCTTTGAAGAAAATGTATACTATCTATGCTTATGTTACTAAATTAGTAACTGTTTCCAAGAGCTGTGGCATAGAATGTTCTCAGAAAGACCACAATCATCTCCCCTACCACATCAAGAAGTCAATAAGACCATTTGGTGCCAGTAACTTGGGTTTCAGAAGTACAAGTAAGCTTAACCTTGATTAAAGTGGCTAATTCGGGGTAACATACACATGATCCAGCTCTGGAGTTACTTCTATAAAATAGGGGCTCATGATATATTTACATAAAACAGAAAGCAATATTTACAGACTAAATCCAAAACATTTTCAATCAGAGATGTTATGTTATTTATATAGTGCATGGCTACCCATAGGCCTTCCAGCACTGAGAGTGAAACTCTGAGAAACAGACTTAGGGATTATGCTTTGAATAGCCAGGTTTTTAGTGCTCTCCGATAGGAAAATTCATGGTTGATGAGGCGAAGGCTTTAGAGGTAGAGAATCCCATAACTTGGCCCCACGGTAAGCCAGAGAACTTCCACCCCACCTAGACTTCTTCATTCTAGGAATGAGAGCTAGGGCAGCTGTCGAGGACCTAAGCTGTCTAGCAGGTATGTAAAACGAAGCTAGTTTCCTAAGCAGGGAAGGACCTCTATTATACAGGGCTCTGCGAACACGGCATAGGGTTTTAAACTCTATGCGATGTTCAACTGGGAGCCAGTGGAGAGAGGAAATCTCTGATTTGTGCCTCAGTATGTTTAGAAGCAAACGGGCCGAGGCATTCTGCACCACCTGCAGCTTTCTGATCAAATATTTGGGGGAGCCAATATACAAGGCATTACCATAAAATAAGCACGAGTTAAGGGTCTGTACGATAAGTCTTTTGGTAAAAAATGGTAGGTATTTAAAAACCTTCCTCAAAAGCCTAAGCAGACCAAATGAGGTAGAAAATACTTTATTGGCATGAGATGCCATAGTAAGCTGAGGATCCATCCAAACTCCCAGACTCTTAATGAGCTCCTTAGGGAGAGGAATATTTCCCAAACCCTCCAAAACAGAAGGATTAGATCTCAGATGTGGGTGATGTCCTAATACCATTCCCTCTGTCTTATCGTAATTAAGCTTAAGTCTACTTTGGGACATCCATCCAGCCACTGCTTGGAGGCAGGGGGCAAGTGATGAACAGTTGGCACTGGTGTTTGTAGATAATGAGACTACAAACTGAGTGTCATCAGCATATGACACCAGAGAAAGCCCAAATGGCTTAACAATCTCTGCCAAAGGTAACATATAAATGTGGAATAAAGTAGGACTAAGAGAGGACCTCTGTGGCACTCCACAACTGCCCTTAAGAAGGTCAGAGAGGAAAGACCGGTCAAGGACCTGAAACAATCTGCCCTCCAAAAATGATGAGTCATCCCAGGGCAACACCCGAGATTACGACCTCTCTTATTCTTTGAAGTAATATGTCAATATCAACAGTGTAAAAGGCAGCACTCAGATCTAGCAAAATGATTGCCGTCACAATACCATGGTCAAGGCACCTTCTAGCCTCTTCTGTGACAGCAATCAGAGCGGACTCTGTGCTGTGAAGGTGTCTGAAGCCCATCTGTGTGGAATGAAGGATACTGTTATCTTCCAGGAAGCAAGGTAATAGAGTATTGACATGCTTTTCAATTATTTTGGATAAAAAAGGCACAAAGAGATAAGCCTGTGATTACTAAGCAGGGAGGCATCTAAGTTGGGTTTTTCAACAGGGGTTTGACAACGGCATGCTTCCACTGTTCCAAAACTACGCTAATGGACAATGAAGAATTCAGGAGATTGGTAATAACAGGTGCGATGACAGGGGCACCTAATGCCAGCACATGCGGGGGAGCTGGATCAAGGGGGGAGCCTGACTTAAGAGTCGCAAGCCATTTCATGACCGAGTCTTCAGAGAGGGGAGAAAATTCCAGGAAGGAAATGGAGCATAAAGTATGCTTACCTATCAACTTAGAAGACTGAGCGGCAGCTGCCGGAAAGGTCGAAGAGATGTCTAATACTTTTTGTTGGAAAAAACGTGTGCGGTTGTTACTGTGTGCTTCGGAGGCCTCCATTAGATCAGGATAATGATGTGGCTGAACAATTTCTTTAAGTACCTGAAAAATCTCTTTAGGGGAAGTTTGCAGCACATCTAAACCATTAGTAATCCAACTATTAAATGTTTCTGGCAGACTTGCAATATTGTCCCTGGGGGAGGGTTTCAACTTCTCCAGGGTATTAATCCAGGCGCTAGCCTTGAGATTGTGCCAGCGTCGGAAGGGTTGAATTGAAGTCTGAGGAGATCTACTAACGGGAATAACTAGCTTAAGAGTTATTAAGAGGTGGTCGGGCCAGAGGGAGGGGAGGCATAGAGGTCAGGACCTCAATGTCTGGAAAAACTAAATCGATGGTGTGCCCCTTCACATGTGTGGGACCCTTAAATTAACTGAACTAGCTCTAGCGCATCCATATCCCAGAGGAAGGATCTGGCAGCGCAATTTTCTGGGTCCTCTGCATGAATGTTGAAATCAACCAACACCGTAAAGTTAGGTTTTGTAAAAATTAAACCAGCAATATGTTGTGAAAATGAGTGTAGAAAAGTTTCAGGGGGACGGGCGGTTGGGGAGATAGATCAAGGCTCCTAAACAGGTAAACTGAGGATTCAACGTAATGAAAAAATACATACTTCACAGCCCGCTAGCTGCAAAGGATATGAAGTGACTTTTAATGTGTCTCTATACATAAAAGCAATTCCTCCACTTCTAGAGGTGTGTCTGTCGAGCCTATTTATCAGATAACCGTGAGGTAGAGCTAAACAATGTCAGGGGCAGATCCCTCATGGAGCCAAGTATCAGTGGTGAAGAAGGCTATAGGTGAAAGCTCTCTTAGAGACAGATTCATATCCAGTTTATGAGCTGCCAAGGAACAACAGTTTGCCAGGAGGAAAGTACTCATAGTACCATCCTGGAGCAGAGGTTCAAAACCCGATTCAGGCCGGGGGGACCAGCCACATGTAGTGCAGAGATCAACAGCCTCAATAGGGTCAGAGCTATGAAGACATGTTCCCAAGGAGGCATGCCTAAGAATACGGAGGAAATCGGAGGAGTACGTAACTAGTTTCCTCCTAGAAAGGACAGGGCCAGGCGCGGACGGGCTGCCCTTAGGCGTGCCAGCTGCGCGTCTGCTGAATTGCACCTAGGCAAAAGATGGCAACTAGACTGCTAACTCTACAAAATGGCAGCAGAAAGTGAGCAAGTGGAATGGAGGAAAAATGGCTACCTCCGTGACCAAAACGTCAACCGACGTGCCCCACTAGCCTCCAGCAGCACCAAGGCAAGAGTGCAAGAGAAGAGAAAACAATAATGGTAAAAACTATCTGCCCCCGAAGCCACTGAACACGGGCCAGGGGGGAGAGAGGAGGAAGAGATTAGAGCCTAAAATGGCCAAAGAGGAGGGCACAATATAATAAAAACACTAACACAGCTTAGGAAATATACCAAAGATAAAGACAAGTTAAAATGCCAAGGCTTATAGAAACTGTGATGCGCTAACAAAGTGGGATCAGCTGTCAGCTTACTGAAAAGATGAAAATATTGAGTAACACAAAGAAGAGGAAAAGTGGGCTAAACCAATTTTAATGTTCACATTTTTATGTAAGATATATAAGCATTTACAAAGCAAATATTTAGATGCTATTGTTTAAAGCATGCTCACAATATTTTTCATTTCTGGGTAACTTATGAAAAGAGAAAGAAGAATAATTACCTTTTTCATTATTGTAACGGGGAGCCCCCTGCTTCTGCCGGTTAGCAGCATTAACAATCTCATCTTTGCGACGTGCTTGTGTAACATGAATGGATTCCAAATGACGCTCCAGAGCAAGCGATATGTTACCATGAAGTGATGAACCACGTAGTCTTTCCATCTTGGCTATTAATGTGACAACCTAACAAACATAAGACAACACCAAGAAGAGTATTTACTTAGATTTTGAAGGAATACTGCTATATCAGACCAATGTACAAATGTGGTGGATCTCTGCACTTCACGGCTTGATCCTAGATCACTGGGTTCAAAGCATATCAAGTCTACTGCAGGACTACACAGATTTTAAATCTAAATATGGGTGAAACATAATGACTAATGTAAAACTTGGATACTTAACTAGCAAGGAAACAATATGGCTTATGAAACGAAGCAAGCATTTACTAAAGTAGAACCCACGTTTTGAACAAAAAAGTAAGGAAAAAGACGCTACTTTGTTTTGGCTAAAATATAGCATGTCGTCCAGTATCAAACTTTTACAGTAACAGCCTCTGGCTTACTGTCAACTGGTACCACTTGCTGTGTTCCTTCTTTGACAATGAATTACTTGCCAATTCATATTTCGACTAGTGAAGACATTCAAAATAAATACTATGTAAGGATCTGCTTTGAACAAGAAACCTTCATCAATCATCAGGTTTTTACAAAGAATTGATCAACCCTGAATCCACTCTATAACTTAGCTGTGGGTCCTCAAATAATGAGACTAGCCCTACACTAAATAGTGCACACTTCGTCAATGCTTGGTTCAGAACTGAACACAGACTGCAGAAAATACAATCCAATGATCTCATCTCAATTAAGCTAAACTACTTGTAAGTTTTAAATTAGATCTACAATTAGGCCACCACAGACAGACATTTGTGTTTTTGTTGTTTGGGGCATCCCTTTTGATGACTGAGGAGGACCTGGCATAAGCATTAAGACTGGCCAAGACTGAAAAGTTAACAGATTTAGATAAGGTCTCACTCACAGTAATAATGTTCAGTGCCAGGTCAGAGAACAACTATTTACTAATACGCTCCTCTGGGGTGTTCATGCAACTACAAGAAAAAGTAATAAATAACTATTTGCTTATTCAACCTATCTGTGTAAATATTGCTTTAAATGGCCACACTGAACATGGCAGATGTGATGCAATGATTGCGTTTTTTGAAATTGGTGCACTTCAACGATGTCAGAAAATGACAACCTACAAACACATTCACACTCAGGCTGAGAGAGAGAGACCTTGGAGCTAGACTTTACACATTTATGCTTTTGAGATTAGTGATGGTGGGAACCCTCTGCAAACATGGGAGTGTTTAGGAGATCCCATTCGGTAAGCCTTCAGTAAAAGAAAGTCAACATTTCTCTACAGAGTTGCACAGAGGAAAATGCTTACATCTAAAGAGAAGCAAATCCTTAAAGTAATGTGCAGCAGGCAATAGGTTAAAGTTTAAGACGTTAAAAATCTTATGCAACAACAAAATGATGTGTATGCCTTTTAAGACCATTTTCCAAACTTCTTAAAAGGTGCCATAAGAGATTTAAAAAATGCATTCTCCCTTTCTGAGACATGGAAACATGATTCCTGAAAACAACTTACTTACCTTTGGTAGTGCTCTTTCTGGTGGACACTAACAAAGGAATTCTAACCTTTAGAACGTCCTCAGGTGTCTGATCAGACAGAATCAAGATAATTTCAACCGCAGCAATCGTGCAGTGGCAGGAGGCATTGTGCAGTGCCGCACAGGCTTCATTTAATCATGGATGTGACAGAACAGACCTGCATATAAATGTCACCCCCAAGAGCTGATGTTCGTTTTTTTACACTTTCCATTTCTGTACGCTCAGACACAGAGCTTACAGCATGATTGGAGACAGTGTGCTGATCTCTAACTTGGGACCCTTTAGGTATTAAAGAGGCCATTCCACAGAACAGGTAGGTCAGAGGGCAGTGAGGAATCCAAGTATCCACCAGAAAGAGCATTATCCAGGGAAAATAACCTGTCTTTTTGGTATGTACTTCTAACCGCAGATTCTTTACATTAGAATAGATACTACAGCAGTACCTTCCAAAGACGAAGGGTCTGGGATGTGGACTCAGACTAAAACGACTACATGACCGGGCGAAAGAAGTGGCCATCTGTTCACAACTTGCTACCAAGGCAGTAGTGTTCCATGAACATATGCACGAACATCCATGTTGCATGTAGTATAGAGCGATTGTACCACGCACCAGCAGGTCCCTCACATGGCATGCCAACATGATGGCAATAGGGAAAACTGGTTAGTCTGCCAAGAGCCTTAAGGAGCAGGTGTGTATAGTGTTGAAGGCTGTACAAAGGAATGACAAGACCAGTTTAAGGCTGCACTGAGGCATGACAAATGGTTTTGGAGAACATGCCAAATCTTTAATTAAACTCAAACAACTTAAATAGGGACAGTTGGTCTGGCAAACAAAAAGGCTGAAAGGGCCTATAAGTAACCTCTGGCTGCACCCAGTGCCTTGTTTAACTAAGGAGTGAAAAAAATAAAAATACATTTTAAGTATTGCTTTTAAAAGGTTGGTGTCTCGGTTTCCACACCAGGCAGCAAATTTGTTCTGTGGCCAGCAAAGATGGACATCCTGGAAAGGCATCTAGGGGTAAGGATAAAATCCACTATCAGTTGGCTACTCAAACTCACTCAACTGCAACCATTCGCTCTCGACACAAGGAAGCTGAGGAGAGTCAGCTGCTGCTGAGACAGGAGGTCTTCCCAAAGAGGAAGTCTCAGAACAACCTAAGGACAGAGATTGCACTTATGATCTGCAGACGACACCTACTCAGTTTGCCTGCTTTGGCATTCAAGGAATCTACCAGGAAGTTGGATGACCAGGGAACTGATCTCTAGTTTCAGACATCTCCAGAAGCACAGAGCCTTCTGGCTCAGGCCAAGTACCCTATTCCACCATGCTTGTTGCAGCCACATGGGAGTAGTGCTGTCAGTAAAACCCTGCACTAGTCTCCCTTTGATGGATGGCAGGTAGGCTTCTAGGGCCAAACAGACTGCTCAAAGCTCCAGCAGGCTGATGAGCAGCAGTCTCCCTGCCGGACAAGAGGCTTCTGATCTCCACCTCCCCAGGTGACCAAATTCAATTGGAATGAGTCAACCACAACTTTGAGCTCTGGGTGGGGAAGGGAGTGGCCTGATGGAGGTCAGACTGACAACTGAGAGCCACCACTGCAGGCCCTGAGTCTTTCTCGAGGTCAGAATAGAGTCAGAGAAGCAGCCCGTAGCAGAATTCACTGGGCTTTGGCCTTCACTGCAGACATCACATGTGCCACCTGATTTGTGAATAAGAAAGATGTGCAAAGCCAATAGTCCAAGAAGCATCAAAGCAATCCTTACCAGATCCAGACTGATCCTGAAACACTGAAATCATATCCTTAATGTCCTGAACTCGCTGGGAAGGAGGGCAAGCCCTGGACAGCATGGGGTAATGTATTACCCCAATGAATAAAGGTCTGTGTGTGGGCTCAGATCCTTGAAGGTAAGCAAAACAATGTCTAGAGTCCAGGTGCCATTCTGAAGTGCTCCCCAACTCTCTATGACAGCCTGCCTTTAGCAGCCAGACATCGAGGTACGGCGCAACATATACTCCTGACCTCCAAAGATGGGCCCAAACTACAGCCACCACTTTCGTAAACACTTGAGGGGATGAGGTAAAATAAAAGGACAGAACAACAAATGTAATTGTTTCTGGCCTACACTGAACCTAACACTAGGAAGATTGCAGCATGCGTTTATGAAAATGTGTCCTCCATGTCTAGGCTCGAGGTGGATAGAATCTGAGGCAGCATGAGCATTTTGATTGTGTCCTGGTAAAAAAAGTATTTCAATGGGCCATAAACAGGATAGGTCTGAGGCCCCAGCCTTTCTGCTACACCACTGGATTGGAAGGCGCAATGTGCCTGTTGATCAATCCCCAGAGAATAAATTCTGAATTTCTTAAACTGATGGGAGAAATTGTTACACCCCAAAGAGCATTCTGTGACTCCACTGTTTTTAATCTACGTAGCAAAGAATTTGTATCCATCGATGGGCATCTCCTTTGCAGATCCTACACATCATCAGAAGTTCCAGTCGATCTCATCCTACATGCCTCCTAAGCAAGCCATTGATGCCAACCACCCTGTCAAGGAAATTGGTAGGGTGGAAGCCCACACAGATCAAGTGCTTCCCTGCATCCTGTTCAACATTTATAGTCTGAGCCAGAAAAGCTCTGAGGTCCTCCGGATTCCACCAAGACCTTGTTGCATGTTGCAGAGTCCCACATTCATGTGTGTACCTGTCCAGGAGGCAAAGCACATTTATGGACCCAAGGGTCAGGACTCCAGACAAATATCCTCTTGTCAAAGGTAAATGGAATTAGGATTACTAGTTGATGCCTGCACAATTTAACTCTCCAATGTAGGGTGCTTACTTAGGAAGTCAAAGATCACTGGGTGCAGGCCTTTGTCACTGAGATACAGGCTGGTGACAGCAAGGCAAGAACAAGGCTTGGACTCTAGAGCCATCCTGTCAGTGAGGGCATCATTAAACATATGCAAGGGCTCTGACAATGTTTGCTTGCGTTGAAGGATTTCCGTTAGAACAAATTTTTTTGTCAATGGAGGGCAACAGAAGATTTAGCACCTCAGATTCCCTCCAGACTACTGCTGCAAACGAGGCACTAGCATTCCACTGATGACCCATATGGCAAGTCAAGCTCCATTTCAGGTATGTGTCCAGCCTAATGGTATTTTGTAAATGGGGGGGGGACGGTGGGGGGGAGAGGGGGTGTTAAACATTACCCCTCCTCCTCTCTCCGTCATCATCACTGCCTCTGCCCTATGGATCTTTGTAAAGAGTCAGAGCTAAAAAGAGAAGAGAGGCTCTGGCAAAAGCTTCTGAGGCAGAGGCACTGGGCTAGAGTAACTGCATAATCACCAGTTGCGCTTTCGTGATCTCGTAACACAGCACTGGTTATGCTCAGGCTGATGTAGATTCAGGATCTGACATGGGTGTTGGCAATGGGTGATCCATTTGGCACTGGTGGAGTTGATACAGGTGCTGCAGGAAGTGATGTGGAAGTTTGTACCAGAGTCAGTATGGGGCCAGTATGGGGTGCCTGGGGGACAGACTGCGTTAGGGAGGGCCCAGCGATGGTAATCAGACTAAAAGCCCTAGTAGGTCATTGAGGCACAATAGTGCAACAAAGGAGCCCAGAATTGCATCAAAGATGTGCAGCATGACCAGCTTGAAAGCAACAATCTGCGGTGGCGTCAGCTGCAGAATTGGGTTTGATACCTGGGCCTTTGCAGAGTGCAGTTTATCTTGACACTCTTGCACCTTCTCTTTCGAACTAGAAGGGCTTGATGAGGTTAAATGTTGCTTTGTCTTCATGTTTTGTTTTGACTTCGAACTACCCAATGTTTTTGAGCAGGAAGTGGCTTCTCTGCAGGAACGGCCTTGTGACCAGGACTGGGTCAACAATTTGGAGTGTGAACGATACCAGAGTTTCGTCCACGACCTTTTGTGGTCAATGATGTAAAGCTTTGCTTCCCAGTTCCGGATTGCCTAGGGTGCATAAGATTGCAAATGGTACACAACTTAAATGTTGTGTCCCGAGCCCAAGCAACAAAGTATTTGTGACCAACCTATACTTCCTGCTATCTCTGCAGTCTTAAGCCTGTGGTTATCCAAGGGCACATAATTACCGAGCACACAGTCAAATTTTGGAGTTGTAGTAAGAACGAGAAAAGTTGGGAGCAGAGCTATGGATCCACATCATAACATGCAAAAAGAAGGTACGGTCATCAGCACGCAGGAATGGCACTTATATATAGCTCCATTACATCACGTCTGCGGTGATGTGAAGCCTACATGCAGCTGCACGAGTTTTTCTACTAGTGCCTGAGAACAGTGCTGTTTAAATTCTCCAGCATGGGACACTGGATATTGTAAAGGTGAGGAATCTGCGGTTAGAAAGTATCCAACAGAATGCAATATGCTCCAACTGAAACGAAGATAACAAAGTTGAAAAATGAAAAAGTTCTGATTGATTCAAATAAAACATCCTCTAAATGCTGATTATGGTAGGACATAAAAGCCTATCCACAAATGTCATTGGAACAATAAACGAAGACACCATTTAAAGAAAGAAAAAAAAACTGTAAAAGAATAAATTAAAAAAAAGCATGAGAATACTATATTGAGCAAGGATTTGTGCTAATCACTAGTAATTACAAAAGCTTCACCCAGGTACCTTCTTCTAACTTACAAATGCATTTTTAAACACTGATTTAAAAAAAAAAATATTGACGTGTAAGCGGGTTTTCGAAAAGAAAGCTCGTGGCATACGAAATTCCACCTCTTCTAGTTTACACTGTTTTTTGCAAGATCCCATACACCCGGTTTTGAATGACCATATACAATTACGGCTGTTTGGAATCATGGCAAACCTCACCTCTTTAATTACAGTTTTACATAATATTAACCCAAACTACCCCTTTGACCTACCTGCTGGCAAGCACATTTACAAGTCATGGGCAAGCAGAGCATATGTCAAACGAAGAGCTCTTCCAATGCTTGTACAAGGTCTGTACAAACATTTGAAAAAGGGTCTGACAAGAGCACAGAGGAAGTTAAGGGTTTAAGTGACCCTCGTCCATCAGTGCTCTAATGTGGCACAGATTAAACAGAAGGACTACATTTAGTCTACAGTAGGTATCAAGAAAGGGGCATATATGGTACTTTTCATGAAACCCACCATGTTGTGCAAAAAAAAATCTCCAATGAGTCCCTGCACACTAAAATTTTGCATCCAAGTACACAGCATTAAATAAATCAACTGCTGAGAAGTTAAAGGTACAGAAGTTAAATAACATTACTTAGGACAATCAATTCTGATGGGAAGTGCTTTAGCAAACATCTTTGGCATCATCAGATTAGCATAACACTTACAGCACCACTGACAGAAAACAAACCAGCTGGGTTTACTCTACTGATGTAAACCATTTCAGGTTGTGAAAGTGACTATTAAATAAAGTGAATTTTATTTAAAACTTCACCACTTATTCGCCCTACTATATAATTTTTCTTTTATATGGTCACTTTCATTCACACTTAGCAGACCAGATTCTATGTCAGAATGGGCGGCTTTGAACTATGCTTATCTTTCTTTATTGCAGACTCAGCAGACAAAATATGAGAGAAACATGGGGACTACATATCCAATGAGTCAGTAATTGAGAAAAATGCTACATATATAACGGACCTAAAGGGAATAGCACTTCCTCTTTCTTCGCTACTAGGCAGCCAGTCAAGTACTATTGTTCTAATGGGGTTACTATGTATTCTGATAGGATTGTTAGGCTGGTGCTTGTTTATTTCCTCGCGTTATTCTTCCGCTGTCTCCTGCGATGGTGCCCAAGCCTCATTTGTCAGTAGCGTGCAGCGGGCTGCTCATCGTCCCTCCCTCGTTAACCAAATCTACCTCCTGCTGTTGTGTCGAGTCATGGAAAAGGGCCCTTGTTTTCTTTGGTTGGTGCATTTTGTAACTCGTGCCTAGGATGTTGTGGGTCACGCTGTCTCCATAGCTTGACTCGCTATTGGGTCGAAGTGCACCAGGCATGCCCAAAAGGGGCTGTCTTCAGGGCAGACACACACTCCGCTCTGCCTGACAACCCGCTTCTAGGATTTCCTGCTCGTCGCGACGCTGGCATTTTCCCCATATGCGTCTTTTTAACACCTTTGGATATTCCATCTTTCATTAGCCTTGCATATCCAAAGGCAAACACATTTAGGTGTGGTTGAGATTTCTATAGAAACCTTATAGGTAAAGCAGCAATAGCGTGCCTTATGTCTTTTTGTTTCTGCTGCCATCCGCCGGTACTTGCTGCCAGTTAAAAATCAGCATTCGACTCAATCATGGTCGCAGGATTACAGTTAAACGGAGGACATCACAGCAGAGCAATATTTCCTGCCTTTTGAATTAATTTGGGGGAGGCAATTGATTACCAAGTCCAAAAGGCAGAGTTTTCTACTTTGGAGCCCCTAGGAAGGCACATTCTCTTGCTCACCTCTGCACAGAGCATTTTACCTACTGCATGAGGCCTCTTAAAGTACAGAGTGCGTTCTTATTATCCTGCAAGGTCTCCCAGAAAAACTCTACAGGGTGTAGTATCCCAGGCCTTCCTTAGAAGGTCAAGAGGCTTAAAAAAAAAAGAAAAAAAGTCAATAAAACTGGAGATTGACAGGAAGACAACATAACTACATTTGTGAAGGATTCCAAGAAAGGGATCGATAGGCCTAAGAGACACTGCCACAACAAATTATTATACATCAGGGGACCTCTCACAGAAATTCAGGATGTGGCCTTGGACTCCAAAGAGACTGGCCATTTAAACTCCCCTTATAGTCTAGCAGAGGTCTTCAAACTGTAATCCCCCCAAAGACCCCCACCTCCACCCCCCCCCCCCAAGAGGGCTTGGCGATGTTCCCAGTGGGGCGCAAGTGCCTTTGTAAATACTTGTGAATGAAGATAGCCTGGAAGTGCGACTTTATTTATCACGTTTCCAGGCTGTCTTCATTTACATCCAGCAGGTAAAGTGCAGGTAAAAGTATGGCAATGGTGATTCTTGGCACAGTGGTGGTGGGGTCAAAAACGTGGCTAAAGAAAAAAGAAAAAAAAAATCCTAAGAGTATTTTGCTGTTTTTTTGACATTCAGCCAGCTGCATATAAAATAAATCACATACCGTAAACCAAAAATAAGTGCAAATTAAACTAATCCTTAGGAACGCTTTCTTTAATGTTATCAAACCCCAGTTCATTAAGGAATTCACTACAGATGTCTGAGACCAGAGAGCTAAACAATTCAATCCTGGTTGGCCCAGTGCGGAATCCTGACTTCTGTGTTTATAATGCTGTGCAGTCCCAGCCTGTAACACAAAGGACTGTGAATATGCAAGTCATTATTTAAAAATTACATTACACACCGTCTACACAAAGCTGCTAAAATTATGCGATGGAAAGGACACAATTACGCGGCAAGGTTGGCAATCATGCACCTAAAAAACGCCAAAATATGTGGTGCAACGCAGCACTTTTTGTGATGGTGCTACTTGATTGTTTTACTAGTTTTACCCATGCTTCCGCTGTGTGGGCAAATGTTTCACCTCATGCGTGCTAGTTTAACATCCAAATTCAGCAGTAAGCAACAGTAAGGTGACTGTAAACCACTGCGATGGCCTTTCCACTGTGTGGCAACTTGTTGTAGCCTTCTTAGTAACTTTTGATCTTTTAGAACTAGAAACATTGTTTTTGTGAAAATCTGTAGAATATGCAACAGATGGTTGATTATGTGGCAAATGCAGCAAACCATAATTATGTGGAAATGCTGCAGCTGCAAAACTGCATAGTTCCAGTGGTCCTGAGTACAATATAGGCTTCCTCAAAATGATTTAGCATGTAAGATAAAACAAGTGCTTTCAAAAATACTTTTTAGAAGTAGGTGATTACAGTGTACCTAATGCAAACAGTTATATAAGTCTAATAAAATGAAGCTTTACAAAACTTAACACCCTTAGATCACCTCTCAAAAATAATGACTTCATAAATAAAAGCCTGTACTCTGTTCCGAGAAGCCTTTACATTTGGTGATTAACCAATGGCAAACATTTACATTTCTTTCAGATTGCAGGTAAAACAGTGAGAAAGTTTGTTTCTTCTTTAATTCTCTGTCCATGGATAGCCTCAAGGAGATGGCCCAGAGGAAAGGTTGCTGTGTGGGGGCTCATTTCTTTTCCTTTACAAATGAACAGACACAGCTCGCTCAGGGAGATCCCCCGAGGAAGGTGGATATTTTTTTATACAACCATCACTACCATTGGTGCAGTGGCACTGGGGCAGGCCATCCCAATTTTGGCCGTTACACTAGCAAAATGGTGGGTGAGAACCCTTTTTTCCTTGTTAGCATTAGGGCCCAGGTTACCCTTGCTGCGCAGGGAATAGGTCCAAAAGAACAGGCGGCGAGAGGTAGGATTTACCCCCTTTATTTATTTTTTTGACATAAAGGGGAAGCCAACCTGTTTTGTCTCATGTTTAGGAGTGATGGGCCAGTAGAGAGAGTGGTAGGGATAGTAGATTATCATTTGTGCTAGAGGCAGTGGCACGGGGGCCTATGGGTGTGAGGTGTAACTAAACCCCAATTAGTATTGTTTCCTAGCATTTCTTGCTTATGTTAGCACACAGTCCACCATTTTTCTGCCACTGTTGCGTTGAGCCTCAAACCAATGGCCCAAGGGGAGGGAAAACTGATGCAAGGGAGACACATTAGCTTAGGCCTCAGAGAGATAACAGAGCATGGAATGGGGCAAGATGGGGGCCCATTTTTTTCAATGAGACGCAGAGAAGACCACCACTTTGCAAAGCAGTCAATATCATTGCTCTATTAGGTTCAATGGCACTTATGACTATCAGTGAGCAGCCCACTGCATAACAATTATCACTGCCTTCATTTATAAAAGCGGATTGAGGGTCACTTTTCTTATTGTCATTAGTGGTAAGGGCACCCTTGCTGAAAAGTTATGGGCAACATGCCAGAACTCATTTTATTATGAAAGGGACAGAAAATCTGTTCCATGATTCAGGTGATGGCCATGCATGGCAGGGAAGGGGTGAAAGAGGCAGAGGACAGTCTGCTACTCAGGGCTGCAGCCTTCATTACAGGTGCAGTAGCATTGGGTCCCAGGAGTGTGAGGGGCTCACAACATCACAAATATCAGGAGTCGTAGATAGTTTTGTTTGATATATCTGCTGTTTTATCAGCCCCACATTTAAGTGTGAATTATCAGTTACAGAAAAAGTACTCCTGAAATGATAATCACGTCCACCGGACTCGGCCCTGACCCTTACGCTACCCCAAGTACTGCCGTAAAGTAAGAGGAGGAGGAGGGGCCTAACTTAAAAGCATTTTGCTCAGGTGCACTCACAGCAAAGAAACTTTGAAGACCTCTGTTCTATGGGGATGGGCACAGAGGGCAATCAGTTTCCTCATAAACGCCAATTGTGACTTGTCTACTTAGAGTCACCAATCTCTCCCAATGAAGATCAACCATAAGCTGGGGGGAATGGTTACCTCAGAAGCCGGGCCCATAAAAAGTACAGCCCTCTTTGGAGAGCCTTTAATTAAGGAACTCTGTAAATCTGAGACCTTTTTCTCCTCTCTGGATAAAGCCAAACAAACTATGAAGGTAGTCTCTAGGAAAAAGATTTTGGGAGGGACCAGCAGAGGAAGGGGGTGCATGTCTGGTTGTGCGCTCTTCAAGCTTCTCAATGATGCAAACCCTTCAGAAGAAACTCCAGTTGAAGGACCCAATAGAAATTGGAGGGTTTTTCTCTCACTCGAGGTTACGGATGTGGAGAAAAAGGAACATTCAGAGGTGCTGCCAATGCTTCTGAGGGAGTCACAGGTAAGAGCTATCCTTTCATCCCAAACAAAGGAGGCAGGGAGGCAAGACGTATTTCTACAGAGACAGAAAAATATCACAGGGGACGCTTCTTCAGCCTGTCCAAAATGTTCATATAACGTTTTACAATTTCTCAGTTCAGATGAAGAGGCCCACTCCCTGTTTTGGTCTCAAGCAGAAACGCTACTCACAGAGCAAAGGGCCCAGACCCTATTACAAAAGGGGCATAAATGCTCTCCTCCAGTCATCCAAGAGGTTTTTTCAGCAATCTCTTTCTAGTCTCCAAGACAGACATGGGTCACCACCGAGTAATAAATGTCCGGGAGTTCAACAGGTGGTTAATTGTTGGAAATGGCCTTTTTTTGCAGGGTTATCCCGAAACTTTTTGTGTCTGATCTCCTGTTTCGATACTGTGCTGAATTTAGTTTTTGCTGACTTAAGGACTCTGGGCATTTTACCACTGCTGACCAGTGCTGCGCAAGT
Organism: Pleurodeles waltl; assembly: GCF_031143425.1. Classification (NCBI taxonomy): domain Eukaryota; kingdom Metazoa; phylum Chordata; class Amphibia; order Caudata; family Salamandridae; genus Pleurodeles; species Pleurodeles waltl. Next base: position 575,568,746 of record NC_090449.1, on the reverse strand, counting down.
GCTCCCAGTCTAAATCATATTGGTGATTGGTTAATCTATGACTCACATACATGAAGTACTATTAAGTCCCTAGTACAGTGCACAGTGTGTGCCCTGGACCATTAAACCAAATGCTAAGAGTGGGCCTGCAGCACTGATTGTGCCACCCACATGAGTAGCCCTGTAAACATGTCTCAGACCTGCCACTGCAGTGCTTGTGTGTGCTGTTTTAAAATAGCAGTTCGACCTGGCAAGTGCACCCACTTGCCAGGCCCAAACATTCACTTGTACTATATGTAAGTCATCTCTAAGGCAGGGTGCAGTGTATTTAAAGGTAGGACATGTACTAGTGTGTTTTACATGTCCTGATGGTGAAATACAACTAAATTTGTTTTTCACTATTGCAAGGCTTATGTCTCCCATAGGGTAACATGGGGATTGCCTTGAAATACCCTTTTAAGTGTAATTGCACAAACGGAGCAGACAGAGATAGAGTTTGGGGTCACTGAACTCACAATTTAAAAATACATCTTTTGGTGAAGTTGGTTTTTAAATTTTAAGTTTGAAAATGGCATTTTTAGAAAGTGGGCATTTTCTTGCTTAACCATTTGTGTGCGCTGCCCTTCGGTGGAATACACGTCTGCGTCAGGATGACAGTTGGGCTGTTTGCGAATTCACTCTAGACAGCCACACAAAGGGAGATCAAGCGTGACCTGCATCTCCTGATGAGTCTTCCTGGGCAACAGTGGTGGGAGGAGCGAACAACTGCACCTGAATAGGGTTGTGCCTGACCTTCCACAAAGAAGTCAACAGCCCACTAGAATGTGCCTGGGACCGGGGCAGGAAAGGCAAGGTCTTGTGCACTACAAAGACTTGTCTTTGAAGTTTGCCTACTTCAAAAGCAGAAATGGGCATAAGTACTGGACCTCTGAGCCCACAAAGTCTGAACACTTCTGGACTGAGTATAGTCTGCCAGGAGTTGGATGCTGTAGGAAGGACTGCCACTCTGCCTGTTGCTTTGTTGTGCTAGCCTGCTCCTTGCTGCTTCTGTCCTGGGAATGAACGGACTGGAAGTGGCTTTCTACATCCCGATTTCCAAGGTTCTTCAAGAGCTTGAAATGAGCTTGTCGCCTGTTAAGAAGTCTCCGGGCCATCTGAGACTTCACCTGCCAGTGCTTGGGCTCTCATGCTGAGAGTCCTGACTTGCCAAGTCGTGCCAAATCCAGTTTTCAGGCCCTTGGAAATGAGCACTGGTGCAACCAAGAAGAAACTAAGCACATAAACTCCCTAGCTACTTCAGAACCAGCACTGGTATTCAACTTCGCACTGCTGCCTGCACCGGACCAATGGTCCCCACTGAGTGCAAGGACCACGACCTGCAACACAGGACCAATGGCTCCTCAGCGCTTCCAAAGTCCCGCCAAAGCCAGAGTCCTGAGTACTGTGTCACCGACATCCGTGACACTCAACTCTGCCGCAGCACCTGTGGCCCCATGGTTTGATCGCAAAACTGCAGAGTTGACACCTCAAATCTCGACCTGCTGGATTCATCGACCCTTCCGGGTTGTAAGAAACTGACACTTCGCCAGCAACGCCTCATCACCTCCCCTGCACCCATAAGGAACCAACACCTCCCCTCCCTAGCAGTATCATATCATACAAAACTTTATTAGACTTTCAACAAGTCATAAAAGTCATAAAAATCATTAAAAAAAGAGAAAAAAAAATCAAATCTCCAATTATAATACATTTCAATATATAATAAAAGAGGTTGAATAAATAAAGTAGAAAAAAAGAATAAAAACACACAACAATAAACTGTCTAGTGTATCGATAAAAAACCCTGTCACAGTAAATTACAATTACATCACCGCCCCCATAAATTTTCCTATCTTTAATACAATACATAAAAAGTTAGCCAAAGTTCCACACATCTCTAAAGAAGATAGTGACTGAAGGCAGTGAGGAACCAACCCCCTCACCTCTCCGACAGCAATAAGGAACTGACACCGCACCGGCTCCAGTGACGCTCACCATCCAGACTTTGTACAAAATCCTCGTTTTCCAAGGTAGTATCCCTGGGGTCCGTGCAACTCTGACTGTCCCACACTCTTTGCAAGTGGTGACGGACTGTTCAGAACGACTCAGTCAAGACGTTGTGATAGCCCCAGTTGAAGCTATTGTGTTTCTAAGCACTATACTAAGATTTAATCTTTGAATATTTGTATCTTTGCTTGGGGCTCCCTTACCCTGACTAAGGTGAGGGTCCCTACTGGACAGGGTGCAACCCACTGCCAACTAGAGACCCTATTTCTAATGTTTGTTTATTGCCATTTCAAGACAGAGGGAATCAATCCCCTCAGGAATATCCAGCTCTCTCACCACCGGATGGTAAGGCTTAATCTAGAGGACGCATATTTCTCAATCACTTTTTACCCCCAGACAGGAGATTCTGCATTTCCCATGGAACAATTGGATCCACAAGTTCAGTGCACTCCCAGTCTGTCTGTTTTCAGGCCCTTGGCGCTTCTCTATGGTTCTGTGGAATGACTACGAACCAGAGTGGTTTGTCTAATAGTCTGTTTGGACAACATCCTTATTATGAAGCAGAGTAGTCCTCAATGTCTAAAGTATCTATGGGTGACAATCACAGTCTTAGACAGTCTGGGATTCAACGTCAACAGAGAAAATTCAGAGACAGTGCCAACTCAGAACATCTTTTTGTGCATTTTGGTGGACTCTGGTCAACAGATTCTGAAGCTTCCTCAGAGGAACACATTCACTCAGAAACTTCTAGCTAGACTTTGAACTACTGGCATCTTTGATCTAGGCTTTTTTACCGGGTCCCCAGTGCTACAGGCCTTCCGTCTTAGAAGAGGACTCTCCTACACAGAAGATGTGGAATGTTCTGAGGAAACAAAGGCAGAGATACAGCTGTGGCTAGACAACACTGAGGTATGAAAAGGTAGGGTCATCTTTGGGACCACTCCAGACCTCATGACAGGACTGGATTGGACACAAGCCATTCAGGACTGGGTACCTGCTGTGGAGAGGTTACCACAGGTGGACACTGGTTAAACAAGCTGATATTGCACATCAACTACCTGGAACGTCTGCTAGAGTCCTTTGAGGTCAGTATGTTTGGTAATTCTGAAAATGGAAAACAGGTCAGCGGTCCACTGTATCAAAAGGCTCAAAGCTAAAAGGACCAGGGTACTGGTGGTATTGGCTAAGGACATCTGGCATTTCTACCTCGATAAAGAGATATCAGTGGCAGCAGTATACCTGCCAGGCAAGCAGAATTTGATGTTAGGCTATTGACTGATGCTGTCATAGGGACATCGCAACACAGATCAATTTGCTTCACAGTTGGCATCTAGTTTCCTTGCAGAAGCCACAGTTGCTTTAACTCTGTACTGGTGCCTAACTCAAACTTATACCTTCCAAATGCTGGATGATCATAACATCGTCAACTCAGGTAAAGAGACAGATGTAATACTGGTGGATACCCTTTCAAGGTCTCAAGTTAGGCTTCCAGTTCTACAGGAGACCTTTTTTTATTTTTTGGGGGGGATTATCTGATCTTTCTCCCTTTTCCATCCAAACATACTGAAGGACACTCACAGTTGATCTCACCAACTGATGCTAGAGGGCCCCTACCGGCCTCTGAAATGGAGGATTACAGGTTCAGGGAAGTCCTGGGACTTTCGCAACAAGCCTCAAACGTCTTCAAAAATCAAAGTTTCAGCCCACTGTCAAACAGTGTAGCTCAGCTTGGAGATGAAGGGCATGTTGGTGTTTAGAACATGGTTTGATTCCATTGGGGATAGTCATTGTTTATTTCTTGAATTTCTTTGCAGAGCTGGCCAATGGCATGCTGGCATACCATAACAAATACCTGCAGGCTGGAAATTTCAGCAGTTCACACCCGTTTCAATGTGGTCCTAGCAAAGGGACACCCTTTAGTTTGTAAGTTACACCAGGGTGTAAGATTGTCTTGCCACTTCCGACCCTATATACTTTGTAATGGGTTGTTAGCATTGTTCTCAAACTTTTGGAGTCTTAACAAAACAATTACTACTTTTGTGGGAAGTAACTTTCAGCAAAACTAGATATGCTGTTATGTATGATTTCATGCAAATACATGTCTGATGTAAGGGTACTGGATTTATCTGTCAGCTCCTACTTCAGATAGTGTGTTTTTTAAAGTTTCGAGAAGGATTAAAAACAACATCAGAGAGGTATCTCACTCAGCCTTCCCCGACAATCACAAGGTGTGTGTGGTTAGGTGTCTAAGGTCATTTGAGGCCACGAAGGAGAAATTCGGAACACCTAATACCAAAGAGCTCCTTTTCTCCGCACTGAAGTTGTTTGGCCTATTATCCTCTCCCAGTATCACCAGATACATCAGATGGCTCCAGCCGGAGGGAGGCATTGACAGCTCTCATTTTTGGAGTGCTCTCAACTTTACGTGGCATTTAACCCAAGATTTTCTCTCTCAGCTGCTTCCTGGAGGAATTACTTCTGGCGGCACACTGATCATGGACTCAACTTTCTAATGTTTTTATTTTAAACTAGTAGTGGGGGTGGCATCACTGGTGGTCAGTAAGCTTTAAACTAGCCTAATCTGAGGCCTTAGGACCAGACATAGACCACTAAATCATCTGGAAGAGTTGCATCCTTCACTAAGAAAGGTATCAAACTAATTTAACTATATGTTCATATCCCTGTTTAACATGAGGGTTATACATTTATTACAATTTTGATGTTTTCTTGTTGATCCTTTATAAAGTAATATTCATAGAAGACTGGATTAACTCATCAGTTTTCTTAGTCAGGCAAAGATCAGAAGCAAGACGTTTGAACACGGAAGATGTTTCATCATCCACTTTCACACAAAGAAAGATGAAGTGCTATTTCCTTGATGTCATTTACAATCCTTTCCTCCCTGTCCTTAATAAACTGAAAATCTTCTGCACAATAGGTAGAACATTTTATATTATCTTAAAACATTTTCATCAGCTATGCAGCTCTGGCTTGCTATCAGTATTTTAAATCTTGGAAGCTTTCAAAATTCTGGCAAACTCAGTGGATAAAGGCTTTGGGTCAAAAATCCTGTCGAATAAAATCATACCACAGAGATCAGTGAGTATTTTCAAACAAAGCTCCATCAGGGATACAATTTACATGTTAAAAAACACATACTCTGGCCTGCTCCTTCAATTGATCCACAATCAAACGGTCCACTCGTGAAGGGTTGGCGGGAAGCCTGGATATAGGAGTGTTGTTTGAGCTAGATACTCTCCTTCCGGGGAAGTTTCTTGCAAGATCAGCCTCCGTCTAACAAAACATACAAACACAAAAAAGTGTATAGCGAGTTAAGCTCTTTCAACACATCTTCAAAAATATTGTACATAATTTGCTCTGGAATTCAATAATGGAATAATAACAGATGTCAAGTTTCTTTATTCAATACCTGTTCTTAAATTAGGCTAATTCAATTACCTGCATTTTTGTTGAGTATTCTCTGGTCCAGGTCTACAAGATTTGGATTACTAAACCACAGATTCAGGGACTTAGTCCAGGGCACCATCAGTAAGTTCAGATGTCCAGGTTACTGTAGCCCAACACAACCCACTTCACATTCCTGCTTATCTGGTGGTCTCCATGCTTTCTGAGTTACTAACAATATCTTAAAGGGTTCAGGGGCGCAATGGTAATTCTAACCCTATTTCGTTCTTAGAACAACACACTCAAGCGCTGCCAAGACACTGTATATTTAAGTGTTATTCTAACAGTTTCATCATGTTGCTTAGTACATGTGTAGTACCCACACAGAGTATAATTAAAACAGCACTGATGCATGTTGCTAGCAGAGAGAATAAAATTAACAACTCTAACATAGTTAGAATGTTCCTAGAAGCCTACCACCCTTTAACTTCTATCTTCTACACTGTGAGAACATGGAACAGCTAGCTTGTCTCTGGGGGACAAGTGCATGGCAGACCTGTTCACAGTGGATCTGCTGTGGTTATCAGACTTGACAGTGTTCCCCTGGAAGGAAAACACATGATCAGCTGAGCTCATTGCTTCTCATCACTGGATCGACTGGGCATAATTGTAGATGCTCTGGCAGGACCTTTTGCGATGATCTAGTGCGAAGACTTATCAAACTCAGTGGTCAATTCAAGGAGTTCATATAGGATTCCCCACGGGCATATAGCCTACTTTTCAAATCTAGTGGGGACTTTCCAATAATCTGAGATATAACCAGTCAACACCAGCAAGATGAAAATACCTCAACCTACATAGTTATCTTACAGGGCTAATGTAAAAATTTGAAACTTCAATAGCATGTAGCTTGTGGCAGACTTGTGTCGCCTGATGTCATATCAAAATCATGGTTTATATTAAAATGACACTTCACAAGTTCTACAAAAGGTAATGACAGGCTGAATGTGGACCAAAGGCTAACAGGCTAATTTAAATTTAGCCTGGCATTGGAGTTTACGGTTAGCATTAAGAGCTAATAACTTTCTTCCGAGGAGAATAGTGGCCCCTTTAATAAAACTGAAATGGCAAATTAAAATAAAACAAACACAATTGGAGTCTTTGTGTTAACATCAAGATACTTTGTTGTAGATGAAAGACTAAGTACATTTTATTTCCTTTTTTTCCAATTTTGCTCTATTCTTTACCAAAGCAAACACACCATTATCTCTTTGTAATCCTTTTCCCACCTGGCAACATAAGTCCCAACAACAGCACTGGTTCTATAGGAGTCACATTGGATATATCACTCTGGTAGAATAAATCAACTATCTGATGGATCGTTTCGCTCTCTATTAGCAAAAAATGGGAATCCCAATGACATATTCATGCAAGTAAATGATCTAATAAAATGCTATACAGACGATATTAAAAAAGTTAAGCTGCACTGGTTGAAGAATTACCTTCATTGTTTCAGAGTCTCTTTAATTAGGAGGGGTGTGCCCAGACGTGGGTCCCAAGCTTGCTGCACTAAGAGTCGTAAGAAGTACCACAACGATGAGGGCCAATAAGGCTGTAGTGCTTCTGGACTGCCCATGATCTTTTACAAATGGGCCATGATGTAGTACTTAAGACTGGAGTGTTGCTTTGGGGCACTGCCACACAACTTCTCTTATAGTTGTATAGTTGGTTACCTTTTGGTATGGCTCAAGAAAGCTAGTAAAACATGGAAAAGAATGCTACAAAGAGGAATTCCCAGTTGTTAAAATCCACTGGTTTAAACCTTTACATCCATTACTTTTGTGCGACTTTGGCTATTGTATCCATACTAAAGTAAACCTTCTCTCAACACTGGTTAACAGTGGAGAAAATTAAAGAAGTCCAGCCATTGTTTACAACCCATTGAAAAAATTTATTGTCCAGAACAAAGTGAACTGTGCTGTTGTCAGACTGAAAAGTGCTGAAAAAAATGGAAAAAGTTCTACTTATCCCTTAAGCATCTGCCTGTAGCGTGTAGTGCTGTAGGCTTTCATGGTTAGCATCCCCCTGCCATCTAGTGTTGGGCTCGGACATTTGCAAGTTGTCCCTCAAGCCATGAGAAGTGGTGGGACTTCTCCACTTAGGGTACATTGGAGTGGGCACTGACACGATGTTAGATTGTTTCCGCACAGCGAGAGTATGTATGGTATGACAAGTGGAGTGTGCAATGAACTAGACTAATCAAGAGATATGTAATAAATATAGGCTTTGGGGAGAAGGACAGGAACATGTGAATCTACAGCACTATGCGCTATGCAGGGTTATGGAATTGTTTAAAAAATCTACTTGTCCAAGGCAGAAAATTGTACAGAGATCTACTTCTCCTGCAAAGAAATCTATTTGCCTTACCGTTTCCCTCCATCAATTAGACAGAAAGGCCAAAGTGTAAATGTGGTTTTATACTGCACATTTCAGACATCCAAGAGCTTCATATATTGAAGCTTCCATTTGCAAGAACAGTGCCAATAAAGAAAGTACATTAGGAACCAGAAATTTGACATTTACATGGTGTACTTTTTACAGATAAATCAGAAATGCATGTTTAGATGGTATATATTTTTGCATACAGTGTTTGTAAAAAATATGAACTACAACCACAAACATCAGCTAGACCCATACTGGTATATACAAAACATCTTAAATCCAAGCAGGAGTCTGGGACCCTGAGACTTGCATTTCTTTAATAGAGTGGTATAGGAGGAACCCCAGGACAAAACGTGACAGGGTGGCTGTCGAGACTAATCTATGAAAAAGAGTCAATGGGCCTGATGATAAAGGATACAACTGTTTGTTTTAAAAACATTCTCCATCATCTCAGCTGGAAACTGTAGAGGGAGATAGAAATTGTTTGGGGAATGTCGATGGAATGAATGCAGACATAACGATTGTGACTGCACACAGCAGTTTGTAAATTGTTTTAACTTTCTGCTTTGCAGATGTCCGCAGGCCTCACTCCCCCCGAAAAAAAAAACTAACTCCAGAGGCAGAAAGACTTGAAGGAAGAGAGGTTACGGAATAGGGTTAAAAAGAGAGATGGTTAAAAGCCTGAATGGACAATTGTGGAGCGATTCAAAGTGAGTGTGCATCAGAAAGGTGAGAACCAGGCTGAGGTCCCACTGCAGCACAATAAAAAGGCACTGGCAGGAACATGTGCGGAAGACCTTGAAGAAACCTATGTAAAATAGGGGAATTTGAAAAGAGATGCCTGATCTGGCAGCTGCAGAAATGGCAAAAGGATAACTTTTCAACATGCCCAAAGCAGAGCCCTGCTGGGCTAAGCTAAGAATAAACCAGTGAACCTGGGAAACGAGGGCAGATAGAGGATCAACTTGATTATCTGTACATCATACTATAAACTTGCTCCAACAGCAGGGGTGTGAAGCTTTGGCGGAGGTATGCCTGGCTGCCGAGATAACACTGAAAGGTAACACTGCAGACTTCGGGGGAAAAGTCAAAAGCTGTCAACTGTGGACGCTCAATTTCCATGGATGAAGGTGAAGTTTTTTCAGGTTCGAGGGCACACCCCAGCCCTGTTGCTGCAACAGAAGATCCTCCAGAAAAGGAAGTCTGATCAGAGAACCAATACTCATGCTCAACAGCTCAGGCGACTAGTCTCTGTACCCAATCAGGAGCCACAAGAATTACTTGGGCCTTCTTCTTGAGAACTCTCGGCAAGAGTGGTAATGTCTGAAAGGGGTACATGCGAGAGTTGCGCTGGAAACTCCAGCCCCCAAACTGCAGACATTATGCGATCCCAGCTGAGGTGAACAGATCTAACTAAGGATCTCCCTACTCTTGAAAGAGATCTTGTACCACCTCCGGATGGAGATGCTGTTTGTTTTCCACTGGGCATTGACAGCTGAGTTTGTTCACTCTGGCATTCAGAGAGACTGCCAGGTGTTGAGCCACTAGGGACAAGCCCTGGTGATCCATCCATGTCCAGAGCAGCAAAGCTTCTTGACAGAGGGTGCACAGTCCCAGTCAGTTGTGTTTGTTGCAATATCACAGGGCGGTGGTGTTGTTTGTGAACACTTGTACCAGCCTTTCCCTGACTGAAGAAACAAAGACTTTTAATGACAAAGGCTTTTATTGCCAACAGGTTCAGCTGCACATCCATTGAATGAGGTGGACCCTGGATTCTGCCGGAGACGAGAGTCCTCTGATCTCCACCTCTTCCAGATGGCTGCGCTTGCCCAGGAGTGGCGCATCGGTTACTACAGTCAGCTCTCGGTGAGAAAGGGAGAGGTGTCTGCCACTGATCCAATCGCGATTCGTTAGCCACTACTGCAGATCTTTTGCAGTTCCCTCAGATCTGGACCATGCCAGAGAGATATCCCTGATACTGCACCCACTGGAACTTCAGGTCGCACTGCAGAGACCCCATATATTACAAGAATGATGTAGGAGGCCGTGAGGCCCAACAACCTCAGGGTCATTTTCACGGAAATCCAGGATAGTGGCTGAAACATTGGTATCAGACTAAATATCCCAAACTTGCCGCTCAGGAGGAAGGGCCCGAAAATACACTGTGTTCAGAACAACACAGATGAAAGGGAGCGTCAGAGGGAGTCAGGTATGATTTCAGCATGTTGATAGTGAACCCAAGTGAGTGCAGAAGGTTCGCCAAGGGCTGGGTGTGGGAGATAACTGCCTGTCAGAAGCCTGTTTTAAAACAGCCAATTGTTGAGGTAGGGAGAGGCTGGAATTCCTGACCTTGTTGGAGTTGCAGCCACCACCAACAACCGATGGAGGCACTGGTAAGGCAGAAGGGGCGGATGGCAATCGAAGTGCTCTTGGCCAACCGTGAACCTCATTTAAAGTCTGTGGGAGGCAGGACGGGGACATGAAAATATGTGACCTGCAAGTGCAATAATACCATCCAGTTTTCCCCGACAAGGGTAGATAGGACTTGCACACATGAGCATCTTACATTTCTCCTTTCTCAGAAAGAGGTTGAGGAGGCGCAGGTCTTTAACAGGACAAAGGCCTCCATCCTTCTTGGGCACCCTAAAGTAGCAATAATAGCAACCGCAAACTACCTCCAAAGTTGGCAACCTCACTATAGCTGTGTTGGCCAAAAGAGCTAACACTTCCTGATGGAGCAACAGGAGGTGGTTCTCTGTCAGCCTGTTGTAATTGGGTGCATGGGTGGAGGGGTGGTCACAACGGGAATGGATTAGGCCCGTTGGAGGAGCTACGAAACCCAACAGTCGATTATTCACCTTCCCCCCCACCCCCCACACTGGATGGCCATGATGATCAGTGGGCAAACTAAAGGGGTTTGGAGGCTTCGGCTGCCATGGACAGGCCTAACTTCTGGCTACCTGTCCAACATGGTCTTTGGTAACCACGTGTTCGGCCACAGGAAGATGGTGAAACTTGTTGGCTGCGGTTGCTGCTGTAGATACGCTGTTGAAAACCCCTTCCATGGCCACAAAATGGTTCGAAAGGATACTGGGATTAGAGAGGGCCATAGAAGGTCCAAAGGACCTGGCTGTAGCCCAGCTATCTTTAAAGCGCCCTGCTGCTGAGTCCACCTTCTCTCTGAACAGATAGAAGCCATCAAAGGGCATGTCTATGAGCGAAGCTTGGACATCCCCTAGAAGCCAGTGGTTCTCAGCCAGGCATGGCGTGTAAGGGCCACCAACTATGAAACTGCTCTGCCCAGCGAAGTCTGTAGTGTCTAGCTCACATGTTATGGTGAAGCTGGATGCATCTCTTCCATCAGCAATTGCTTGACAGAGTATGGTTCTGACCCCCTCTGAGACCATGGGCACGGCTGGCAGAAGAGAATTCCCTGTTCCCAAAGGTATCCAGCCTTATGGATTCTCTATGCGGTGGAGTGATGGGAATGTGCCGGGGTTGATTTTGGAAGTAGAGGCCTGGACCATCAAGCTCTCCAGTGTGGGGTGAAGGGTGAGGAAACTGGGGTCCCACGTGGAGGGTCGATGGTGGAGGGCTATTGTCTTATGTACAGGAGCCCCTGTGCAGTGGCTTGGACTAAGCCAGAGAAGGACGTCAGTAAGGGCTTCATTAAACGGGAAGTATGGTTTGGTGGGGGTAACTCCAAACTGAAGCACTTCTTTCAAGATGTTTGTCTTGACTGCCACTGAGGGTAGCGTAAAATCCAGGACCTCAGTTGCCCTCTGCACCATCAGTGGGAATGAGGCACCCTCCTCCGTAACCACAGTAGGGGAGAAAGCAGGCCAGTGTCTGGAAAAGTGTCCAGTACTCTGACATCTGCCAGATCCTCATAACAGGTGTCCTTCGGATCTTCTATTATTGGATATCCATAAGGGTCGGCGAACACCACCGAATAATCACCCAATCCATGCCAGTCACAGGAATAAGGCACTGGCTCCAATATGAGGAGACTGACCCCAGTTGGTGCTGGAATTGGACGCCACCTGTCCGGCTCCATATCAGCCAGGAACGATGATGTGGGTGTCGACACCACAGGGCTTCGGTGGAGCAGGCACTAGAGCAGGCGCCAGGGAAGGTCGAGGTCACTCAACTGGTACCGCTTACGATCCATCAATGGAACCCTAAGGCCAGACTGGCACAGAGGGAGAACACACCAGCGGAAGAACAGCAGGGGTCCCTCCCAGATTCATGGGGCTCAAGTGTACTCCTGAGGGGTTGGGCCACCCACAGGTGAAGTACATGGCCTCGTAAAATTCTTTACGTTGACTGGGGGTCACTCCGGTTTAGGAAATTCAGGGAGGCGTGGAGACGACCTAGGAGCAGACTCTACCACAGAGCTAAGCCTCCAATGCCGATGGCCCCATGATTCCCCCGAAGACTTACGCAGCAAAGTCAAAGAACTGTTCAAGTTCTTTTTGTGGGACTTACCACACGACTTTGAATAGGACAACGATCGCCGTACGACTTTGCAAACAGAGTCAGGACCTTTCTTGCGACGAGATTTAAAGCACTGTGGAGTCTAACGACGTCAGACAGCAAGGAGCTTGAGGGACAGCTCCCTCCACGCCACGGGGTGCATAGCACGTCAATCTTTGCATGTCTTGGCATTGTGATCTCACACAAGATACCAAAGGCAAACCAAGTGTGGTTTGTCGCCGACATCTGTAGGTGACAGGCATTGCATGGTTAAAAACCTGCTTTTCTGGTGGGCATCCTGTATACCAAGAGAGAAAGTCTCAAAAAACTTCGACAAAGGTCAAAAAGGGTCAGAAAAAAGTGACAGGGGAGGTAGCCATCTCCTGATCGGCACTGACTGGTATGTGGAAAATTTTACTGACAACAGCATTCTGGGGAGGCACCGATATAAGAACCGCCCACGTCACTTCTGGTGCAGACAATGCCACCAGGACACTTAGGGGTAGGGAATCCTCGGCTAGAAGTCTCCATCAGATAGGTTTTGTAGTGGCAGAGGTGATAAGAATTTTCAGGATGCGTTTTTTATTGCTGCAAATCAAATAAAAACGTAGCATATTGGGAAAGCTAGGAGTGTTTTGATTAAGTTCAAGGGAATGTTCTTTTCTAATGAGACCCGAGCTGACAGTGATTTAGTCCGTGTGATGGCTTGAGGTCATGTATCCTGTTGCAGGTGTTCTCAATCGAGGTGTTTTGTCATGGCTCTGGAACAGATCACCCTTGGTCTAGCATACGGAGCTGCATCTTAGAGCTCCGCACCATCTTGTTCATCATCTGTTCCAGGAAAAAAAGATCAGGTCCCTGTCTTCTGCCTTGTCCCTTGCACAGTCAGCACAACTCAGACACTACCCCTGGAATCACCAATAGGAAGGCAAGGAATGCCAGTTGGGCAGGTGCAGTTCATCCAATACCAGGTGTAACTGCAGTGATGGTCCTTTGGCCGGTCACTCCACATTCCAGCTCCTGGTACTTCATACTTACTGATTGGCTGTGAGCAACATGATTGGACTGCTTTGCATCTGCATACGATAATAATTGTCCTTTGGACAAAATAGACAACTTCTTGCCATTGTAAGAAAGCTAGAATGATCTGGCGATACAAAGATATTTACAGGCTAAGTAGCATTATCCATTTGTAGAATATATGGCTGTAAATGCATACACTCAGCACATAATGTGAAGCATTCCTCCCTTAGAGGCGGTAGCTGTGTGGATGATGCAGATGTGTAAAAAAAAACGTCCTTAACACTGTCCGCCTCTTCCCCATGACCTGCTGATGAGCTAAGATTATCCACACAGTAGGACTTCAAGAAAGTGTGTGGTGATGACCAAAAAGGCCACCAACAAATATTTGCTAGTGGTATGTTTCCGACAAAGGTCATGGCCATTCATTTTCTATGAGTATAGTGCACCATGGGTAAAAGTAGGTCTCTTTGCTTTATGGTACACTGGATACATTTAACTATTCACATAGATCTGCCTACCTTGTAGATGGGATGCCCTCTGTGAGGTTTTGCAAAGGCAAGAAAGAGCTAATCAGATTTAGAGAAAGGCTCAGTCCTCTCCATGTAATACACAAGAATTATTTTGGCATCTCATGAGCAGCCACACTTTCTGCGACCATATCTGGTAGTGGGAAAAAGATTGGAAAGCTCTATGGTTTGTTAAGGAGGATGGGCAACACAACCTTATATAGGAATTTAGGATCATTTTCAAGAACAACCCTGAACTTGTGGAGCTGAATGAGGGGGGGACTTGTAGGGTGAATGCTTGCAGCTTGCTAATGTGCGTAAGCGAGGTAATGACCCCAAGAAAGGCCACGTTCCAGGAGAAGAACTGAAGGGGGCATGAATGCAGAAGTTCAAAGGTTGGTGTTATGAGCCTAGTGAGGACTATATTGACATTCCACAGAGGAAGCACTCTGGGGGGGGTATAACCCTCTGAGATCCTCCATGAAGGACTTAACAATGGAAATTCTGAAGATAGAGGTATGTTTCCTATTTTGCATGTAGGCTGCAACTGTAGCCAAGTGTACACAAATGGAGGGGTAGGCGAGGCTTGCTTTCTGCAAAAGTCGTCAATAATATCCTAGGCGGTAAGATTTGGAGGGTCCATGTTCTTGGAGATACAGTGGTGAACAAACTTTTTCCATTTGGCAGCTTAACAAGCCAGTGTTGTGTGCCAGCGAGCGTCCCTTAAGATGGACATACGTTGGTGGGGAAGGTTGGAGGTACCAGAATGCTAGGACTTCAGGACCCAAGTTGCAAGGCCAAGCTGTCCAGGGCTTAGATGCCAGGCTCAATATGACCTCTAGCTGAGAAGGGTGAGCCTGAGCTGGAGCCTACTGTAAGGGCTGACAGACATCTACAGAGCAGTGGAGTACAGGGTTATTTGGTCCAGGTTCAAGCTACCAGAATAAATGTCAGTGTTTACCTTAACCTCCTGACCACTTATGGAGGCAGTGGGAAAGGTGGAAAAGCATAGACAAATACCCCTGACTAATACAGCCATTGTGCAACCTCCCGAGAAAGTGCATCACAGATCTTACCGGGAGCGGACAATTGGGCTGAAAAAATGGAAGCAAATGCTGAAAGGCCGGCCACCACTCAGCTCCGGGCTCGAGAAATCCACTCGCTTTTGCGAATGAGATTTTATCAGGTCAAGCTGGTAAGGCGAGTGAACTTGAGCTGCAAAGAACAGGTGTTCTGTTCATTCAGAAAATTAATGAGCAATAAAGATCCATTTAAATCTTGTTTCATCTTGGCTCACTTCCTGCCTGTTCAAAGACAGAGGTCAAATGTCAGTTTGTCTTTTTACAAAATGCTGCCTATCTTATCCTGAAAAATTGTGTCTACATTTTTTCCTCTTACTACAGTAAGAGGATTTTGTAAAGTGAGCTGTCTGACAATCATTGTGAAACAAAAGGCTGTAGGGTGTCAGTTTTTCTTCTAACACCGCATTAAAATAGCTTGTAAATAAATATTACAAATATTTCCAAAATATCACGAATTACAAATGCACTTTTTTGTAATTTAGAAGTGTGATGCAAATAGTTTAAATAACAAATCACAACACTTTACTTAGTGATGTCCAAATGACAAATGTTTGCAGAAACTATTTCCGTACATTACTGCTTATACCCCATTTAGTTTTATCAGTAAAACCGCATGTCACTCGGAAAGGTTATGAGTATTTTGATTTAAAATGTGCTCATTGGAAATCACAGTATGCTAACACTTCATGCTTTAGTTACATATTCATTAAAAGTAATAGTCTTGAAACCTGATAAGAGAAACATTCTTGCCCGCCCCAATGACAATGCTGTTAATGAACTAACAGCATGGCCACTGGAATTAAGCAGCAAGAGAAGTCCAAATTATGCAGTAGGGTTGATTAAATTATGCGGCAAGAAAAGGTAAATTATGCTGCATAATGTGGCACATTTTACAATATTACTTCATTATTTTGTCTTAAAAAAAAAAAAAAAGTTGGTAACACTCTGGGCACCAATTTAAAACACAAATATAGGAATAAGCAACAGAAAGGTGACCAGCCCACTTTTGCAAAGGGCCTTTTAATTCACAACAACACGTCATTGCGTATTTAGTAACATTTGAACCGTTTGAACTAAAAAGTTTTTTTTTTGTTAAACTCTGCAGGTTACGCGGCAGAAGATGGATTATGTGGCAAATACGACAAATCTATAATTATGCGAAAATAGCCACACAACTGAATAATTTCAGAGGCAAGTCAGGGGTCACGTGTATCCTTTATGCAGCTAGATTTGTATTACATAGGAAGCAAACATTTAGTCTATTAAGCAAGAGTTTTTTTGTACAGCAGACACATGATGCACTAACATATTTAAAGGTGCTAGCATATGTGATAACAAAGAAAATGGATGCTCAGTGAATTAGAATTTTTGCCTAGGACTACGTAATTTGAAACCAATTTATGGGACAAGAGCATTACAAATAGGTTGAGTAGATTATTTAAATCACTAGACCTGCAAGTCTAATAACATTTTTTATGATTTTTTGAGGCCTGAGCTTATTGGGGTAGGCCTGACCCATGACCGAGTGCAACATGAAACAAAGCAACAATTGTATTTGCAGAGACAGTGTGTGGGACTTGGCTGCGCTTATGCTGAACTCTAGGTGGTGGAGTATTGGCACCGCTATCTGTTTGGGGCCTAGATATGAATGACTGCTGTGAGAAAAGGTCTCTTTTGTCATGGTTAGCCCCTACTTTTTGCCTGGTATTTGATGTAGCCTCAAAGTTGTTAGTGTCCAAGGCCCCTGTTAACCAGGTTCCCCGGATTAGATATCTTTCCCTAAAACTGCTGTGAAGCATTGGCACAGCTGGCAACATTTAGCTGCAAATATAAGACCCTAGTAAATGGTACTTGGGTACCAAGGGCATGGGGTACTTAGGGTAGGGCATTGAAGGCAGCAGCACAGATTGTGCCACCCCTAGGGCCATGGAAACAGAAGCACCCAGCACTGTCATTGCAGGCTGAGTTTTCTGATGCAACCCTAAAATGCAAACTCAACATGGCACACAGTGTGTGTGCCATGTACACTACACACTGCATGCACTATTGGTAAGTCACCTCTCTGGAAGACCTTCCAGCCCTAGCGCAGGGTGCACTATATGGTATGTGTGGGCATAGATGCATGAGCAATACGCCCTTACTGTGTCCTTGCCAAACCTGAGACATAATAAGTGAACAGGGCAGCCATTTTAATGCATGTGCTGGGCACTGGTCAGTACGTGTTTCACATCTACATCATGGCTACCCTGACCCCTCAGTTGTTTGTTATCAAGCAACTCAGAATGATAAATCCAAACTGGTACCAGTATTGGATTTATTACAAAATGTACCCATGGGTCACCTTAGAGGTTCCACATGCCAAAACTAAGTAATCTAGCATGGCTGCTGGTCGGTCACAACCAGCCAGCCACCACCAGACAAGATTCCGAGCCCCTGGGGGAAGAGATCCAGCTCTCTGGGACTCAGATCAAAGTCCTTCCTGGGTGGAGGTGCTAACACCCCTTCCTCAGGAATGTGCACTGGCCTGCTCACTTACTTCAAAGGGCTTACCGCCCTTGAAACTCAACCCCCAGGCCAGCTGCTAGGGCTGCCCCAGTTGCAAACCCCAGCTTTTGGCAGGAGCAACGGCAGGAAACCAGATGAAGGACAGGAGAGTGGTCTGCCCTGGCTTGCACCACCTTTAAGGTGTTGCATGTGTGGTGACCTCTCTATTTCATTTTCCTCTATCTTGCATGGAAGGAAAATAGCCAACCAGGCGTAGGGATGTGACCTCTGCCCACAGGAAGTGGTCACTTAGTGGGTGTAGCCGACCCTAAGGAAGATGACCCATTGATCACTACTAGGTACTCCCTATACTGCCTACTAAATACAGCATTTAGTTGGCATCCCTAGACCAAGATATCAGATTCCAAGGAAAAAAGAAGACGAGCAACAAAGAAGACCCAAGGCTCGAGAATTGAAGTTCTGCTGCACCAAGAAAAGGCGCCCAGGCCTGCCTGCTGCATCCAGGACTCGACAATGGTCGCTGAGGGGTTGCTTGGATTTTGGACAGACTCTTCAAGCCCCAGAGGACCTCCACCCTTCACAAATTGCCAAAGATCGCCCTCCAGAGTGAAGGCATCACTCGACAACATAAAGGAACCCAAGACCCAGTGGGGGTCACTTCACTGACCGGCTACTGACCAAGGAACCGGACACCACAGCTTGACCAAACTTCGCCTTTTGGACCATGAGGACAAACCCTGCCAGTGTGCCATGTTTGGTGGCCAGACCATACAATAACCCTAGGTACTGGTTACCTCACGTTGGACTCCCAGGACAGTCCATTCTAGACTGAAAAAGGACCAGGAGGAAGCCGAGTCGAGGGACTTCAGGTACCACCCGGAATTCCCACTAGAGTGCCCCTGTTGACTTGCAAGCGGCCCTCAAAGTGATCTACCTCCTGCTTCCAAGGGCACCTTTGCGCACAGATTCTGGCTCACCGATTCGCTCTGTGCCCTGCACCAACGATCCAGCTGTGCCTTAAGGGTCCCCCACCTCTTGTGACCTCGACACCCCAAGGGGACCCACCGACTTACCTTTAAGTCCACCTGTGCAGCGCTTCTCCAAGTTGTCCCCAATAGTCGTCGGGCACCAGCTCCAAACACTTTCTGCAGCTGCTCCCGCTGGAACAGGGAGCCACCCGAACTTCTCCAGTTGGTCCATAGTGCCCACCGCTGACCTTGACATACTTGCAAAAGGAGACATTGGTAAACGCACAGCCTAATTTTATATGCATTTTTTAGGTATTTTCTCCATGGTTCCTAGGGTGTGTAATTGCGCACAAAAGACTATTTTTAATAAAAATTCATAACTTTTAAAGTACCTACCCTATTTTGATGATGTTGGTATAAAAATGTGTATACAAATCCAAAGTATTTTTATAAATTGGTCTTGAGTTATTGCTTTGAGTGTGTAGTCTAATTTATTGATACTGCAAGTACAAAAAATGCGTTGCACTTCTCCAAGATTAGCCTAACTGCTCGACCAAGCTACCATAAAAGTTAGACCATTAGGTGGTCTAGTTTTTACCACTGTAAACCAATGTGTGGTTGCCTGAACCCCTTGCACAGTGTGCCTAGCTTTGCACACTACATAGGGGCCAGCCTCTTACAACTGCTTCCACTCAATCAGCTAAAGGAAATACGTGAATGCCCTCCTCTTTGCAAATTCGCAGCTACCACCAAAAGGCCCTTTGTGAACATCTTTGGAGCTGTGGTAACCCTGAAAGGAAATACCCTGAACTGATAGTTTTGTCCACTTACCACAAAAAAAAACTATCCATTGGTATATGTGGAAAGGGCTGTACTTGAGAATGAGCCCTGTCATGCAATCATCCTGTTGAAGGAGGGGAATGACATCATGTACGGTAGCCTAACGAAAATGTCTGATAGGATATAGAGGTTGGAACCTTGAGGTTGAGGATAGACATGAGGGAGCAGTCTTTTCTGGGGATGCAAAAGTAGAGAGTAAACAATGCTCCCTTGATAGTGCAGGGAAAGTCTCTCTATGACGCTCTTCAATAGGAAGACATGTTCTTCTTCCTGTAAGAAGAGGTGTTTGCTGCAGTTGGCTTGAGGATGCGGTAGAATGTTAAGAGGGGTTATGTGTAGTTCAAGTCAATAGCTATGTCGGAACCACTGAGCAGAAGCAGAAGTGATTTCCTCCCATCTGGTGGGGGGTGGAGGGGATTGAAGGAGGGCAGGGGATTGCGATGGTGTTGATATAGCACAGTCACTTTCTGGAGATGCAGCTCCTTTGTTGGAGCCACCTTTGTCCTTACCTGTTACCCGTAAGAGTCTTTATTGTACCATCTCCCAACTTACTCACTCGTGGAAGGACTGCTGATGCCTTTGATAGGAGTGAGGCTGTTCGAGTTGGGTTGATTTTGCTCCCTCTGCAATGCAGTTTGTGAAAGGAGTCCCTGTATGCTGTGGTTTTTGCACCACCCCACTGATTTCACCATTTCCATATCCTTGTGTATTTTCTTCAGCAGCTCATCAACTTGTGGCTCGGAAAAGTGCTTCCTATCAAAAAGGTTCAGCAGATGTAGTTGGACAGCTGGCTTAAATCCTGTGAAGTGAAGCCAGGAGTTCACCCGAGGATGATTCTTATGAAAGGCTGTGGTCCTTTAAATTACCTCATAGTAGGGATTCGAGTTGTAAAGAAATGGCTCCCTGTTGCAGTTACCCCCCACTTTTTGCCTGATACTGATGCTGACTTGACTGAGAAAAGTGCTGGGACCCTGCTAACCAGGCCCCAGCACCAGTGTTCCTTCACCTAAAATGTACCATTGTATCCACAATTGGCACACCCTGGCATTCAGATAGGTCCCTTGTAACTGGTACTTCTAGTACCAAGGGCCCTGATGCCAAGGAAGGCCTCTAAGGGCTGCAGCATGTCTTATGCCACCCTAGAGACCCCTCACTCAGCACAGACACACTGCTTACAAGCCTGTGTGTGCTAGTGAGAACAAAATGAGTAAGTCGACATGGCACTCCCCTCAGGGTGCCATGCCAGCCTCTCACTGCCTATGCAGTATAGGTAAGACACCCCTCTAGCAGGCCTTACAGCCCTAAGGCAGGGTGCACTATACCATAGGTGAGGGTACCAGTGCATGAGCATGGTACCCCTACAGTGTCTAAACAAAACCTTAGACATTGTAAGTGCAGGGTAGCCATAAGAGTATATGGTCTGGGAGTCTGTCAAACACGAACTCCACAGCACCATGATGGCTACACTGAAAACTGGGAATTTTGGTATCAAACTTCTCAGCACAATAAATGCACACTGATGCCAGTGTACATTTTATTGTAAAATACACCCCAGAGGGCACCTTAGAGGTGCCCCCTGAAACTTAACCGACTGTCAGTGTAGGCTGACTAGTTCCAGCAGCCTGCCACACCAGAGACATGTTGCTGGCCCCATGGGGAGAGTGCCTTTGTCACTCTGAGGCCAGTAACAAAGCCTGCACTGGGTGGAGATGCTAACACCTCCCCCAGGCAGGAGCTGTGACACCTGGCGGTGAGCCTCAAAGGCTCACCCCTTTGTCACAGCCCAGCAGGGCACTCCAGCTTAGTGGAGTTGCCCGCCCCCTCCGGCCACGGCCCCCACTTTTGGCGGCAAGGCTGGAGGGAACAAAGAAAGCAACAAGGAGGAGTCACTGGCCAGTCAGGACAGCCCCTAAGGTGTCCTGAGCTGAAGTGACTCTAACTTTTAGAAATCCTCCATCTTGCAGATGGAGGATTCCCCCAATAGGGTTAGGATTGTGACCCCCTCCCCTTGGGAGGAGGCACAAAGAGGGTGTACCCACCCTCAGGGCTACTAGCCATTGGCTACTAACCCCCCAGACCTAAACACGCCCTTAAATTTAGTATTTAAGGGCTACCCTGAACCCTAGAAAATTAGATTCCTGCAACTACAAGAAGAAGGACTGCCCAGCTGAAAACCCCTGCAGCAGAAGACCAGAAGACGACAACTGCCTTGGCTCCAGAAACTCACCGGCCTGTCTCCTGCCTTCCAAAGATCCTGCTCCAGCGACGCCTTCCAAAGGGACCAGCGACCTCGACATCCTCTGAGGACTGCCCCTGCTTCGAAAAGACAAGAAACTCCCGAGGACAGCGGACCTGCTCCAAGAAAAGCTGCAACTTTGTTTCCAGCAACTTTAAAGAACCCTGCAAGCTCCCCGCAAGAAGCGTGAGACTTGCAACACTGCACCCGGCGACCCCGACTCGGCTGGTGGAGATCCAACACCTCAGGAGGGACCCCAGGACTACTCTGATACTGTGAGTACCAAAACCTGTCCCCCCTGAGCCCCCACAGCGCCGCCTGCAGAGGGAATCCCGAGGTTTCCCCTGACCGCGACTCTTTGAACCTAAAGTCCCGACGCCTGGGAGAGACCCTGCACCCGCAGCCCCCAGGACCTGAAGGACCGGACTTTCACTGGAGAAGTGACCCCCAGGAGTCCCTCTCCCTTGCCCAAGTGGAGGTTTCCCCGAGGAATCCCCCCCTTGCCTGCCTGCAGCGCTGAAGAGATCCCGAGATCTCTCATAGACTAACATTGCGAACCCGACGCTTGTTTCTACACTGCACCCGGCCGCCCCCGCGCCGCTGAGGGTGAAATTTCTGTGTGGGCTTGTGTCCCCCCCCGGTGCCCTACAAAACCCCCCTGGTCTGCCCTCCGAAGACGCGGGTACTTACCTGCAAGCAGACCGGAACCGGGGCACCCCCTTCTCTCCATTCTAGCCTATGTGTTTTGGGCACCACTTTGAACTCTGCACCTGACCGGCCCTGAGCTGCTGGTGTGGTGACTTTGGGGTTGCTCTGAACCCCCAACGGTGGGCTACCTTGGACCAAGAACTGAGCCCTGTAAGTGTCTTACTTACCTGGTTAACCTAACAAATACTTACCTCCCCTAGGAACTGTGAAAATTGCACTAAGTGTCCACTTTTAAAACAGCTATTTGTGAATAACTTGAAAAGTATACATGCAATTTTGATGATTTGAAGTTCCTAAAGTACTTACCTGCAATACCTTTCGAATGAGATATTACATGTAGAATTTGAACCTGTGGTTCTTAAAATAAACTAAGAAAAGATATTTTTCTATATAAAAACCTATTGGCTGGATTTGTCTCTGAGTGTGTGTACCTCATTTATTGTCTATGTGTATGTACAACAAATGCTTAACACTACTCCTTGGATAAGCCTACTGCTCGACCACACTACCACAAAATAGAGCATTAGTATTATCTATTTTTACCACTATTTTACCTCTAAGGGGAACCCTTGGACTCTGTGCATGCTATTCCTTACTTTGAAATAGCACATACAGAGCCAACTTCCTACATTGGTGGATCAGCGGTGGGGTACAAGACTTTGCATTTGCTGGACTACTCAGCCAATACCTGATCACACGACAAATTCCAAAATTGTCATTAGAAATTCATTTTTGCAATTTGAAATTTTTCTAAATTCTTAAAAGTCCTGCTAGGGCCTTGTGTGTTAAGTCCCTGTTTAGCATTGTCTTTTAGAGTTTAAAAGTTTGTTAAAGGTTTGAAATTAGATTCTAGAAACAGTTTTAGATTCTTTAAAAAGTCTTCCAACTTTTAGCAAAATAATGTCTGATACAGAGATGAATGTGGTGGAACTCGACACCACACCTTACCTCCATCTTAAGATGAGGGAGCTAAGGTCTCTCTGTAATATAAAGAAAATAACCATTGGCTCCAGACCTACCAAAATTCAGCTCCAGGAGCTGTTGGCAGAGTTTGAAAAAGCCAACCCCTCTGAGGATGACTTCACAGAGGAAGAAATCAGTGACTTGGAGGGCAATTCCCCCCTTCCAGTCCTAAATAGGGAGACCAGGGCCTCTCAAGCCCTGTCCCCAAAAATGATAGTCAGAAATGTTGCTTCCCTCACAGGAGGGTCCAGCATTTCTGAAATCACTGAGGATGCTCTCAGTGAGGATGACCCCCTGTTAGCCAGGATGGTCAAAAGATTGGCTTTGGAAAAGCAGCTCCTAGCCATAGAAAGGGAAAGAAAAGAGATGGGCCTAGGTCCCATCAATGGTGGCAGCAACTTAAATAGGGTCAGAGATTCTCCTGACATCCTAAAAATCCCCAAAGGGATTGTAACAAAATATGAAGATGGTGATGACATCACCAAATGGTTCACAGCTTTTGAGAGGGCTTGTGTAACCAGAAAAGTGAACAGATCTCACTGGGGTGCTCTCCTTTGGGAAATGTTCACTGGAAAGTGTAGGGATAGACTCCTCACACTCTCTGGAAAAGATGCAGAATCTTATGACCTCATGAAGGGTACCCTGATTGAGGGCTTTGGGTTCTCCACTGAGGAGTATAGAATTAGATTCAGGGGGGCTCAAAAATCCTCGAGCCAGACCTGGGTTGATTTTGTAGACTACTCAGTAAAAACACTAGATGGTTGGTTAACTGGAAATGAAGTGTGTGACTATGTTGGGCTTTATAATTTGTTTATGAAAGAACACATTTTAAGTAACTGCTTCAATGAAAAGTTGCATCAGTATCTGGTAGACCTAGGTCCAATTTCTCCCCAAGAATTGGGAAAGAAGGCAGACCACTGGGTCAAGACTAGGGTAACCAAAACTTCCACTGGGGGTGACCAAAAGAAAGGGGTTACAAAAACTCCCCAGGAGAAAGTGGGTAACACTAGAAACAAAGAAAAAGAGTCCTCTGTAGGCCCCCAAAAACCAGAACAGGTGGGTGGGCCCCAGGACACAACCCAAAACAAAGGTGGGTACCAGGGTAAGAACTGGGATGCCACTAAGGCATGGTGCCACAACTGTAAACAGTCTGGGCACCACACCAAGGACACTTCTTGTCCCAAAAACAAACCCCAGAACAAAATTCCTGGGGTAACCAGTGTAGCCATGGGAGATGACTCCTCAGATGAGGAGGTCTTCCTAGCCTTCAACTGGAAACAGGGCCCAACAGGTGAGTTGGAGATTCCAGAGGGAAGTAGACACTTCCACCACCTACTGGTGAATGGAATCCCAACCACTGCCCTGAGAGACACTTGTGCCAGTCACACTATTGTGCATGACAGGCTGGTGCTCTCAAACCAGTACATCCCAGGTGAGACTGCCAGGGTAAGAGTTAGCCTAGACAGGGTCACTAAGAGGCCTGTGGCTTTAGTGCCCATAGAAGTGGGTGGCACTCTTAGCTGGAGAAGGGTAGTAGTCAGTACCGACCTCCCCCTTGATTGTCTCCTTGGAAATGACTACCCAGAGGTTAGTCAGAGCTCAAGAGAGGAACTGGTCCAGTGCCAGTCCTCTCCCAAGGATTCTGGAAGTCCTGCCTCTGCAGTAAATGCAAGCAGGCCCCAGAAGAAGAAGAAAAGAAAACAGAGTAGGAAGGGTGGACAACCTTTAGCCAAGGTTACAGCAAGCCAAGGAGATTCTGCTCCAGTAGGGGAGAACTCCAAAAATGGCCCTGATAAAGTCCAACCTGACCCACAAGAATTCCTGGCTAGTCAGGCAACTGTTAAACCTGAGTGGGTGGCTCCTCAGCTAACAGAAGAAAGAGTGGAAGAAGGGTGTTTACTACAAGATGTGGTAACCCCCCACTCCAATACAGCAGACAGGCAACCTGAACCCAAAGAAGCCTGTAACTTAGCCCCTTCCCTTTTAGGTGAAGAGCTAAAGGTGTGGTTCTGGGCACTGACAGCTGTCAGTGGCCTCTGCTAGGTGTTAGCCTTTATGGCTGCACTATCCTTAGCATGGTGGTCTGACCCCATGCCAAATAGCAAGTTAGGCCCCCTGACCCTATTGGTCATGGTGGGGTTACTCCAGCTCTGGGTAACCTCTCTGGGTAAGCTAGGGGTAACCCTGGCCAAGATAAGGTTAGCAGAGGTGGATACCTCTAAGACCAAAATAGAAAGAATGGGTGGAGACATTGAAGAGGCAGACAAGAGGCAATTCAGACTAGGTCCTATCACTGTGGAAGTAGGTCAGTTCCCCAAAGGGAATGACCTGAACAGAAGGATGTAAGGCAGAGTAGGCCCTGCAACTAACCAGCCTATTTCTCCTACTCTTCCTCGCCTGACAGACTAGGAAGACTCTCCCAGCTTGGGCTGAGTCTCCTGGCCTGTGGGCTGGGGGGGGCTTGTGTAAAGAAATGGCTCCCTGTTGCAGTTACCCCCCACTTTTTGCCTGATACTGATGCTGACTTGACTGAGAAGAGTGCTGGGACCCTGCTAACCAGGCCCCAGCACCAGTGTTCCTTCACCTAAAATGTACCATTGTATCCACAATTGGCACACCCTGGCATTCAGATAGGTCCCTTGTAACTGGTACTTCTAGTACCAAGGGCCCTGATGCCAAGGAAGGCCTCTAAGGGCTGCAGCATGTCTTATGCCGCCCTAGAGACCCCTCACTCAGCACAGACACACTGCTTACAAGCCTGTGTGTGCTAGTGAGAACAAAATGAGTAAGTCGACATGGCACTCCCCTCAGGGTGCCATGCCAGCCTCTCACTGCCTATGCAGTATAGGTAAGACACCCCTCTAGCAGGCCTTACAGCCCTAAGGCAGGGTGCACTATACCATAGGTGAGGGTACCAGTGCATGAGCATGGTACCCCTACAGTGTCTAAACAAAACCTTAGACATTGTAAGTGCAGGGTAGCCATAAGAGTATATGGTCTGGGAGTCTGTCAAACACGAACTCCACAGCACCATGATGGCTACACTGAAAACTGGGAAGTTTGGTATCAAACTTCTCAGCACAATAAATGCACACTGATGCCAGTGTACATTTTATTGTAAAATACACCCCAGAGGGCACCTTAGAGGTGCCCCCTGAAACTTAACCGACTGTCTGTGTAGGCTGACTAGTTCCAGCAGCCTGCCACACCAGAGACATGTTGCTGGCCCCATGGGGAGAGTGCCTTTGTCACTCTGAGGCCAGTAACAAAGCCTGCACTGGGTGGAGATGCTAACACCTCCCCCAGGCAGGAGCTGTGACACCTGGCGGTGAGCCTCAAAGGCTCACCCCTTTGTCACAGCCCAGCAGGGCACTCCAGCTTAGTGGAGTTGCCCGCCCCCTCCGGCCACGGCCCCCACTTTTGGCGGCAAGGCTGGAGGGAACAAAGAAAGCAACAAGGAGGAGTCACTGGCCAGTCAGGACAGCCCCTAAGGTGTCCTGAGCTGAAGTGACTAACTTTTAGAAATCCTCCATCTTGCAGATGGAGGATTCCCCCAATAGGGTTAGGATTGTGACCCCCTCCCCTTGGGAGGAGGCACAAAGAGGGTGTACCCACCCTCAGGGCTACTAGCCATTGGCTACTAACCCCCCAGACCTAAACACGCCCTTAAATTTAGTATTTAAGGGCTACCCTGAACCCTAGAAAATTAGATTCCTGCAACTACAAGAAGAAGGACTGCCCAGCTGAAAACCCCTGCAGCGGAAGACCAGAAGACGACAACTGCCTTGGCTCCAGAAACTCACCGGCCTGTCTCCTGCCTTCCAAAGATCCTGCTCCAGCGACGCCTTCCAAAGGGACCAGCGACCTCGACATCCTCTGAGGACTGCCCCTGCTTCGAAAAGACAAGAAACTCCCGAGGACAGCGGACCTGCTCCAAGAAAAGCTGCAACTTTGTTTCCAGCAACTTTAAAGAACCCTGCAAGCTCCCCGCAAGAAGCGTGAGACTTGCAACACTGCACCCGGCGACCCCGACTCGGCTGGTGGAGATCCAACACCTCAGGAGGGACCCCAGGACTACTCTGATACTGTGAGTACCAAAACCTGTCCCCCCTGAGCCCCCACAGCGCCGCCTGCAGAGGGAATCCCGAGGTTTCCCCTGACCGCGACTCTTTGAACCTAAAGTCCCGACGCCTGGGAGAGACCCTGCACCCGCAGCCCCCAGGACCTGAAGGACCGGACTTTCACTGGAGAAGTGACCCCCAGGAGTCCCTCTCCCTTGCCCAAGTGGAGGTTTCCCCGAGGAATCCCCCCCTTGCCTGCCTGCAGCGCTGAAGAGATCCCGAGATCTCTCATAGACTAACATTGCGAACCCGACGCTTGTTTCTACACTGCACCCGGCCGCCCCCGCGCCGCTGAGGGTGAAATTTCTGTGTGGGCTTGTGTCCCCCCCCGGTGCCCTACAAAACCCCCCTGGTCTGCCCTCCGAAGACGCGGGTACTTACCTGCAAGCAGACCGGAACCGGGGCACCCCCTTCTCTCCATTCTAGCCTATGTGTTTTGGGCACCACTTTGAACTCTGCACCTGACCGGCCCTGAGCTGCTGGTGTGGTGACTTTGGGGTTGCTCTGAACCCCCAACGGTGGGCTACCTTGGACCAAGAACTGAGCCCTGTAAGTGTCTTACTTACCTGGTTAACCTAACAAATACTTACCTCCCCTAGGAACTGTGAAAATTGCACTAAGTGTCCACTTTTAAAACAGCTATTTGTGAATAACTTGAAAAGTATACATGCAATTTTGATGATTTGAAGTTCCTAAAGTACTTACCTGCAATACCTTTCGAATGAGATATTACATGTAGAATTTGAACCTGTGGTTCTTAAAATAAACTAAGAAAAGATATTTTTCTATATAAAAACCTATTGGCTGGATTTGTCTCTGAGTGTGTGTACCTCATTTATTGTCTATGTGTATGTACAACAAATGCTTAACACTACTCCTTGGATAAGCCTACTGCTCGACCACACTACCACAAAATAGAGCATTAGTATTATCTATTTTTACCACTATTTTACCTCTAAGGGGAACCCTTGGACTCTGTGCATGCTATTCCTTACTTTGAAATAGCACATACAGAGCCAACTTCCTACACGAGTCATCAGAGGTAAGGCACTTTCTGGGTAGTGCTTTATGTCAGGAGACTCTGGTGTAGGCAGTGGGGTGGGGTGCCTGGGTATGTTGGTGAGGGTGGCGATGGCAAGTCACATAGGCTTTAAGGCCTAAGTAAGAGAACAAGTGTCTCTGTCTTCCTGTTTTTTTGGTGCCAGCTCGGGGTATGGAGGCTTGAAAGAAATTTCCTCCTTGAAGGCCAGTTTCATTTTTCGAGGCAGGGGATTAGATGTGCTGGTGGAGGATAATCGATTATAGGTAACAAGGGAACCAGAGTGTTGTCTGGGATGTTGGGTAAGCTTATAAGTAAAGAACAGTGGTCCCAAGGACATAGCTATCACTATCAAAGTACAAATACATAAAATGATCGATTTATTCAATTTCATATACAAAAATGTTTAAAACAATGCAACAGGGCAGTGAGTGTGTGGTCAGAAACTTGCTCAGTGTGACAACACGCACTGTCACAAATGCAGGACAATAGGTGATCAAGAGTGTATATCAAGTAACAACAACATGTATTCTTAAAGTCCTGATAATGATTCTTCTATTTGAATGATGTATAGAAACACTGTCGACTAGTTCGACAAACCCAATTTGACTGTACATAACAGAAAGGGCCATGTTGTTCTTACTCGATACACACTCGATCGCGTATCGTCACTTGAATGAGAGCACCAAGCATGTTTCTCACCACAAACACTGCACCATTAAATTGTTCTTAATATTTTCTTCATATACAATTGAATAAACCGATCATTTGATATATTTGGATATTGGAAGATACTTTGCAAAAAATCTTGCTCATAACGGGGTAGTGAACATGTACTTCTGGCTGGCATTAACTTTTTGCTGCAGTCTTTGAGCAGGGGAGCATAAACATTCTGTTTTCCTAGCGTCGATGAAGGCCTCAAGTACCATGCTGACTTTGGCATAGACAGTCTTATGCACAGGTATAGATGATAGGGGTTCTTTTTTTAAAGTTAACAGATATTTGTGACTACCTGAGAGCAGTTTCAAATTAATTTTCTTTTAATGGTTTGCCAGGCCCAGAAAGATTTGAGTCTCCTTGATGGTCATAGGAACTGGCCAATGAATAATTGTCTTAATATTCCTGGAATCCTTAGCTAGCCCTTTAACAGAAAGAACACATTGTAGATACTCAAACGATGTTACACTAACACCACACTTTTCAAATGTGGCTAGTAGTTTGTTCTGCCAAAAACAATGGACGACTTCTTTAACATGACCATAATGTTACACAGATTTGCAAAAAGAAAGCAAAATGTCAGAGGAGCAAACGGACATGGTTTGCAATTAACAGAACAGAAAAAAACAGTTTGTATATCTCCGAAAAATTATGGTGGGATTGCAGAGACCCAAGAGAATTACTGGATATTCAAAATGCCCCAATGGAGTTTGGAAAGCTGTCTTCTACTTGTAATATATGGAAAGCCCTTCTTAAATCTAATTTAGATGAAATCAACGCCCCTTGTACAGCTTCCAAAGTAACAGATATCCGGAGTTAAGGAGAGCGGTCGTTGACTGTGACTTGGTTTAAACCACTAAAATCTATACAAGGACAAAGATGTGAGGATACATTTTCAGGGATGAAAAACAATGAAGCATTTCTTTGAATTGTAATCTAAATAATCTTTAAAATCCAATCTTTTCAGAGGTGACAGAAAGAAAATGGAACCAAAAGGAAACACTGCTTCTGGAAACAAGTCAATAGCATAGGAGAAAGGCCTGTGTGGTGGAAGTTCCTTTTCTCCTCTTGGACTGTAAAACATCTCAGTGTCACAATGCTCCTTGGCAATCTGAGCAAATAATTTAGCAGATCATTCTTCATCCATAGATTGGAGCAAGAAAAGAAAAAAGAACAACTCAGACCAATTAATCACGCAGAACTCTGATCCCAGAAACAAGGATCTGGCTGTCCAATTTATGTAGGGATTATGCTTGATTAGACAGTATATGCACAAAATAAATGGGTAGTGAGACGCTGAAATCACAACAAAATGGACATGTTTATAGTAAGCTGCTATAGGTAACTGAGCTTCTTCACTTTATTCCTTTACAAATCCAAATGAAATTTAAGTGCTGTTCACAGTTCTACTGTAATAGGATTCTTTCGTCATGAGGTGAATATGGTCTTCCTTGGCACACGACCTAAATGAAGTAGTTTTATGCTCCGAAGTCTACAAAGACAGGTACACCCCAGGAACTCTTACAATATTTCAGCTCTTCTCTCAAGAGAATGAATCCAGCTTGACTACAGAATTCCAGTCGGGTCGGTTTCTGGAAATGGCCAAACTGCTCCCCCTAATTAAGGGAATAGTATTTCTTAGTTTCCCGGAGGTCTTTGGAATGTGAAGGACCGATAGGACATGAATCCAAAAGATGTCCTTTCAGTCCAAAATAAAGGTATAATCCTAGTTCTTCCCTGTTAGGATGTTTTTTTTTATCATCAATTTGAGAACCTCTAGTTAGACCTACTGGCATCACTCCTTCCTTCTATTGTCTTAGCTACTGGTTGGTCGTCTGGTCTTTTTTTTTCTTTTTTTTTTTAAACAAAGTTTGTTTCTTCAGTTCCATTCTTTGTTCTTGAACTTAATTTTTACTCTGTGTTAGAAGAATCAGCACTCGAAAGGAAGGCGGGCAAGCAAGTTTGTCCTTTAATTCTTCTTTTAACCCTTTTTGAAACAGGTTAAATAAGGAGGAGTCTGGTCACTTAACTTCTCGGGCTATACCCTTGAACTTAGCGATGTAGGATTGCGGGTCTCAGTGTTTCTGCACTAGGTGTGCCCTCCTCATGGTACCAACGCAGATAGGAATGCGGGCACAGAAGCTTCTCTGCACAGCTCTCTGCCGTGCGACCTGAGAACTTCTCACGAGATAACATAGTGAATGTGCAAACGGGGATGATGGACAAGCAGCAAATATGGGAGACCAAGAGTTATTTCAGTTAAGCAATAAAAAATATTCATGTATACTGATTTTCTTATTAACCTGTCCCAGAAATATTAAAGACATTAGGATCAGGCTTCTTATTCAACAATTTGACTAGCACGGGTTGCAGTGAAAAATTTGGCTAAATGATGGACCACATTCATAAAAATAGGGTCGGAAAGAACAGTCACAAAGCTGCGAGGGTGTTAAGCACTAAGGTTCTTCAGAGGAGTGAAAACACAAATTTCATGAGTTGAGACAATGAGGAGGCTGAGGGATTTCTTTAACATTCACAGTACACAGCTTCACTTCGAAAATAATGCTAACACCACTAAACAAATGCTTATGTATTTGAAACAATTATGGCATGAAGTGTTTACCGTAATTAGGACACATTTGGCTCTAAAATTAGTTTTGCTGGACACCGGACACGTTCAATTCATCAAATTAATTACAAATACTCTCTCCACATCGACATCTACCAACCTCATTATATTGTTAGAACACTTTTGTCAAGGATAAAGCAGAAGCTGAGTTATTTGTGTTGGGAGACCTTTTCTAGTATTTTTTTACAATAATTATTCAAAATGTAGAGAAAGAAAAAAGAGATTAAGTGTTTAGATTTAACTCTTCAATACACCTATTTGTGAAGGTCAACTACAACCCATCCATCTTGGGGTAACAAAGTTAATATTAATAATGATTAATTTTGTATGCTTCATTGATGTCTTTGAGGCAGCAACGACACCCATTGCTAAGGAACGAAGGACTATACAATTAGTAGACTGAACAAACACTTGCTCTCTTTCATTTCAGCTTCATTCACAAGGCAAACGTCACATAAAATACACATTTTATTTACGTTTCTGTAGCTTAAGTGACCATTTCTTTTAGCCTACTCAGACTTCCCTTCGTTGGTTGAGGTGGAAGAAGGGCTAGCAAGGCATTCAATGTGAATGAGTGGATGGAGTGAGATGGTTTGTTAGCTGGAAATTTTCAATTTGCTAGAGGACCTATCTACATTATCCCAAAAATAAAACTAAAGCTACTAGTCCCAAGGCTGTGGTACTACAAGTACCAGCAAACATTTGTAAAGCATGTGTACTAAAAGATTCCCTTATAAACATCACTTGTGCCTCACCTTGTACAACATTTTTCACAATCTGCCACCCATCTAGTGCATTTCAACTTAAGAGCATCAAAATATTACCTTTTTTCGCTCCTTCTCCAAAGATCGCCACTGTTCATAACACTCTTCCAGCTGGGTATGAAGTTCATTAGCAGGCCCACTGCGAATGCGTGGTGGCCTATACTTGTTGAAAGGTGTAGGAAAGGCAAAGTAGGGTGCTGTGAGATCGCCACAAAACAACTCGTTAATGAAGGGGTTTAAGTGGTTAAAATCATCGTAATGGAAAAGGTCAACGAGTTCTGAAAATGGGAATGGGGATGGAGGAAATGGAAAGTTATTATGTGGTGGAAAGGCATGTGGGCTGAAGGGGGGAAAGTTGGGGGCTTGCTTAAAATCAGACATTGGAAATGAGGGAAGAAATGAGGGATTAATAAAGTCAGACATATTTCCACTGTTTTGGTCTTGCTTCTTTCTCAACATGTTGAACGGTTGGCGGTTTTGGCCTATATAGCCTGGCTGAGGATTCCAGCTTTTCTTTCCCCGCCGTTCATCCTTATTGCTGTTGTTATCTGAATTCTGCTTCCTGCCAAATCGGTTATTTTTTTCAGATTCTTCTATGATGGTACTGCGTGGAGGTGACCAGTTTGATGCAAAACCAACAGACATTTTTTTATATTGATCTTCTCGATTTGTAGGGGCATCATGGTGAGTTGGTCTAACTTGTTTATTCTGTTTCTGGTTTTCAGCAATCAAACTGGAAAAACCCATTGAATGAGATCCTTCATTTGGCATTTGTAACCTTGAGTCATTCCTTGCAGAGGGAACTGGAGAAGAGCCTTGTGAGAAGTAGGAGGAGGAAGCCAATGGATGATGTATTGGGGATCCACTAGACATAGTGGAAACCCCAGAAGAAGGCGGAGGGCTTGTTTCTATATGCTTTTGTTTCCCAAACAAGGTATTTGCTGTGGATGTTGGGCTTAAGGCTTTACCATTCATCCATGTGTGCTCCTTGTAAGACGACTGATAGTTCCCACTGGGAAGGGCAGCATTTACTGAAGCTTCATGCACCGATTTCTTATGGAAACCTTTAGGATTGAGGTGAGGTTTATTTTCAATGTGTTCAAAGTTTCCGCCAGAAGAGAAACTATCAAGCCCGTTCTGGTTGCCCTCTCTATGCAATCTTCTGCTCACTGGCCCAGGGTAACTACTTTCTTTACAGAACTGTTGATGTGTTTCATAAGATGACCGATGGCCATGAGGCTGCGATTTAGGATTACTAAAATCCTCATATCTTTTAGCAAGCTGCATTTCTTCCTGGAACGTTTTGCCCCACATATTTCCATGGGAAGGAGATGATTTATGAGGGTAGTTTATTTGATCCTTTGCATCATTTTTCAAAAATTTCCCTCGGGCCATGTCAGTTTTCCAACAACCTTTCTGAAAATGTGTACTCTCTCTCATTTTGTTTGCAGAGGTAAAAGCTTTTAAATCAGAACTGTTTTTCTCATACTCATTTTTAAATTTCATTTTGTCAAAGTCACCCGGATGCCTGTTGAAACCCCCATTTTGAAATGAAAACCCTTCCTGTTGAAGGATGGCATTCATATGGAAGGCAGGGTTTTCAGGGAATGCCTTAAGTGCTTCACTTGGACTCTCAATATAGGTTTCTGGCAGGGAAAGCCAGGACTCCACAAGATTAAGGCCCTCAAAGCCCTCATGGATGCTGTCAATCTCGGGCAGCATTTGAATATGGTCTTGCTGATAACCTTGTGAACCAATCACATTGGGGAAATCATTCGGGTCTAGGAGGTTGCTTTGAGAACGTGAATGGCAATCTGCATTGGTGTCACTGTCGGTCGCCCAAACTGGTGGAAACAATCTTGACAATGCATTCCTGTAATAGAAGCAGATTGTTTCAAAATAATTACCTCAACAGGAAAAGTAAGAGTTGCAACATCAGTAGCATACATTAAGTGAACGCTGTATATAAACATTTCACCTCAAATTTTTGAATTATAAGTTTGATAGCAAAGTGCCTTTTTTTATCCCAATTTGAGGGTGGCTTGCCTTAGTCGATTACAGCAATTTACAATGAATAACTACTATTCATTACAGTGTATGTTCTTACTTTACAATGTATAGAAAACAGTAACTTAACATATCAGCTACGGTTGTTGAGCTCCTGCAGTCACTTGTTGTACGTTATGGACCGCCACATGTATCTCTTTATGCTCAATGCCTTTCAGTCCCAGTCTTGACATTTAAGGTCTAGACAGGTTTTACTCATTCTTCAAATCCCTCAATATGAAAGACCTTTCCCTTGACATTTCCCTGCAAGGGACAAGCTTTTCTCTTTTCTTAGACTCACTTCACTCTCCCAGGCCTTTCCCCAGTTCCTTCCCACTCAACATCACACCTCTCAGTCATCCTCCTCTCTTAAGTATTTAGGTTTGTCAATAAAGGGACTTCTCTCTACCTTTGGCTCTCCCCTGATATGAGATCTCATAAACATCTAACCTGTTTTTGCTATCTTTTTTCTGGCCCGTCAATCATGCGCCATCCCGCTCCTTGAGACATTGCGGTTACAGGAATCTCCACCAGAGAATACAGTATGGTTCGGTAGTTAAGCCAGGTTTGAATTCCAGGAAACCATGTACATAGCCTTACCAACCAAAGGTCTGACCCACAACTCTCCCTTACGTTATCACTAAGTTACAAGCTCTAAATGTTTTCGCTACAGGTATAAATTAACGCTTGCCTTTAGTGCCCTGACAACCTGCAATTCAGGGCACATTTATTTAATGTAAACAGGAAAGCAACACTAAGGCTTAACAAGAGGTTGAGGAATTATTAATGGGACTGTTTTATTAATCACAGACTTAGAGAGACAGTGGCATAGCAGGGGCACCAGTCAAGGAGCTCCTTTAATTCTAATCTACCTGAAGTCAGGCAAGATCCTCTGGTTTGGAATAACTGACTTGAAAAAAACAGGACTGCAAAGTGGGCAGGTCTGGCTTTGAACAATTACATTATTTTCAGTAACATTCGTTCTGGTGGATACTCTAACTGCAGATTCCTCACAGACTCTACAGGTACCAAACAAGAACCGGAAAATGTTCCCACAGCAATGCTCCTGCATGCCACCAGGTGCTGTTGTGTGGTCCCACCCTGACTAAACAGTGCCTGTAAGTGACTGAGTGGAGCTATGTATAAGCTCCACACACGTGCTCATTTTTAGGATTCACCTGCACAGCGCTTGCACTGTGCTCGAAATCTCTTGTATCAGAAAAAAATACAAATCTTAAAAGGGGCTTTGAAACATTCATTACTTACCGTTGGTTGGCTCCCACGTGGGTACAGGTCATTCTTGTTTCCCTTTACTTACCATTGGCTGGCTCTCACATGGCTCCTACATCACTGCTGTTTCCATACTTCCTCCTCTCTTCCATCTTCCTCTTGGCTTCGGGTTGTCGTGCTGTCCTGCAATGGAGCCTGTATCAAGTACTACTTCATGTGCCCAGTGTCCTTACACTGAAGGCCACTGCCATGCAGGTACTCATTTTAGGGTGGAGCGTGCAAGCACTCTGGCCTGTTGTAACACCTCTGTGGGCTATTAACCACACCCACTGGTGCTATTCATTCTTTGTTGTGCTTGTCTTAAATGTTTCATTTTTTAAATGTCCCTCCTTTGTGTGCTGAGTTCCCTCCCAGGCGATTTCACAAAGTAGACATTTTTCTGGCCATCACACTACATCATGCTTCCCCCGGTTAAGCCGTGTGATGGCCCCTCCTCCGGTTTCAGTTTGCCTTTCAGAACAGTCGCGATCCTTTTAGACATTTACAAAGGGAGCCAATAACTCTTGCGCTCACGGCAGCGGTGGCGCTTTGAATTAAATTGCTTCTGTCAACTGTTTTACTTTTCATTTTATGAGGCAAGAAAAGTCCAGTTAAAAATGTACAAAGCTAATAGCTCTAACTCGAGCAAATACGAGACCAATTGCATTGCAAATGCTGGTTTTTACTTTTCAATGTGCTCTCTGAGTGCATATCGCAGTATCTCATCTTCACCTCCGCTTAAAGAAAAACAAAAGCATTATGACGCGGCCAGCATTACATGAGTCCTAAAGCTCTTCATTTTTACTTTAAGCCACACTCGCGCCGACACCGAAGCAGCAAACTGTTCCTTGGAGAAATATGAACGAATAAATATGCCCGGTCTGCGTAGCAACAGCAGCCTGCCGCAGCTGTGTAATCATTGTGGCCTGGGCGCAGGCGTTTACAGCACCCAAAATACACTTTCCTCATAAAGCAAAAGAGAGTTAAAGTTGTATGTATCTTCAAGGGAAGACCCCACTCTAAGGTGCCTGGTCTTAAATGGGTCTGTTTCATCAGACAATCGAGTGAAGACCTTTTAAGATGTGACCCAAATGAGAAGAGTTTGCGGGGTCTTATTATAACGCCCTCAAAGAGAATACAAATCATGTTGATTATAAAAGTAATAATATACAGTATTCTTTATTTTAATCTTATGTCATGTGTCGAAAACCAGGATCATTAAAGAGGAACCTCACCTTCGGACGCACTTTATCTTTTCATGCGGTCTGATCTGTAATGTAGTGGAAAGGAGAGCGCTGTCTTTGCTGGGTGAAAATTGACTTTCTAACCCCGTTTTACACCTCTGATTTTCAGAAAGCTTGTTTAATAATCCTTAATGTTTATCAAACAGTGGTGAAACACTGCATTCCTCCTGAAGGCAGCAGTGCGCTGCTAGACCAGCAACGTTTGCACCTTTTTCATTGTGGGCGAGAGCGCAAAGCGCTGCGTCCCATTGAGTAATCTCTCTTTGGGCTTCCAACCACGCCATGTCACGTCAGTCACTTACATTGGTTCGTGTGCTTGCCTCTTAAAATCTGCTTGTTGTCAATTGTGGAAGGCATGCATACGTCATGCCTTGCCCGGTGTTTAGCCTACCTACATAGCACCGGTAAACCACTAAAAACATACAAGGCTAGATGTTTTCAGCATGGTGTCCGGACTACTTTATATGTTTATATTCCACACAGAGCGATGGCGCTGCATTTTACATAGTGCGATCGCGCTGCTTTTTTTTTTTCTTTACAACGCCAATAGCTCTAACTCGAGCAAATGCGAGACCGGTTCCATTAAAAATGCTTGTTTCTTCTCTCACTGCCAATATGTTTAGACATGGAGAGGGAAAAGTAATGTAGCAGACCATGGGTTATTTAAACGTGGAGGAGGGAAACACTGCAAAGGTAACTTAACTGAGAATGTTTCATTTTGTGGACATTAAAAGTGTATAGTCACACTATAATGTGTGCCTAGTACAACTGAACTTTTGTGATTTGGGTCTGCTGAGTTGTCCGTTTACTTATGGATTTTCCACCTTTGCCACATGTAATTAAATTGCCTCGGGCTTCCTATTCCTTAATAAAAAAAAAAGAAAAAAAAAAAAAGAAGCTAATCACAGAATGGGGAGGTGGGGAGACCAATCTACGGAGTACCTACCAGAAAGAGCATGGCCAAAGGTGAGTAACTTGTTATTTTGATACTTTTAACTGCTAATTCCTCACTTTACAAAAGATACCAAAGCAGTGCCTTCACAGGTGGAGGGTCTCGGACTGAACTGTGGGGTGGGGAAATAAAGTCTTGCAAGAATAAGCAAGCAAAATATCCTCCCAAGATGGACCTGGCTGTTGAAGCTGTAGCACTTTGTGAACATATGCACAGATGCCCACGTTCCAGCCTGGCAGATGTAAAAGACAGGCACTCTTTCTTCCAAAGCAGTGGTTGCAGCCTTAGCCCTAGTGGGATAGCCTCCCATACCTTCCAGATTCTTGTGCAGTACACAGCAGATCTTAATGCAGTGGACTAGCCTCATTGAAAAGTTCCACTTTTACAATGCCTTCCATTTCTTCGCTCCAGAGAACCCCACAATAAGTTGTTTGTCCACTCAATTGTCCTTGGTACAATCAATGTAGAAGCTCAAACTCATTTTGGGGGTCTAAATGATAGAGGCTGTCCACCTATTTTGAGGGGTTAGGAAGGAGCAAAGAATGCTGGTTTGCCCCATGTGAAAGGGAGTCGTGAGTTTCAGTAAGAGGGTTACAAGATTTTGCATCACCAATGAGTTTAGGGGAAAAAAGTGATGTAGGGCATTTGCACTTAAAGTGTCTGAAGTTCACTTACACGACTATCTGATGTACTCACAATGAAAAACAGTCTTCAAGGTGAACAGACAAAGTAAGCACCTATGCATCGGCTCGAAGGGTGCGCACACAAGAAATATCAAGATTAAGTTCATGTCCCACTGTGACATCACAACTGGTTGGGAGGGAACATGTATGTCAACGTTTATGAAATTTCAGCAAAACAGGTGATTCATACATGCACGGTAAGTTTGGCAAATAAAAAACCTACAATAGTGCCCTCTGCAAAGACTTGCTGGGTCAAAGATATAAAAAACAAAAGCACATCTGACATCTTTCTTGTAAAGGGTCAGTCTTGTGAATGCCTCATTGGACCGCAAAGTTGTTCCCATGCCCAGAATAACTGGATTTCGTGGAAAAGTGCTAGACAGCAAGGATCACCTCCATCACTACAGGTGGCAAATAAAACACAAGCAATTGCTGCTGCTTAATCTTCAAGCACGTAAGTCACCTTGATGACTTGGGCTGGTCTTTCCTGGTCATTTTTTTATTTTATTTTTAGAACGCAGGCTGGACAAGCACGTATGGAAAAGCATACAGGAGTCCTGTGGTCCATTCCAGATGGAATACATCTCCTAGCCAGTGGTCCTGCTGGAACTCGAATGCACAAAACTTTCAACACCAAGTGTTCTCGTCAGTGGCTAAAAGATTTACCCAGTGTTCTCTACACTGTTGGAAGACTCCCTTCGCGATCTTGGGGTGAAAACGTAACCTGTGATCCGCCAGATGTTGCCTGCTCATTTTGTCTGCGCTGGCATTTAGGGACCCTCATAGGCAGCTCGCAATCAGGAAAATGAGATGATTCTCCAGCCACCCACAGAGGCGCAGAGTCTCCTGAAACAGTACCCCACTCACCCTGCTTTTTGCAGTAGCACATAGAGGAGGTATTGTCTCTGAGAACTTGCACCAGACTTCCCTTGATGCACTGCAGGAAGACCTTCATAGCCAGACAAAAGGCCTGCAACTCCTGCAATAGGGGTGGAGCTGGCTCTCTGACGGAGACCAGAGTCCCTTGACCGCCACATTCCCCAGGTGACCTCCCCAGCCCAGCAGAGAGACGTCTGACACCACCATCCGCACTCAGTGGGAAATAGAGAGCTACCAACCACTAGACCAATAGCATATGTATAGCCAGCTGCGTTTGTGTAGCTACCTCTGCAAATCTCCAGCCTTATCCTTCAAGACCTGGAGGGCACTGGCCACATTACATTGATGCTGGGGCCATGTGATCATCAAATTCTATTACAGAGCACACAAGTACCACCTGAGATAGCTGCCTGGGAGGACTGGCCAGGCTAAGAAGCCAAGAAGCCTCAGAGCTGCTCTCACTGTGATCCAGGACTGAGCCTGAAACATTTGGATCGTAGCCAAATGTCCTAGAGTTGGTGTGGTAGAGGGCAAGCCTTTGCTTGGACTATGAGGTGGCGGATCTCAAGCACGAAGTTGGGCAGTCACAGAAATGGTCTCCGGGCATAGTCCACAACTTGGAGCATGAGCAGGATCTACACAAAGGTTACAAATTCTTCTTGTTTTTTGGCAACATACAGTGTTGCCTCCCGGTTTTGTATAGTGTTTGGGTGCACCTGGATAGATTTATCACATGACTTGGAGTTGTGACCCAAACCTAGACACCAAATAAACACCTTCTGGAGGTCCAAGACCTACATCAGTTCCCAGAAGCTGTGGCAAGGCTTTAAACTTATTGTACGAGGGACATAGTTCCTTAGCACAATGGTGAAATTATTTAAAAGTCATCAGAAAAAAATCAAAGTTGGGAGCGGAGCTCAGGATCCGCATAGGAAAGTGCAGAAAGAATAAAAGTGAACGTCAACGTGCATAGGTACTGCTTATATGCGGCTCTGCTGCATTACTTCTGGGGCAATGTGTCAGAGTAAAGCAGCACAATGCAGGAATGGCAGCTGGGTAGCATTCTATAGTGAAGAATATCCGATTAGGTGTATCAATCAGAAAATACTTTCTGTGCCTCCCATCAGCCCCTTTCAG
Source organism: Pleurodeles waltl (assembly GCF_031143425.1). Lineage (NCBI taxonomy): Eukaryota > Metazoa > Chordata > Amphibia > Caudata > Salamandridae > Pleurodeles > Pleurodeles waltl. The sequence continues at coordinate 575,528,087 of NC_090449.1, read as the reverse complement.
AAATCTCTACATGATGAACAGGTTACTTACCTTCGATAATGCCTTATCTGGTAGACTCTAGCCGCAGATTCCTTACTGGATCCAGAAAATTTTCCGCGGCAGGGCCCCTGCGCACTGGTAGGTGGTGTTGGGCTCCTGGGTGGCAACAGGCTCCGCGTGGCCTTGCCCGCACAGGAAGTGAAGTGCGCAGTGCCTATTTAGGCGCCTCCCCAGTACACTGATGTCAGTTTTTTCCAACGATTTTCTATGTGAGAAGCACAGAGCCACGAAGAACACTGACCACTGGTTCATTAAAATAGGTCCCTTAAAAGGGAAGCAACCCTTTACTCTGAAATCCGTTAGCAGAGTGGTGAGGATGGGTGGGCTGATAAGGAATCTGTGCTAGGCAGTCTCTACCAGATAAGGCATTACCAAAAGTAAGTAACTTGTTCATCTGATGGAGACTTCTACCCAACTCCTTATCTTAGAATAGATATTCATGCAATACCTATCCATAGGTGGGGCTGCGATACGGATTAGACTAGAAAATCATGTAGGACCGGATGGGCAAAATGCCAGTCTCGTCAGACCCGACTGTCCAGGCAGTAGTGCTTTGTACACATCTGCAGGGAAGCCAACGCTGTTTCGTAGATATCTAGGAAAGATACTCCACGAGTTAACACAGTGGTCACAGCTTTGGCTCTGGTGGAATGAGCTCGCAAACCTTCAGGAGGTTGACGATACAGAGTAGACTTTGATTTAGAGCTCTATCCCTTGTGAGATGGTCTGTTTTTGCACCACCTTTCCCTCTGCTCAGACGTACTCCACAAATAATTGATCATCCACACGGAACACTTTTGTGAAGTCAAGGTAGAAGGGCAATGCTCTTTTTGGGTCTAGCCAATGGAGTTTCTCTTCTTCTTTAGATAGGTAAGGCAGAGCATAAAAAGGTAGGCAAAGTGATAGGCTGGGCTACATGAAAAGGATTTACCACCTTTCATCGGAGGGATGCTCTAGTACGAAGGACCAGTTTGTCTGGGTAGATGGTAAGATATGGAGGCTGTGATGATAGTGCCTGTAGCTCACCGACCCTCCAGGTAGATGTTATGGTTAGGAGGAGCCTGCAAGGGCATTTGTGTAGCAGCTTGAAGGAAGCACACATCAAAAATGTGAGAACTAAGTAGATGTCCCACTGAGGCATATGAAAGGAGCTGGTGGAATCAAATGTTGAAGACCTTTGAGAAACCTATTTACAATAGGGGATTTGAAAGGGATGGCTGATTTGGCAACCGCAAAAATACTAATGTGGCTGCCAAATAACCCTTCAATGTGCCCAAAAGCAGAGCCCTGCTGGGCTAGAATAGGAATAAACAAAATAACCTGGGAAAGGGCTGCAGATAGAGGGTCAACTTGTTTATTGGTATGTCATGCCACAAACTTGCTCAAGCATTGTTTTCAGGATCGGGTAAAGAATCCTGCCCTATTGCTGCAACAGAAGATCCCCCCGAAGAGGCAACTTGATTGGCGGACCCATGCTCATCCTCAACTGCTTGTGATACATGACTCTCTGTGCCCAATCTGGATCCACAAGAATGACCTGGGCCCAGTTATTCCTGATCTTATTGAGAACTCTTGGTGGAAAGACGTAAAGGAAACCTGTGCTCTACTCAAGACGAAAAACGTCTCTAAGTGAGAGCAGCCTTGGAAACTACAGCATGTAAAATTGCTGACACTGAACATTACTGACAGAGGCAAAATGATCCAACTGAGGACCTTGCGCCACCTGTGGATGGAGACGCTATTCATGAACCACTAAGCATCAACAGCTGAATTTGTCCTCCCTGGCGTTCAGAGAGACCACCAGGAATCTGTCCTAACATTCCAGCCATGTTCAGAGGCCAGTGCCTCTTGACAAAGGGTCCACAGCCCCACCTCGCCCTGTTTGTTGGAATATCATATGGCGGTGGTGGTGTCCGTGAACATCTGTACCAGCCTTCCCCTGGCTGAACAAAGAAAGGCCTTCAAAGCCAGCCAGATCACTCAAAGCTGTAACACGGTGATGTGGAGTCTGGATTGCACAGGAGATCAGAGTCCTCAGATCCCCACTTCTCCCAGATGTTACCCCAGCCTAGAAGTGACGTATCTGTCCCTAAGGTTCTCTATAGTTGGGGAAGGGCTAGACGTCTGCCACTGACCCAATCGCGGTGTTTTAGCCACCTCTGCAGTTCTTTTGCAGGGATCTGGACCATGTCAGAGCTATTCCCCTGCTGGGAATTTCAGGCCCCACCACAGAGCTCTCATATGCCAACAGGCATGTGTCACAAGAAGGAAACAGGAGGCCATGATGCCCAACAGCCTAAGAGTCAGTCTCACTAAAATCCAGGCTAAAACATTGGTATCAAAGCCTCAATATCCTGGACTCACTGCTCAGGAGGATAAACCTGAAACTGCAATGTGTACAGAACAGCTCCGATTAAAGGGAGAGTCTGAGAAGGAGTCAGGTGTTACTTCGGCACGCTGACAGTGAACCCCAGTGAGTGCAGAAGGTTGGTCTTAGTCTGAAAGTGGAAGATGACGGCCTGGGGGGAGCCTGGAATGAATGGAATTCCAGATCCCTGCAGATGATCTGTAACCACCACCATTACCTTCCTGAACACTCGAAGGGCACCAGTAAGTGCTGAAGGGGAGCACACCAAACTGAAAGTGCTCTTGTATGACCATGAACCGCATATAACGCCTATGGACATGCACGAAAAGGATTTGGAAATAAGCATGCTGTAAGTCCAGCTATACCATTAAGTGTCCTGGGGCAAAGACAGGCAGGACTTGCGCAGTCTTGAGCACTTTGTATGTGTCCGTTTTCAGGATGACATTGAGAAGGCATAGGTATAGATTAGGACGAGGGTGTAGCCACTTTGGACTAGTTGTAAAATCCAAAGGTCTGATGTTATTGACCTCTAGTTCAGCAGGTAACGGTGTATCCTGCCCCCACTGAATGCCCTTGATGGTTGCAGGGCATTCTAAAAGGGTTTAAAGGCTGCAACTGCTTGGGGGGGGGGGGGGGGGGGGATCTGTGTGGACTGGTTCCACCTGTCTGCCTGTCCCTCGTGGTCTGAGGGTACAACATCCTCGGCCATGGAAAAAAAATGAGGTTTGCTGGGTGTGTGAAGCAGTGGTTGGAAGCCCCCTTCTGTGACCACGAAAGACAGACTGGGGTTGATGAGGGGCCACAAAAAGGCCCAAGGACATGGCCATACTTCTGCTGTCCTGAAGGCGCTCTAGCGCAGAGTCAGTCTTCTCTTCAAACAATCAAGAGCCATAAAAAGGCATGCCCCTGAGTGAAGCTTGGACATTCCCCTAGAAGCCAGGAGTGGCGTCTAAGGGCCACAATCGATTAAATCGCTCTGCCCAGCGAGTCAGTAACTTTCAGCCAACATTGTATTGTGAACTTGTCTGCATCCATCACATTAGCAATTGCTTGAGATAGTATGGCTCGGGACTCTTCTGAGATCATGGGCAGCACTTGCACAATTGAGTCCCAGTTGGTAGGGGAGTATTGGCCCAAGAAGCATGTGGCGTTCACTGACTGCAGGGCTAGGCGCATGGATGAGAATATTCTCTTCCCAAAGATATTCAGCTTTTTGGATTCCCTATCAGGTGGAGTGGTAGGGAACGCCCCAGGGCTAACTTTGGAGGTAGAGGCCTGGCCCATAAAGACCTCCAGGGTGGGGTGCTGGGTGAGGAAACTGAGGTTTCCTGGGGCTGGGCAATGGCAGCGGGCAATTGCCCTATGCACAGGAGCTGCTGTGCAGGGCTTGTATCAGGCCAGAGTAGGATATCGGTAAGGGTTTCATTGAAAGAGAGTAACAGTTGAGTGGAGGAAATTCCTGGCTGAAGCACCTTCGTCAAGACAGTCTTGACTGCCACTGAGTTTAACGCAAAGTCAAGGACCTCAGCCACCCTTGGTACCACAACTGCGAATGACGTACCCTCCTCTGAACCAAAGATAGGGGCAGAGACCAGGCCAGTGTCTGAGGGAGGCGACCAGTCAACTGTCATTCGCCAGATCCTACCAGTTGTTCTCGAGATCCCTATGGATACCATTTATAAGGTCAGCAGACCGCTCTCAGTCATCATCCACTTCAAGCCCATCAAAAGAATAAGGCACTGGCTCCGACATGAGGGCAGGTGCATGGCCTTATAGAAGTGTTGTAACTTGGCAGGGGGTCGCTCCGGTTCCCGGAAACTCGGGGAGGCATGGAGATGGCTCAGGCGCAATCTCCACCACAAAGCTAGGCCTCTAATGACGATCCTCCCTCATCTTGTCAGATTACTTCAACAGACATGGTGAAGACGGCCATCTCTTCAACTTCTTGCTTTTCCTCTGCCTGTGGGGCTTGCCCGATTTTACAGATGACAGACAACAAGCGCCTGGAGTGGCTCCAAAAACGATCTTGGGACCTTCCTCTTGTCAAAGATCTTGAGTGTCGCAGATGGAGGAGCTTGAGAGACTACTCCCTCAAGGCCTTGGGGTGCATGGCACAGCAGCTGATGCAGGTCTTGGCATCATGGTTGCGATCCAAGCACCAAAGACGCACCAAAGGCACACCAAATGTGAGCCTCTCACTGACATCTGTAGATGACAGGCGCCACACAGTGTAAAACAAGCTTTCCTAGCATTGCATACTGACTCTCATGGAGACAAGATATGGTAAAAATATCAACAAAAAGTCAAGAAAGGTAAAAAAAAAAAAAAAAAAAAAAAAAACCTAGGGATAGCTCTTTTAAGATCTGCTCTGTCTGGCGCAAAAAGAAAGGAACCGACTGATGTCAGCTTGCTGGTGTGGTGCCAATATAGGCACAACACAAATCACTTATGGCCGGACAGCACAGAAGATGCCACATGGAGTTCAAAGACGCCACCTACCAGCATGCAGAGCTACTGCTCTCAAAAAAATTCTGACACATGAAATTATAGTAAGGTAAAGAATCCGCGGCTATAAGTCTCTATCAAATTGATTTTACGGCCTTTAATGCAGTCCTCTCAGAAGCACATCTGGTTTGGAAAAATACATAACTCTCCACAAACATCAGGCATAAAGTGATGCACTGTATATTTACAAATCAGAAGGAAGACGGTCACAAGAAGAAACATACAGTAAAAAGCTAGCTTACAGTAGAAGGCTCAATGTGCTGAAGCTGTTGACTTATTCTCAAAGCCAGTATCTAGAATGATGGAAATAAACAGGATGTGTGAGTTTGTTGCATGAAAGGTATAGTCTCAGAGGAGGGAAGTGGTCTGGCAGATAGCGTAGATTCAATGCACTTGCCCTCCAATCAACTGGATCTTCCTCTATAGTGTCTCTCCGCAAGCTTTACAGGTCTGTTTCCTGCCCATTCATCTACTCATCGAAATCTCACATTCAGGCTTTCACTCTTGGGCCCCAATGACCCACCTATGTGATCCCAATCTCCCATTTGGAACACAAAAGCGTGAAAAGTGCTGCCTCCTTGCACATCTCGTCTTTGGTCTCGAAAGTAGCAATGAAAAGGTGTGCTTTGGAATTTTGATAAAGCAGGCGGCCAGTGTGATTTGCATATCTGCGCAATACTCCTTCTAGTATGTAGCATCCCTGGGGCCCACACCTGGGAATGGTGAGATTTCTGTGAGCGGCAGGTGTAGAAAGCTGGCTCTTTACATGCTATATCAAAATGAGATATATCGTGCAAAGAGTCCAGGGGCTGTCTTACTAGTGGACAGAGTGTTCACTCTATCAATCCCAAGGTGCTTTTTTAGGGAGTAGTGCGGTCGAGATGCCTTTGGCTTATCAGAGTATAGTGTGAGACATCGGCAAATACGCACACTGTTAAAAAATGACACCACTCAAGAAGGAGAGCCAAACCGTTTTACAAAAATAACAAGTATCTTTATATACATATTTTGGCACCATGATCAATTTGATCAGGTAAATACTTTTTTCAGAAAAATCTTTACAGTCTTGAAAAGTCAACAGTGCAATTTATGGAAGCTGCACTGTATCCTGTGGAGGAAAAGCAAAGACGGCAAACAGGTGCAGTAGAGCAACTTACGGGACCATTCTCCTAGACGTAAGGTGAGTAATGGGCAAGGGTCAGGACCACACCAACAGGTCACACCGGGCGACCAGGTGCAGAGATATAGTATGGCGTCAGGTGCCCAATGTTAGTTGCTGGGGATCAGTCCAGTCGAAAAGATGCTGCAAGTGAGGACTGAGGATTCAGCTGAGGGGAACCAACAAGTGTTTAACAATCTTGGGATGTTTGATGACATAGGGACACCCTGGGTCTTCTTCTCCAAAGTTTGAGTTCACTATTCTGCTCGCTTTTTGTATAACTTTTTTCAGTTTGGTGACCTGACGTATGTTCAGGACATTACCGAGGAGTTTCCATGACACGTACCTCACGTAATGTGTGTCGTACGTACGGCCTAGGCTTCATAGGAAAGCCTAAGGCTCACACATACCGAATTCGCAACATGCACGGAGCAGAGGGACATGCCGGCTTGACGGGTAGGTAGCACTTGGGTAACGGATTAGGACGGCTGTAAATTAACCGGATAATGAGCACTGGTTATGAATAGCTTAGATAATCTTTATTTGATGGGGCAAAAATAGGTGCACTTAACATTTGTTTGTGAATTTGGTTTAACAATATGTATGCACTGGATAACGGAGCAGGCGGAGGAAAACATATTCACTATTTGACCGCATATAGATATCTCTTTATATTCCCGCAGCACATCGTGCCCACCGATGATAAAAATAGGCTGTTGGACACTATTTGGTTTTTCAATTTTGAAGGAGTTTGGTAAACAATGTTTATGTACTGGACAACGGAGCTGGTTGCGGATAAATATATCAACTATTTGACCGCATATAGATATCTCTTTATATTCCGGCAGCACATGATTCCCAATGATAATTAAAAAAAGGCTGACAGATACTATTTGGTGTTTTCAATTTTGAACGACTCAAATATACGTCTACAGTCTCATTTATTTTTGGGGCGTGGATGCTGGCTGTACGATGTTGTAGTTCTTAAGTCTCTTGTTCTGTACAGAGACCCTATTGAGAAGCCGTATCAAGGCCCAATTAAAATTCCTCTGCCACATACTACAGTCTGCTACTTGGAAGTTTGGATAATATAGCTTATGGACCACCATTGATTCAGGAGACAACTTTGCATCTGTATTTGAATCCCAAAATTAAGGATTTTTGCTACTTTTCCCCATGGAGTCTCTTAAATTTCCCACGTTTTGAGACGTGAAGGTTAGTTTTCAATGTTTTTGGACTGAGAATTCATGATGGTTTTAGGAAGGAACTTTTGTTTATCTTTTTTTCATGTCCTTTTAGTTACTCCTAAACACTTACCATAGAGGAAGACACTTTTTAAGATCCTCATCCATCTTATCTTTATTTTGGAAGATTCCATTTGTGGTACTTTAGATGGTAAGAGCTGCGCTTTCTACAAATATTGGGCTACTTCAGGACATTTTCTAGTACTACATTCTGCGTGTCCTGTGGTGGTGACTCTCACCTCTTTGCACGGGTACTGATCTCACTCCTTTATTTACTATTTGAAAGCTTCTGGTATGTCGTTTTTACATCAATAGAAATCTGACTAGATCCACGTAGCATATTATTGTGACGACTTCTCTCTTTTCCTGTGGTTGCAACACTTTCTTGGTGTTCTTACACTCTTTACCACTTGTTAATGATTCACAATTTTGTGATTTTCATCTATGGTCACTTGGTAACCACACATCCTAACATTTGTTGGACATGCATGTGACACTTACTGGTGGAGGTACAGTGATATTTTAGTAATAAAGGTATTCTGGCTTTACAGCTTATTATCATTCTATTATCAGCCTTGAAGAAGTCTCTCATCAGGGATAAGACACGTGTCGGCTGAATCTTGCATCAATCAGCCTGAATCTTCAAATTGACTAAGGACATTCATGCAAATCACAACCTCTACAACCTGAACAAGAACTATCATTAATTTCAAGGACTATGTTTCATGCTAAAACAATGTGGAAGACCGCTTGATCTAGTGTTGGCTAATACATTCTTACTGTAAATCACAATATATATATATATATATATATATATATATATATATATATATATATATATATATATATATATATATATACTCTCATTTAAGTAAGAAGTAAAATATGTACACTTTACATACCTGTGATCTTTGATTACTACTATATTTTGGCAAATCAGTCTTGACCCTGTTCCCCCCCATGGGAACAGTCCAGCCCAAACTGCCAGGCCTTCCCTGGACCGGAAACAAGCATCCTGGGACCGGTTTCAGGGTTTCACCCTTGATCAGCCAGGCTAGCTTGAATCCAGTGACAAAGCAAGCACAGGACCCATGCCTGGGCATACCCTTCCCACTTAGAGAAACTTTAGCAACACAAAAGGATGATGGACGGAGTGCTGGGACTTTTCAAACATTCACCCCCAGTCACAGATCTGGGTTTATTCTATTGTTCTTTTGCTCACCATGCCACCCACCCCAGTTTGCCAAAAGAAAAAAGAACAGATGATGGACAGAATGCTGAACAATGCAAACATTCACCCCCAGTCACAAAGATCTGGGTTTAATCAATCGTTTTTTTGCCCACCACATCACCTCAGTTTTCCATATCCTAATCAGTCTTGACCCTGTTCCCCAGTTTGCCAAGCATGCCACTGACAAATGAAGTGTCACCAGAATGAGATTAGTTTGAGGCTGCCCTGTCCACTGCTATTGAGTATTGAAAATCTCCTGCCTCTTATTTAATAGTGGAACTGCCAAATCACTGGATCTTCAGTATTATGGAGTACCCATAGGGATTAAGACCGATTTATCCCAGTTCACCCTTTGGCTAAATATTGCACTGTACCTATCAAAAATGGTCAGAATTAGTTATTGTCTCCACTAGGTCCTGAAAACAGACCAGCATATCACATGCATGCAGTGTTGATATATGTTCGGGCTACCACTTGGATTTGTTACTGTCATCTATGGGCATACCATGCATGTCCTTGGCTCATTTGTCAAGGCAAAGAGGGGAAATAGAGCAGTATCTGATTCTCTGAGATTAGTTAGTTCTGATCTTAGCTAAAGGTTTAGTATATAGTAAGCTTGATCAATCTGTTTTATTTGGGATTACAGTTCATGTGATTCAGTACCCCAGAACTGAATTGCCATTGAACATATTAAACGTTTTTTTCATATCAAAGTTCCCCACTAATATCTCCATCAAAAGAGACAGGTGCGGGGGGAGTTATTCAGAGGGGGTTAGAATACACAATTCTCGCTTACTTTAAGTAACTTGAGTTGTTGTTTGGTTGCTTTATGCGTTTTTAAGCAGGCAGTGACTGGCCTATTTTTTGAAAGGCCTATTTGGTGATGACTCACATCACACTCTACACAACACCGGCTCTAGTCGCGCCTTCCCAGCATGAGGGGGCACCATTGTTCTCTGTCACATATATGATCTTGTCCACTTACTCACGTATCTAACATTGCAGTAATGATATGGAACGTCAATGGTGTGATTGATCACATAAAACAAGGGGCTGTTCTCCAATTCACGAAGCGCCACATGACGGCGGTACTCCTACTGCGAGAGACGTACCTCATGGAAAGTGTTCCTTTTTAGCCAGAAATGGTTATGACAGGGTATACCACTCTGAATACAGAACAGGTTCCGTAGGTTGTGATTCTCCTCCACAGATTCTTTTTCCTAGCTGTCCCTCTGACTAGATTGGACTCGCTGGGGCTGCATACAGCCAGAATATGGCCTTGGCCAGTCCTCTAGAGGGCTCACAACACAACTTGAGTGTCTACTTAACACCCTTGCTTGTCTGTGCTACCCTCACAGCCCTCTGAGGTTTGGTGGTAAGACTTCCACACAGAGTCACAATCATATGGTTATTTTGGGGGAGGGGGGGCTCTTTAATAATGTGATGGACACCATTGACTCAGACAGACCTCTAGGGGCACAGTAGGCAATGAAGAGGGGTTTGGCAGACTGGGTTAACAACCTGGGATTATGTGACATGTGGAGATTTTGTAATTCTCAGCTGCCAGGCTATACTCATGACCCAGCACTGCTTTTTGAAGGCGAACTGAAAGTGCCCCACAAAAAGGTGGCAGACTGTCAAAGAGCCTCCTAAAAGCAGCCCTCTGAATGGGAGAAATGGCATACCATGTACCATTCCTACCCCGTGCCTCCTCCCCCCCACAACCCCTTCCCCTCCCAAACATGCCCTTACAAACCGGTGCAGTCACTCACTGCACCCACCTGCAAGGGGATCACTCTCCCCTCTTGAAAGTGTAGGCAAGTTGACCCCTGCACAGAGAAACACGAAGTAGCTTTTGAACAGCTGCTCGGTACTTCTTTTGAACTCGCTGCCGTGGATGCAGTGCGGGTTTGCGGCTGCCCTGATGGCAGTGCATTCTTGCTAATAGGGTGCACTTTGCCTGTTTGAACGTGGCGCACCTGCTTTAACGTGCACCGTGGCACAAACGAGAAAAGTGCACCCTATCTGTAATAGGCCCCCCTGATAGTTTTTGGGCAGCCTAGAACGCCACCATGCAGGCAAATGCTAGGTTATACCCTAGGGTTTAAGGAGCAAAAGAAATACAATCGAACTGTCTCAGTTGAAAACAAAGCCCTGGAATTAGAAACAATAGCGGAAGACAAACTGAACGAACAAGACGCGGCCTGGCCTTAGCCCAAACTGCCCTATGGCAGCTCTATACAGGCGAGGCACGCCAGGGCTAGATGCCGTAGACTAGACGAATCAATGAATGGGATGAAAAAGTGAGCAAACTACTTTATTGGTTGCCCACTAAAGAGACAGACATGTGGTGCCCAAAATCATGGTGGACTGTGGGATGAGGTGTGGGGGAGATGTCTCTCAAAAGCAGTCGCTATAGGACCCAATTGTGTGGGTTACTATCGCTCTCTGTATACCTAGAAGCTGTGCCCTACACGGAAACAAGATGCCCTACTTGTTGTAGATCATCCTATGACCCAATTGTCCCCTTCCGACACCAATGACCTTGACCGAGACACGGTGGATACCTGGTTGAATATTACACAAAACTCAGGGCGGCTGGGGGGAATGGGACTGTCTTTACTTTCACCCCTCCTAGAATGTATAGAGACAACAGAAAGGGTATGCTTCTCACCTGAACTGGACTTTGTCGAAAAATGTAGTACTGCACAAACCGGGATGACCCCCGCATTTGTGTGCTTCCTACAGACCCATCTCTCTGATAAAGGGGTTGATCTATCTGTGAATGTCTTGGCCAAGAGGACTTTGCGGATACTGGCCCACTTGGTCCCCCTGGCTTAATGTGGTCTTATCCCCAATTGCAGGGGAAGAGGCACTGTATACGGAGAGTCCACATAGCCCTGGTGTGATATAGATAATTACAATGTCCAAGTGTGTTAATGCTTATAGACTTCTAAAAAGCATTTCACTCCCTGAATTGGCGCTACTACTTACAGGAGATGCTACAGAAGCTGGAGTTTGCCCCAAATTCCTTTCCTATGTCAAAGTGCTATACGCACAACCTCAAGTTCAAGTGAGCATAAATGAGGTCCTCTCCCACACTTTCCTGATCCGCAGGGGGTACGAGGCAGGGATGCCCCCTGTTGCTACTTCTTTTTGCATTAGCTATTGAACAGATAGCAGTGTGGGTGCGCTGTGATGCCCAGGATTGGGGTTTGATTGAGTAACGGCAATGGAGGATAGGACTGCACTGTTACATACTCCTCTTCTTGTCCCGTCCATCTGTGACAGGTCCTCACTTGATCAGTAGCTTGGAGATCTTTGGGGCAGCATTAGGTCTTCAATTTAAAAGGACCAATTTAAGAGGACCAAGTACCTGCTGGTTCCCACATCACACAAGTGATGAGGCCTGGAAGCCAGACCTGCAAATCCACCACCTAAGCCTCCAATAGCTGGGCATCCAAATAGCGTAAGAACCTAACCTGACTAGAAACCTGACCCCTCAAGCCCCTACTTCTCAAGACCCAGATTAACTAAGACAGGTGGTCTAAGCTGCCTCAACATCCTGGGTAGGGTTGCTTTATTCAAAATGATGGTACTCCCTTGCCTTCTATACATGCTGCAAAATTTCCCTCTCTTCATCCTTAATAGCTCGTTCCGGGACCTAGCGGACAGGATAGGCACCTTTCTACAACTGGGCAACCCCCTCGGTATAGCTTTTAGGAAGTGCATACAGCAGACTTTGGATGGGGGCTAGCCAATAGCAGAAGTTTCTCTTTATTCCTGGGTGTCGCAGACCTTGGTCATCAATGACTGGACGAGCAGAGAATGGGGGACCCGATGTTTAGAGGCAAGATACAACTGATTGCACCATATTGCATCTTAGCCTGTTTATATGAAGCACCGATCCCGCCAAACCTGCAAAATCCAACTAGGATGGTCCTGCAAGCGTGGCAGTCTGAACTTCATTGGACCCGATAGGATAAAAAGGTGATGCTTGAGACCCCATCTATAACAGCAGATGGCTCCTGAAGACAGCACGTCTACAGGAATTCCGTAACTGAGGCCTAATTGGAATATCTAGGGTGGAGGACGTAAGGGAAGGTACACAAAAGATGTCCTTCAAGGAATTTCAATGGGACTTTGACCTCCACAAGTCCCAATTTTACTGATATTGTTGGTTGCGACATACTCTTGGACAAATACCCCTGAATATAACCTGCTAGAAGCCAAATTGCTGATGGGTTCCCTTGGGAAAGGAGGGACATCACAGATCGCTGGTTGGCAACTCCCTCAACTTATGAAAAGGTTCAGAGCAGCCTGGGAGGGCTGGACGGACCCCCTCTGAATGACCAGATTGATGCCTGTATGGTACCCGGTACCCTTGTCATGTCTGTGAGGCTGCACCTCATTCAAATACTTGCTCATTGCCTACCTGGCACCCCAGAGGCTACAGCGGACTCGCCATCTAGCTGAACCCAGGTGTTTCCAATGCCCGGATATAAATGGGGACTTCTATTATATGGTTTGGACTGATTCAGTTGCATTGAGATACTGGTACAGGGTCTTCTTTACGCCGTCAAGGCTCCTGAGACAGCGCATTGATCCATCTCCAATTATCACTCTATTGGGAATTCTCAATGAAGTGTGTTCTACGGGCGACTGAACTATGCTGGGGCCTAGATCTGTGATGGAGAAAAAAAAAGAGATTGCCAGATACTGGAATCCCCCCGAGTCTTAATTTATTTTCATATACTGCATTTCAAGGTCTTTTCAGCGTTTATTTGCAAGAACTATTACGTTTCTTATTTCTTTGCTAAGTTTTTCCATTTATGTCATGAAATAGTTAATACAAAATTAAGATGCTCACAACTGGAACGCTGTGCTGTTTTGACCTGAAAAGACTCCATTCTGTGCACATTTTTCATTCACATAGTCAACTATATTTGTACTATATATGGGAAGTAGGTCATCTAATAGAATCATATCCCTCAATGTAATGCATGCGGAAAGCAAGCTACCCTCTGTAAGATGGCAAAAGTATTAGTTTCATGCAAATGTATCTTTTTTCAGTACTTTACAATAACAAGTGCTAAGTAGAGAAGACACTATACATTTGGCTAAAATACAGCGTAAATAACCTGGAAGTTGAGAACCATTGAACTGAAACAACACTTGGAACAGGCACTGCCATCTTATTTAAGCTTAACAATGACTCTCCCCTCACCCCCATTCTACACCCCCCACTCACCCAAATAACCGATGCTACACATAATGATCTAAATCAGTGAGGTTCAGATCATGTTTTTAAGTAATTTTCCGACAGGGTTTTGGTTCATTAAGAAGAAATACTGTACCACAGAGTGAGAAAGCAACATGCTTTTGTAATGTACACAGCCATGGTAAAGAAACACAGCACAAACAACAAGCCATTCCTGCTTCACACCTGAGTCGCAAGGCCTGTATGCCACTCTATCACTAGGTATAGTACTTAAGACATTACTATATGCCATATTGAAAAGCAAGTTTGAAAAGGAAGAAAGAAAACAACACTCTTCAGGTCATAGAAGTGGTACTCCGACCTAGAAAGCTATGGACCCGTTCGGCCATGCCTTCAGCGGGCAACAGACCCAGGAGGCAAAATATTAAAACATTAAGATTATGAAAAGGGTTTGCCCCCAATAGCAGGGAACCTCTGTACAGCCTCACAGCTGGAGGCGTGGGCACTTACTGCACAACCTGGGTACACCCCCCCCCATCCATCTCCTGTTAATAAAAGGCACAATGCCAAGGCCTGTCTAAATGAGATTCGATGCTGCGTGAAAGCCAAGCCGTTAGAAAATAACTCATTCAGATGACAATACCTAAAGATCACAATAACTGTAGAGGACCTAGAAATCATAGTTTCCATGTGACCAACGCGTTTACGGTTGCTAAGCACCTTGTAACTTGACAGGAAAAATTTAGAAGTATTAAAGTTCTCCAGAGGACAACAGATCCAAGAAGTTTCATCAACGAACAGCTTTTAAGAGGCTCCCCAAGCTAAATGGCGCTAGTACGAAATATTGGCTGGAAAGACTTGTTTTTTCATAAATCAGAAGCATAGGCCAGTGCTGGCTTTTTCAGAGACACTATTATAGCAGAAGGGATCTCAGTGTACCCAGTGAAACTAATGCCCCTTGTCTTGGGACTTAGATTTTTAATCCATGTATAAAAGACCCTAATCTCCTAGTTCCTTATGGAAATCAGCTAACATCCACTATTACAAGACGTCTTAAAGCCTACATGCCAAGAGTCTTTAGTAAAGCATCTCATATCTCCAAGCACAGTACTCTATAAAGTGTTTGACAATGGAAAGCCTTTTGTGAGACAAGATTACACCCATCCACGTCATTGCTTAAAATTTTTATTTGCAGACTGTATCCATGCCTTAAAATAAAATTAACTTCTTTGCAACTTATTTCAGTGTTCAAGCTGAGCATCAATTACCAAGGTATCTTGGGGAGAAAATGATTTTTTTTCATAAGCATTACTATTTTTGTTATATGTGGATGGAGCCATTGTGAAAATAGTTGAGTATTCTCAAAACATGCTGAATATTGTGAAGTAACTGCTTCAAGTTGCTAACTGCTTGTGAATGTCTTTGCAATTCAAACAAACACTTTGGTCTTTAGAAAGTTAAACAGAAGGCCAGCAAAATAAGGATTCTTATTGTTTTTACTATAAATAATTCTAGGAGTGAACATTTTAGTGGTGAGGATTTCACGCTTGACTTTTCTTTCAGATTTTTTATTTTGTATTTGCCCCGACAATCTACAATTTATTCTTGAAATCTGTGTTAAAAATAAAATAGGCTTAAATGATAGGTTTAAGGAATAACTATTATTGACATTAGAAAAACTTTATTTCGAGGACCAAGGAACATTCTTGGCTCCACCATGTCCAAACGAGTGCCTCCAACTGATTGTCCGTATTTAAATTTAGGTGTGATGATTTGTAAAAGAGCTGGGAATTAAAATAGTTTCTAGTCCTGACGTTCCGTGGCAGGACAGCACAACAGTTGGGAAAAGATTAAATACAAAGTGTATTTCTGCTGCAATAAAAGTAGAGTAGCCTAAACTGGAAGGCGCATTCTTTGCTGGATTAGAACACTAGAATGGTGAGAGCTCCACTGAAGACAATCCAGTGGCTATGGCTTGCAATGGCAGGTAGCGGCCTTCTGCTCCAGCATTACAATGTTTGTTTTTTTGTTTCTCCCTTTTTAATTTAAAGCAATCTACCCTTAGTGAGTGCAATGTTCTAATAGTTTTATAGCCTTTCTGGTTCAGGCTATAACAGTTGTTAAAGGCCCTCAACCTCATTATAGGCAGGGTTCGGGGTCTTGAACAACCAGACAGGACAGGCAATTACTTTGCCTGAGTCCACCCTTGGACAGATTTCCATTCCATTCACCCTAATTAACCAGTTGAAGATCTTTACAACTACTACTGTTGCCTACAAAGATTTCCTTTACATCTTTGAATGAAATACAATCGTGCCCCACTCCAATCCAAAACAATCGTGCCCCACTCCAATCCAAAACAATCGTGCCCCACTCCAATCCAAAACAATCGTGCCCCACTCCAATCCAAAACAATCGTGCCCCACTCCAATCCAAAACAATCGTGCCCCACTCCAATCCAAAACAATCGTGCCCCACTCCAATCCAAAACAATCGTGCCCCACTCCAATCCAAAACAACCGTGCCCCACTCCAATCCAAAACAACCGTGCCCCACTCCAATCCAAAACAACCGTGCCCCACTCCAATCCAAAACAACCGTGCCCCACTCCAATCCAAAACAACCGTGCCCCACTCCAATCCAAAACAACCGTGCCCCACTCCAATCCAAAACAACCGTGCCCCACTCCAATCCAAAACAACCGTGCCCCACTCCAATCCAAAACAACCGTGCCCCACTCCAATCCAAAACAACCGTGCCCCACTCCAATCCAAAACAACCGTGCCCCACTCCAATCCAAAACAACCGTGCCCCACTCCAATCCAAAACAACCGTGCCCCACTCCAATCCAAAACAACCGTGCCCCACTCCAATCCAAAACAACCGTGCCCCACTCCAATCCAAAACAACCGTGCCCCACTCCAATCCAAAACAACCGTGCCCCACTCCAATCCAAAACAACCGTGCCCCACTCCAATCCAAAACAACCGTGCCCCACTCCAATCCAAAACAACCGTGCCCCACTCCAATCCAAAACAATCGTGCCCCACTCCAATCCAAAACAATCGTGCCCCACTCCAATCCAAAACAATCGTGCCCCACTCCAATCCAAAACAATCGTGCCCCACTCCAATCCAAAACAATCTTGCCCCACTCCAATCCAAAACAATCTTGCCCCACTCCAATCCAAAACAATCTTGCCCCACTCCAATCCAAAACAATCTTGCCCCACTCCAATCCAAAACAAAACGCCCCACTCCAATCCAAAACAAAACGCCCCACTCCAATCCAAAACAAAACGCCCCACTCCAATCCAAAACAAAACGCCCCACTCCAATCCAAAACAAAACGCCCCACTCCAATCCAAAACAAAACGCCCCACTCCAATCCAAAACAAAACGCCCCACTCCAATCCAAAACAAAACGCCCCACTCCAATCCAAAACAAAACGCCCCACTCCAATCCAAAACAAAATGCCCCACTCCAATCCAAAACAAAATGCCCCACTCCAGTCTGCTGTACTGCAATCCAAAACAATGTACTGCAATCCAAAACAATCCGCCCCACCTGTATCCAATCCACCCAATACAATCCACCACTCAAGCCAATCCACCCCACCCCAATCCACGCCACTCAATCCGATCCACCCAAGTCACTCACTCCGATCCACCCCACACCAATTAAATCCACCTCACCTGAATGCAATCCACCCCCATCGAATCCATCCCAGTCCAATCCACTGCACCCCAATCCCACTCCTCCAGTGCACCCCGCAAAATCCACCCCACTTCAATCCACTCTATCCCAATCCACCCCAGTTCAGTCCACCACATTTCAGTCCACCCACCCCACCCCACTCCAATCCAATCCATCCAACTCACTCCAATCCATCCAACTCACTCCAATCCATCCAACTCACTCCAATCCATCCAACTCACTCCAATCCATCCATCCATCCTTCCCACCCAACTCCAATCCAATCCACCCCAGTCCAATCCAATCCACCCCACTCCAATCCACCCCACCCCAATCCATCCCACCCCACTCCAATCCACCCCACCCCACTCCAATCCACCCCACTCCAATCCACCCCACTCCAATCCACTCCAATCCAATCCAATCCATCCAACTCACTCCAATCCATCCATCCTTCCCACCCCAATCCAATCCACCCCAATCCATCCCACCCCACCCCAATCCATCCCACCCCACCCCACCCCACTCCACCCCACCCCACCCCACTCCAATCCACCTCACTCCAATCCACCCCATTCCAATCCATCCCACCCCACTCCATCCCACCCCACCCCACCCCACTCCAATCCAATCCAATCCACCCCACCCCAATCCATCCCACCCCACTCCATCCCACCCACTCCAATCTAATCCACCCCACCCCACTCCAATCTAATCCATCCCACCCCACTCCAATCTAATCCACCCCACCCCAATCCAATCTAATCTAATCCACCCCACCCCAATCCAATCTAATCTAATCCACCCCACCCCAATCCAATCTAATCTAATCCACCCCACCCCAATCCAATCTAATCTAATCCACCCCACCCCAATCCAATCTAATCTAATCCACCCCACCCCAATCCAATCTAATCTAATCCATCCCACCCCACTCCAATCTAATCCACCCCACCCCAATCCAATCTAATCTAATCCATCCCACCCCAATCCAATCCATCCCACCCCAATCCACCCCACCCCAATCCAATCCAATCTAATCCATCCCACCCCACCCCAATCCAATCCATCCCACCCCACCCCACCCCAATCCATCCCACCCCACCCCACTCCAATCCAATCCATCCCACCCCACCCCACTCCAATCCATCCCACCCCACCCCACCCCAATCCATCCCACCCCACCCCACTCGAATCCATCCCACCCCACCCCACCCCACTCCAATCCAATCCAATCCAATCCATCCCACCCCACCCCACCCCACCCCACCCCACTCCAATCCAATCCATCCCACCCCCACCCCACCCCACCCCACCCCAAATCAACCCACCCACCCCACCCCAATCCATCCCATCCCATCCCATCCCATCCCACCCCACCCCACCCCAATCCAATCCATCCCAATCCATCCCACCCCACCCCAATCCAATCCATCCCACCCCACCCCACTCCAATCCATCCCACCCCACCCCACCCCACCCCACTCCACTCCACTCCACTCCACTCCATCCCACCCCACCCCAATCCATCCCACCCCACCCCACTCCATCCCACCCCACCCCAATCCACCCCATTCCAATCCACCCCACTCCAATCCACCCCACCCCACCCCAATCCAACCCACCCCACCCATCCATCCACCCACCCCACCACAATCCATCCATCCATCCCACCCCACCCATCCATCCACCCCACCCCAATCCATCCATCCATCCATCCCACCCCACCCATCCATCCACCCCACCCCAATCCATCCATCCATCCATCCATCCATCCATCCATCCACCCACCCCACCCCAATCCATCCATCCCACCCCAATCCATCCACCCCAATCCATCCACCCCAATCCACCCCACCCCCAATCCACCCCACCCCAATCACCCCACCCCAATCACCCCCACCCCAATCCAATCCATCCTCCCCACTCCAATCCAATCCATCCTCCCCACTCCAATCCAATCCATCCTCCCCACTCCAATCCAATCCAATCCATCCTCCCCACTCCAATCCAATCCATCCTCCCCACTCCAATCCAATCCAATCCATCCTCCCCACTCCAATCCAATCCAATCCATCCTCCCCACTCCAATCCAATCCAATCCATCCTCCCCACTCCAATCCAATCTCCCCACTCCAATCCAATCCAATCCAATCCATCCTCCCCACTCCAATCCAATCCAATCCATCCTCCCCACTCCAATCCAATCCATCCTCCCCACTCCAATCCAATCCAATCCATCCTCCCCACTCCAATCCAATCCAATCCATCCTCCCCACTCCAATCCAATCCAATCCATCCTCCCCACTCCAATCCAATCCAATCCATCCTCCCCACTCCAATCCAATCCAATCCATCCTCCCCACTCCAATCCAATCCAATCCATCCTCCCCAATCCAATCCAATCCAATCCATCCTCCCCACTCCAATCCAATCCAATCCATCCTCCCCACTCCAATCCAATCCAATCCATCCTCCCCACTCCAATCCAATCCATCCTCCCCACTCCAATCCAATCCATCCCCCCCACTCCAATCCA